>NW_027069518.1:236842-386381 GCF_002906115.3 Quercus suber
TTACTTTACTTGCTTTTCTTATATAGTCTTCATCTTCCTATCTCCTTCTTCCATCTGTTGATCATCCATTCGCCTCTCTTCTGGCCGTCCGTCCCATCAGAGGCCTTATCGGTACTCAAGTGGTTCACTCTGATCAACGTTACCCTGCTAAGGGGTTATATCCCCATTAATGTGGTCAGAGGGGTTAGGTGAATACATTAAGTGTGAATGTGACAGCTTGCTCTGGACTTGTCCCCTCCCAAAAATTATCCTTAGTATGCCGAGGACGAAGAGGTCCTCGGCGTGGGTCAAAAAAGAGGCTTTCCCCAACTTAGCCTTGGCTGGTCAGTCTTCCTCGGCGCTGGCCTTGGGCCTACTACGCGATGGGCTGTGGCTGTCAGGCCCACGGGCCCCACAATTATTTTGTGAAAATTTTATATAACAAATTATTGTGCAATTTTGTTATGTCCATAAATTTTAACATAGCACATGCTTCCACTTTTACTAAAATTTTATTAGAATTGCACATATTACTACAACTAGGTATTTTATTCATCACACTCCTAGTATTCCTTATGTGTTTCAGCCATCCTGAGAAAAACAAACTTTGGTTTATATTTTTGAAAACGGATTTTTGTTTCTTGAAAACAATTTTCGGAAAAAAACAGATTTTTGGTTTTTTAAAAAAGGCTTTGAAAACAGAATTTTTTTTTTAAAGTTTTAACAAAAATAGTTTTTTAAAGAAAAAACAGATTTGTATTCCCAAAAAAGCAGTATTATAAAAAATAAAAATAAAAACAGTTTTATTAAAATAGCTTTATAAAGAAAAACTGTTTTATATTTTTTTAAAAAAAGTTTTATAAAAAAAATAATTTCATAAAATATAGTGTGGGGCCAGATAATTTTCTGACCCCGGCCCATTTCGTAATGAGCCCAAGGCCCACGCCGAGGAGAAAGGAATGTCCGAGGATAAACAAAGAAAGCCCAAAGCGCCGAGGAGCATAGCCGAGGATAATCCTATCCTCGGTCAACCAAGATCATAGAAGGGAAGAGCGACAGACCATCAAAGGTAGTCTCCCAGAGCTTTCCAAAAAGAAGGACGAGTACGATGGACCAACCATGGGAGCATGGTGGAGGAGCAATTCAAGGGGAAACTGTTACCTCCGCATTAAATGCCCACAATTAATGTTATAGCCGCATTAATGAGGAAATGACCATTGAACAGCGTTACCTTGGTTGCTGCAACTCACAGAAGGTTTGGGAAGACGGCTGATAGGACAAGCACTCGAATTGAAAACAATTTTCGGAAAAAAAAAAAAAAAAACAGATTTTTGGGTTTTTAAAAAAGGCTTTGAAAACAGATTTTTTTTTAAAAAAAAGTTATAACAAAAATAGTTTTTTAAAGAAAAAACAGATTTGTATTCCCAAAAAAGCAGTATTATAAAAAATAAAAATAAAAACAGTTTTATTAAAATAGCTTTATAAAGAAAAACTGTTTTATATTTAAAAAAAAAAAGTTTTATAAAAAAAACAGTTTCATAAAATATAGTGTGGGGCCAGAGAATTTGCCGACCCCGGCCCATTTCGTAATGAGCCCAAGGTCCACACCGAAGAGAAAGGAATGTCCGAGGACAAACAAAGACAGCCCAAATCACCGAGGAGCATAGCCGAGGATAATCCTATCCTCGGTCAACCAAGATCATAGAAGGGAAGAGCGACACACCATCAAGGTAGCCTCCTAGAGCTTTCCAAAAAGAAAGACGAGTACGATGGACCAACCATGGGAGCATGGTGAAGGAGCAATTCAAGGGGAAACTGTTACCTCTGCATTAAATGCCCACAACTAACGTTCTAGCCACATTAATGAGAAAATGACCCTTGAACAGCGTTACCTTGGTTACTGCAACTCACAGAAGGTTTGGGAAGACGGCTGATAGGACAAGCACTCAAGTAGTGACCTGCACTGTCAACAAGTGGAGGGCCAAGATCAACTGAAAGGGGGTATATAATGGAAGAGATCCTACAAGAAAAAGGGAGAGAGAAAAAAGAAAGAAAAGAAAAGGAGACTCAGTAGCCATTTGCATAGTCTTTGAAGCTCTTGTAACGAAATACCGAAGAAATAATAAGAACTGCAAGCTCCTTGGGAGAGGGCCGAGGATAAGATTTCACATTCTAGCCCATGTTCTCATTATTCAAATAAACTCACTATCATGTCTAGTGGTTGTATCCCTTACTAAAGCCTAGTTCTCAAACTCACTCTCTATAAATTTATTGTATTGGGCCAGTTTGGCTTGGGTTCACCCATCCAGAAGTAGAAGTGTCCAAACCCAGTCCCTACATATAGTTTTGTAAAAAAACAATTTTATAATAAAGTAGATTTTTAAAATAGTCTTAGAAAAGTAGATTTTTGAAAACAGCTTTTTTTTTTTTTAATATTTTGAAAATAGGTTTTATAAAACAGTTTTGAAAAATAGGTTTTTGGGAAATCAATTACCAAACTGAAAACAATTTTTTTTTTTGAAGGCCGAATAAAAACAATAAAAAAGAGGCATTTAAAAAAAAAAATAGTTCCCCCTTATTTTTATTTATTTTTGAATTTTTTTTCCCTAACAAAAAGGGCACAAAGAATAAATTAAAAAGATTTTTTTTTTTTTGAAAAAAAACTTTGTTTAACAAAAAAGGAGGCTTTTTCTTGGAATGGGGTGTAGGGGAAATGTTTACCCAAGCATGTTTTCTTTATGACACATTATTAACAAGAGAAATAAAGGGACAACAACAAAATAAAGTGCAAAAAAATAAAAAGCTTGGAAAGTAAAGGGCTTGAAATTTAAATGACAAGAATGTAATTATAAGCATAAAAGTAAAGACTTGTAATGTAAATGACATAAAAGTAGAAGCTTGGAATATTGTAAAGTTGATTAAAATAGGTTTTTTTTTCTTCCCTTAAATAGAGTCTAATATCTTTCAAGCCTTACAGATCCTTCAACATAAAGAAGTGGGAGTTCTAAGCCATCATTACTCTTATGAGACATACCCATATTGTGCTCTAATGGAGGTTTAAAAGCCATTTAAGGGAGATAGTAGAAAATCTTTTTTTTTAGGTGTCTAAATATAACATACATACATACATATATATATATATATATAAATATATATTAGAGCAATAAAATAAAGGGGGATTGGGGATGTGCAAGAAAATAAAAGGGATGACAAGATATCTAAAGGCAATAAGTAAATCCATATATGCCTAGTTGGGATGGGATTTCTTCCCCTTTAAGGTACTTCCCATACATAGCCTAGGAGATGGTCCAATACCCATTTAGGATAACCAACACAAATATAATATTCAACAACAATATTAACATAATATATACAAGAGCATAGTAAAGATAAAGCAACTATTTACACAACAAAGTAAAGAAAAGATTATATATATAAATATATATATATATATATATGAAGAGATCATTACAATAGTAAAAGGGGAGGGATGGATTTAAGTAAAGATAAAGCAACTATTTACACAACAAAGTAAAGAAAAAAGTAAAGAAAAGATTAAATATATATATATATATATATGAAGAGATCATTACAATAGTAAAAGGGGAGGGATGGATTTAGTTATTGATGAACCAAACCCATCCCAAAACCTTACCCACAAAAAAATTACAACAATGGAGAAAGGATGAGGCTTTTTGTGTAGGGTTTCCGTGAGAGAGAGAAAGAGAGAGATTTTTTGATTTCCTAAGGGTTTTTAGGATTTTTTTTTAATTTTACTTTCCTCTAGCATTAGTGTATCAGGATACACTAGTGCTAGCCGCCCCTTCAAAGAGGTAGCTAGCATTGGTGTATCCTTTATTTTATTTTATTTTTTTTTTTTGAGGGAAAGCATTGGTGTATCCTAATACACCAATGCTAACCTCCCCTTTTATCCGTCACATCATCAGCTTTTTTGTCTTTTTCTGATTTTTGTACCAATCTTCGTGCGGCTATTTGGAGGCTTTTCTAAGCTCCACTTTCTTCAAGTTTCATATGCACGGAAATCTTTGGATATCTTGTTTCTAATGGTCCTAGCCTTGTTTGATTTGGAGCTACAATCATCGAGATATCATGCTCAAAAGGAAGGTGACAGAAAACCAAGAAATTTTGAACTTCTTTTTTTGAAAAATTCATATCTTTCAATCTGAAGCTGATATCATCAAGTCCTTGAGGTGAAAATTAGCTAAGATCTTGTTCTTCAAGGTGGTCCAGCCTGCATGTTCTAGTTCTTACCCAATCGTTTCAACTTATTGCGCGAAGTGAGGTAAAAAACTGCTTGTTTTCCTGAAAAATACAATGAAGAGGTTATTAGGGTTTCGGTATTTTTGTGATATCTCTTTCTTTTTTATCGTTTCGGATTCATATCCTTATCTCTCATTATATTACTAAAATATAAATACATCTAATCACACATGATAAAATTTCAATAAATATGATATTTCAAGTTTTAAGTAAAATGTTGATGTGGTGTTATTAGGTGTAATATGACGTATTGAGTTTTAAGTTAAAAGTTGATACGACAATCTCTTATTGGATGGTATAAAACCTATATTTTACACCACATTCTTACCAAATTCAGACTCTTATTTTTAATGCAGTCCTAACATATGTACTACTACTACTACTAGTACTAGCAATGATATTTGGCTGTATAGCCCATCTAGGACATCAATGTATTTGAGGTTGGTGAAATTTGGCCAAGCCAAGGACACCCCTTAATGCATAATCGTTGGCGCCTCTGCTAAGATCTTTTATGGAACAAAGGAACTTAATTGATTTCATTAAATAAATATAAATAAATAAAAACTTAAATTATAAATCCTGTGACACGAGGGTTTTACTTTGCTGCTTGTACTCTCCAAGTTATGATATTCAAGTAGAGAAGTTCACAATAATTTCACAATAAATTCTAAGATGTAAGTTATTATTAATTATAATTTGAAATCACTATTGAAACTATTTTTTTTTTTTTTTTCTATTAGTAATAGCCAATAATACCTTGACACTTATAATTTGTTGTGAAAATTTGATAGACATAGTATTTCTCTTTTTGAGTATGGTATCTCCTTTAATTATCACAGTGAAGTTTAAGAAGTTTTTTTTTTTTTTTTTTGGCTCATCAGTAATGGCCAATAATAGCCTACCATTTATGATTTGCTATGAAAATATTATGAACATAGTATTTCTCTTTTTGAGTATGGTATCCCTTTTTATTCTGTTGAAGTTAAGAAATATTTAATTGAAACTTGAAAATATATATAGCATGGATGTCTTAATCTTTAAATTTTCCACTTAACTCTCTCTTTCTCTCAAATAAGAGGTTTTGTTTTGATCATGTCTACATAAAAAAATCAATTAGTATTTTAGTATATGATGATAAATAACTATTATCATTGAATCAGTGTTATAAATTAGAATCATTTCATACTTATATAATAAAAAGCCAAAAGCCTTGTATCAATGCATCTCTTGATATTTATAATGAAAGCATTTATTGCTATAACAACTAGGAGATGGGGAATTGAATCATGGCTCTTCTTATAAATAAGACAATTGAATTATAAAACTCTTGAAAAATGATTTAATATTTCATGAATCCAAAAAGATGAATATGGTGTCACAATTAAAGTGGTTATTTAGGTTATTCCATACCGAACTTAATGCTCTAAAATAACCATTTTTGCATTCTTAGGAGATTTTTCTCATATTTTGATAAGAATTAATACATAATTAAAAGATGCCTTTAACAAAAGAATATTAAATATTCAATTATAAGCTAAATGCATGCTTTTCAATTTTTTTTTTCTTTTTGTTTTACAATTAGGAATAATTCACGTGCACAAATTCAACATGATTATTGTACATGTATGTTCTTGATATTTGTGCATAGTTTCATTTTATTATTAAAAAAAATTTTGTTGAATGTAAAAGGAAAAAAAAAAAATCTTAAGGTAACTAGTCAACAAAAACCCCTTTTTTCCTTTTAAAAATCTTGCATTGGAGTGGATAATTGAATATTATGGTGTGTGAAATATGTGTAGGGAGATAGGGTGACCCCTAAGCGCACAGGGCAATTAAGAAAGAGATGGACACTAACACTAACACACTTCCAAGTGGGATGATTGAACAATAAATGTTCCCCTTAGTCTTAGACCAACCATAAACAAACTTAACTCAAGGGACTGGTGCCTGGGTCGATTGAATAGCTGGGAGTATTGAAAGCTTTTATAGGTTAGTTCTTGGAGTGATTATTTAATATAGGTCATCCATGAATGTAGTTTCGTTTTAAATGGCTGAAGGGGGTGTTGGGAGCTTTAAAAGTTCTAGTTCTTTGAGTGACCAAATAGTGGAAGTTGGAGTTATTGTCTATATTTAAGATCCATAGCAATCAAGATTTATAGGTGTCATACATTCAAAGTTTGCTCCTATTAGATTCTCACTTGCAGATATAATTGAACACAGCCTATATAACCACAAAAAACATTTACACCATTTCATCACTCTGTCTAAGAGAGAGAGAGAGAGAGAGAGAGAGAGAAAGAGATCTTTGAATTGCAGCTGATGATGTGTAAGATCGTCAACCTTGTTGGTTCATCAGATGGAAATGCATCCTGGTCACTATTCCTGCAAAACTAAGACAAAGTCTCTCCAACGATGGTCATCGATGTGGTGCCTGCCACAAAGTCTCCGATGCCAAAGTCAGTATACGAAAGCTTTTTGAGAATAATAAGAAAGTGCTGAATATTAAAGTAGATTTGGGGTGAATCATATGTACCTTCTTTGTCTCTGATCAGTGTATATATACAACTTCATGGTTTCTAGCCGTTGGGGCCTTAATTGTGGCTTTAGTGCCCTTTTTGTAACGCCTCAGGGCTCATGAACATGGATTTTGATGAGGTCTCAACGGTCGGCCAACTGATTGATAACTGTCCAAAGCATTGAATGCTCTTTTTAATGACTCGCCTATGTTCGTCCGTGTTGTGTCAAGGTGGACGAGTATATTTGGTGAGGTTGTCCAAGGGGGAAAGTCTCGTCGGTCCCATCAGCAGCTATGGTTTCTTTGCAACCACCCCTTTCTCCAGATCAAAGAAAGGAAATCCCAGAGTTTGAGAATTTATGAAAGAAGACAAAAGAGTCACAAACTGAACAAACTGAACAAATTTTTGAGAAAAGATCAAAAGCTGAAGGCACAAAGTCTATATTTGATATCGAGCAACACCTAGAGACTCGATTACCTTTGGAGTGGCAACAATGCCTTGATGTTGTAAGATACTTCTGGTCCAATATGATGTCAAAACTTGTACAAGTGTGCTCAAGCCAAATTACTATAGTATAGCATAAAGGTCTAACTTATGCAATTTTTATCATTCTTTGTATTATGCAGTTAGGTCAGATACACTTTTACAATTCGAGGACCCATAATAGAACATCAAAAGATCCAAGGAAGAGTCTTGAACCAACGAGTCCTGATGATCATATGAGCTTAGACCTCAGGCTGAACCTACCATGCAAGTCACTCAAAAAGAGCCATGTGGAAGACAATTTCACCAAGCATAGTTCAGGTAGTCCTGCACTTGGTTCAGATGATCTATTCATGGAATCTAGCACACCAAAGAAAAAATTGGGAGGGTTAACAAGTAGTTCATCGTGGTTGGCATTTGAAGGGGGTCACCAAGAGATGGTAGCAACTGTGTGCACAAAGTGTCACATGTTGGTCATGCTTTGCAAGTCCCTCCTGCATGCCCTAACTACAAATTCATGCACCCACTAGATCATAGCCCTCCGACCCTATTCAAGAGAAAGTGTACCCTCTTGTTCTAGTTGGAAAACAAAGCCTAGTTTAGCTTAGGATTTGGCATCCACTCCAAACTTATGTTACAACTACGTAGTCTTTAAAAGCAAATTGAAGTATTTTGCTAGGCTTTAGTTTTTCCACCTCTAGGAAAACGAAATGACTGCTCCAAATGAGGAGAGACTGAGAGGGTATAATTAATATAAATAGTGCAACTATACCAAGTGTTTTTATCCTCTTAAATTTGTCTAATGCACATATTAGCTAGGCACCTTGAGACTCTGCTTACAATGATATATGTATATTAGTTGAATTAGTTCTCAAGAATAAGAATATACCCTCAACCTGCCTCAGATTCACATAAATGTTACAAGGACCACATTAAGTGTCATATCACATTTCTTATATAGATACTATATTGTATTCTTATAATATGAAAAGTAGATGATTGAAATTTAGACAGTCGCAGTAATAAATTGTAGTGGATATCGGGATATGCTTCCATTTGTAAGTTGGTGAATAGTGTAGCTTGGCTGCTTTCATTCAGGGAGAGATGAAATTTTAATGGCAAGTCCATGAGTTATAATTATTAATGGGCAAAACTTAGGTACAGTATTTAAGTGTTGTTTCTTAGGATGGATGTGGATTTTTCTCATGAATGGATGTGTTGCCCGAAAATACTGCACCTACCTGAAAAATATAGTTGTGTAAATATTCCATTGCATGGGCATGCAATTTATGGATTAGAATAAATATTGTTACACATACCTTAATGCACACACTTTTACACAAATGAAAAATGTGTGCATTAAGACATGTGTAATAAACACTACTCGATTAGTGTTTATACTGTATTGTAAGGGTATGCTAGAGCCGAGGATATGCACCATTTGGTGTCCCAGGCTGAAATCACTGGTAATTGCATTAGTAAAACTGTCCATTATTTATGTGACTAATACAAATATACAACAAAAAAATGTAAAGTTGTGCTAGAGTTAAGGATGTGTAATACAGTTTACATGGAAGAAGTACAAATTCAGCTCCTATAACAACCATCATGTGAACAACAAAGAATGACAGTATTACATCTAGGAACAGAGTTGCTGGGCATCACTATAACCACTATCATGACACCTATGATTTGAGGCAAAAATGCATGTATTGTACACAAACTACCAGACTCTACTTTCCATCCTAATGTAAATTTCTTATAGAAGTAACCAGTGCTACCTAAGTGCTGCTAAGTGCCATGGGTTTAGAGGAAAAGGTGGTGGGCTCGGTCTCCAGTGGGAAGGTGGCCGTAGTCTGAAGCTTGCCATCAGGGCAATATGGTCTGATGGCCAAGTAGGTGATGGAATACCATTATTACCAATGCTTTCAAGGTCAACAAGCTCCAACAAACTTTCAACAATCAAACTGTTATCTGATGGGAAGCATCATATGGTTAGTAGCAAAATAAGCATGGAACAAAATTAAACATACTTACAAATAGTTCAAATTACAGTAATTAAGAGGCACTTTTCTATTTAGACACCTAAAGAAAGAAGGTACATGAAGGTCGAGGATATCTCCCACAAAGTAAAAGAAAAAATCATTGCAACCATAAAAAAGAAAGAGAATTTAAGCTGAAATAAATTAAGTTTGTCTAGATGCCAAAATATATGATTTCAAGGTCAAGGCCCCTTGGGATGCAGAGTAATCCGTTTGAGAATTGCAGTGAAAAGGATCAAACTAAAACAAATTTGAGAATATTTAGAGGATGTCAGTCTCTCTTTTGCATTTCCAACACTGCAAAAGAGTCAATATCCCAGACATAGGAAAACAGGTGCTTAGTGGCCATTCCTTATATTCAAAACTGAGCAATAAAACATTTGATCGCATGGGAAGATGATCACTTAAGATATTAAAAGCACAGATTCTTCCATGAAGAGAAGTAATCTTCAAAATCACTCAGAAGATAATTAGTTAAATTTATTTTTGATATCGAAACAGGCCCCAATACAGCCACATGATAAGACTCATTTCAATGAATATATACTATAAAAATGGAATGCAATACTTTATTTTGTTTAGCATTCGATGCATCTTAAGCAATAGGTTTGATTGCATAACAATCACATGCAAAGAATATACAAAACATGGTGAAAATGTCACCAAGAAATCTTGACAAGATACTAAAATTATCCATATAGGTAAATTTTTGGCTATAAAAATTTCATTTGGTTCAGGGAAACGACATCTAAACCTATTACATTATAACCACTAAAAGTAACATTAGTATTCAATAGAGAGACAAAACACTACCTTGCACAAATTCAAGCATCATTTGGATTTTATTGGGGTTTGCAATCAATAATAGCCCTTGGGGGCTTTGGTGGAGGCGCTGAAGAATTTCATTTTGTATAGAGTTTCATTTGCAAGTTTTAATCAAATTCAAACCTAGGTGGAGATTTGGTGACATGGCTCGACTTTGGTTATAATTCGGTGGACATTTCCTATTCAAGTTTATCAGGAATTCCACGTAGCCAAGCTTAATAACAGTGTTTCCTATTTCATTTTCTTGTGCGGGTAGTTTAATAAACAGGCATCCTATTTGGTTAAGGACTTTGAGTCCTGTATCTTCACCTAGACTTTGGAGATATTAGATAATATGTAGCTAGCCCTTTGTTTTCTTCCTATGTTGTATCCTTGGTTAATTGAGGGAAAGCTCTTTAGGTGTAGTTGGGGTTTGGCTTTTGTGAGCTTTTTGGTTTCGTCCTATGTCATTCTCTAAGCCATCTTTTAGAAACCTTGCTTCTTGTAATTAGAGAGCACAAATTGCAAATGTGCTTTCACCAGTACAGTACGAGGCTTCCTAAATCCTAATTACTAGAGAAATATAAATGTTCAATGAGAAAGCAGTTGTCATCAATGCAAACCAGATTATATAAAAATATTGATATTCCAATGAGACGAAAATTGTCTTAAATGCAAACCAAATTATTAATAGGCAGGACTCTTAGTAGATACTAAAAATGAAGTAAGGTAACAAATCACATCCAGAATACCTGTGTAGAATATGTAATCTAAGGTGCCGAAGAATTTATTGGTGAAGTTGGTAAATGCAGGCTCACTGGTTTGGCTATTCATCTTCCTCCGATGTTCTTCAACCCCATCTGAATGTAAGAAAGATGAATATGCACTAACCTGGAATAGAAATTTTCATGGATTAATACTTAATCCAGTAATAACAATATACTGACAATAGTATATAGTATTCACAACATGCAGATTATAGCAAAAATAACATTGAAATGGCCAGACTACAAAATACCAACAACCACACCATCCACCAGCATATAAATTTTCAAGAAACAATGAATATCATCCAAACATAGCAAGGGCATTTATAATATCCCAAAAAAATCATAAGTAAAACAATTGCCATACCAGGGACAGTGAATGTTGGAGCTTGAGATACTGAAATATACCCAATGGATCATTTGCCTTCTCAGAAATACAATTAGCTCTGCCCTTGACTACAAAGTTATGAGGATCACTGCAATGTTGAATAAATTAATCAATTTCATCTTCTGTCCATGTCATTGATGTCAATCTAAGTGTATCTGTCTGTGATCTTGACACAACGTATTAGCTTAAGCTTTAGGGACTGAGAGTTTATATATTCTAGGGCTAGCCATGCCCACACCACCCCCCCAAAAAAAAAGAAGAAAAAATGTAGAATATTATTATTAAAAAAAAGGATTCATTTGTTGTCATTTTTACCATTTATTAGAGTCATCAAATGAAGGAAAATCAATGTCCAAGGGTACTAAATCATGATGGGCAAGTCAAAGCAGATAATAATTTCTTGATCATTTAAAACAAAGACCAACAAAGTCTAAAAATAGTATAGGGTGAACACAAATTTTCTTCCATTTAAAAAAAAAATAATGTTGCTCATAAGCAACTTCAAAGTATTTTCAGTTTGAGCCATTTTGCCAGTAACAAAAGACTTACCTTCCAGGACGAGAGTTGAAATCCCCACAAATTATTAGAGGAATTTGTTGTGACTGGGCAATTTTCTCAAGTCCATTCACAAGGTGCACAACCTTATGTCATAAAAGAAGAAACATTCAAATCAATATAGTTTTTCAAATCGAAATATATACAAGGAAGAGATTTACATATTTGTTGTGATTTGGGTTAATGGAAGCATTTTCAAACAAAACAAAAATAAACTCCCATGCAAGATAATAATGTTTAAAATGGTTTGGTTAAGCCAATTGAAATTCACTTTCAAGTTTATGGATTACAACCACACTTAACCAAACCTCACAAACCAAACTCACACACTCACAAAATCACCACTCACAAACCTCACAAGCATAAATAAAACCTCTCACAAATACAAACTAATTCACAAACCTCACACACAAACTCAATTCCGAAACTCCAATAAGTCTCTCACACTAATAAAACAAACAAAATCTGAACACACATACATGGATATCATTCAACCCCAAAAATCTACCAAACTACTATTTAAAGAAACTCACTCATGTTCTTTAAAAATTCTTCTCCTCTCTCCATGTGGGATGACCCTTAACAAAGGCCACCAAACTATCACAACAATGCCTATTTATAAGGCGCCAATTCTACTTCTTGATCAAAATGGAACACCCAATTAATTACTTCTTCAATAATAATGTTTTTTTCCTTTTTTTCCAGACCAATGAAGCCTATACCAATTTAAATTAGGAATTGGAGGCATAATCTAACAATATTAAATGGTACCTGAAACAATGTTACATCTTCATGACCTTTACTCCAATGTGTGTGGATGTTTGCCTGGTGATAAAAGGCTTAAGTGCGTCAGCATTCCCAGAATTAGCAAATAATCAAAGCTGTTGGAGATGAAAAACATACAGTACCACGCATATTCTAGATTGAAAGGCATCCCTGTTACTGCCATTTTGTAGAGACTCTAATACCACAACTAGTGCAACGTTGTCCTGCAAAACCGGCCAAAAAAAAAAGGGTGACAAAAGGAACAGATTATGCAGAAACAAGAGATTTAGGAAGATAGAGCACAGTGAAGACTACATAAGAAATTAACACCTTTGATGTAAGGCGATGGCTGCCTTTGAATTTGATTTTAGGCTCCAAAGCGTTAACCACTGATAATGCCTCTTTATCAAACTCAAGCTACAATAAACAGTTCAGAGTCATTAAGCCCTTTCATAAATAGTTAAATACCATATTTTATTCACACAGATTACAGTTTCTTCACCTCATATTTCATAATTTCTTTGAACAGCTTACCATGATAAAATGTTGCACACCCATGATTTGTTGATTTTTCAGTCTCGCCTAAAAAAAGCTGCAAGATAAATCTAATAATTTGATTTTCCTGATAAACTTAGAGAGATGTGAGGCTAAATGTAATGAAAAATAAGGAATTTTATCATCATTCAATTAGAGTGATCATATAAAAAAAAAACATTAATGAATTTTATATTCTGTGACTTGATCTACGAAACATTTATTATAGATATAGAGGAGATAATGCAAGCATGGATGGGTGTCAAAAATATTGAAACATAAAAAGCCCAGGATGAGTTCCATCTCCAAATATTGCAACCATATAAGTAAATTTTATTTTTCAAATGATAAAAAAGAAAAAAAAGAAAAAAAAAAAAGGTATACTGACATTTAAATATATGTAAGCATAAAATCTTTATGTGGTTTTTATTTTTATTTTTATTTTTATTTTTTTTGGGGGGAAGATAACATATGGATTAAGGTGGGCTCCTCGAATTTTTATATACCCACACTGTCTGATTGTGATTTTAAATTGAGGCTCCATGCTGCAGCTGTAGACTCTTCACTGGGTACTCGTTTGTCACTAGATAATATTGTAGTGACTGATCTTGTGATTAAACCTTCTCATCCTCCTCGAAAAATGATCCGTCTGCGGAACACTTTGAACTACTCGAATCTCAAAGCCCAATCTTCTAATGATGTAGTTTTTAGTGTGCTGACCTATAATATCCTTGCTGATTCGTTGTCAATTAATGCTCTCGGTTACTGCCCAAAATGGGCTTTTTCATGGGAATACCGTCAAGAGAATTTGCTCGAAGAGATCATTAAATATGATGCAGATATACTTTGTCTTCAGGAGGTAAATTTTTTTTTCACCTGTGTATCTGCATATGTTTTCTGGAATATTTAATATGAAAAACGAATCTAGTGTGCCTGGTAGGCTGGTAGCATACTGCCTTTTTTCCTTATATATTGTTCCTTGTTTATGTGCAGGTAGAGTGTGACCATTTTGAAAATTTCTTTGAGCCTGAGCTGAAAAAACTTGGATACTCAGTTATGTACAAACAAAAAACTGGATCCGGGGTATGGTTGAAATCTGACTTGATTACATTCATTCATTTGTGTGTATGTACTAAACATAAATCTGTTGGAAGGTTTAATGATTTATAATCTGAAGAAGGGGTCTATTTGGGTGTTGTTAAAATGATTTATTTGTGGCAACTTTGAAATAGCAACCCAATTAACTGTCTAAATTTGGGAGCATACGTACTTGTATGTGTGCCATCCATGTTTCTAGAACATAAGTAGTTCATTTCACATAAAACCAGTTTTTTCTTGACATCCATATATTAGCTATATGTCAGAGACAAAGAACAAAGGCTAGCTCTGTTTCTTTTTAGTTGATGAGGAAGCTTGTTTATGCACTGATACAAATTGAAGAACTGTAACCATAAGTTGACAATTTGCAGATACAATTCTCATCAATTACATTCGTAACATCAACAAAAATGTGTGCGTATCTATCTATCTATCTATCTATATATATATATACATATATTATTTGTAGAAGAGCTATAAGTAAAGCTTTGAAATTTGGAAAGTTTGACAAAATTTAACTTGTTAGGGCAAGATTGGAGGACAGTTGCCAGGAGAAGTGCTTCTTGACCCCTATTGATTTCTTTGCTTCACATTGTAATTTTGTTGAACAATATCCAGTGTTGTAGCAGCATGATTTTCTTGTCATGATTCGTAGATTGATTGTTACTGATGCTTATAGTTTGTGTTTTCTTCCTGTTGATAAAATTGTTAATTACATGAAAATTTTCAAGGTGACATTTCTTTTTCTTATCAATAGAACTCACCATAAGAAGTCTTACCCCTAATTGATATCAGATATATTTAATGTATATTATTACAGATATTTTCATTAGTAACTTGTTCTTTGTAATGATCTGATCTTAGGTATATTTAACACATGGAAATTGCTATTTGACAAACCTAACTAAACAACAGTTTAACATATCTAACAAGAAATGTTAAACCCCTATCTACCCTATCTTGACCTAACCCAGTCATAAGTTTAGCTACTTTCAGTTAATTATGATCTTGCTTTCATTTATCCAAACTGTGGCTTAACTGTACATGTATGACAATTAATTCTTGGATTTAGAATTATAGAAGCATGAGATTTTTTTATTAAAAAAAAAATTTATAAAGTAATAATTCATTGAAAAGTGCAGAAAGCGGGGAAACCCAGCTATATATGCAAGACAAACACCAGAAATTTTTTATAGAAAATATAAGAATTAGTATGTTCTCTAAAGAATAAGTATGGTGATGCACATTGTAGCATAGTTGCATTTTATGTAAATATCTGGTTTGTTTTCTTTAAATATAAATTTTGAACAGCCTAATTAGCTACCCCACCCCCACCCCCCCCCCCCCNTCTTGTTTATTTGTTTGTCTGTTTTTGTTTTGTTTTGTTTAGTTCCATATTGCCTGTAAGATGGTTCAATCTCTTAGACATTGAGTTCTGTTTGGTAATCGAGAAAACAACCAAAATGAAAAATTGGGCTGTCCCGATTTCTGGTTTTAGGAAAATAATTTGGGCTGACGTGGGTAGACCTTTGATTTCTTTCATGTTTTTTTTTTTTTTTTTTTTTCATGATTCAATGTTGAAATTAAGCAATAAGAAGCATAATGTACAAGAAAAATAGACATTTGTTTTGAAGAACAAAATAACATGGTAGCATAGCCATATAAAGGCTTTGTTGTACGGATATGGTCCTCAAATCAGTTAAATGTGAAAAGAGGGACTTTCTTTATCATCACTCTCTCATTTCTATCTTTAATTTCTGGAATTGAGGTGTAGTGTTTGTTAATGCCAGTATCAATTGGATTTTAGTATGGATGGACAAAAAAAAGAAAAAAAAAAGAAGAAAGAGTAACAAATTCAGTGTTGAGTTTCATTGACTGCAACCAATCATTGCTTCATTTTTCAGTGTTAAATAACATTCTTTTCATCGCACCAAAAGGTTCCATTGAAGGTAGTGCTTTTTTGTGTGTTTTCAAACGCATGTAAAAAAAAAAAAAAAAAAAAAACATGAAAGAAATCAAAGGTCTACCCACGTCAGCCCAAATTATTTTCCTAAAACCAGAAATCGGGACAGCCCAATTTTTCATTTTGGTTGTTTTCTCGATTACCAAACAGAACTCAATGTCTAAGAGATTGAACCATCTTACAGGCAATATGGAACTAAACAAAACAAAACAAAAACAGACAAACAAACAAACAAGAAAACCAAAACAAACAAAAAGTGTTGATGGCCCATTTGGTTTCAAGAATCCACTCAAGTCTGTCTAATACCGCTTACTAGTCTTTCAATATATCACTTCCTTTTTCTTTTTCTTGTTTTTGTCTCCGCAACCAAACAGAGAGTTACGCATACAGGAACATGTAAATTATATAAGCACATGGTTTTTAATGAAACAAAGGAGTAAAAGATTGAAAGAAGAAGATAAAAGTGGAAAAAGAGAAGAGGAGGAACCAGGTGTAAACGAAAGAATGTGGTGGTGGTGGAGAGCCAATTGTATGATATGAACTGACAAGTTTGGTCTCGGTGATAGAGATTTTGGAGCCAATGACGGGTTGGTTGGTCGACAATGTCACTGACACTTCCCATTGCAAAGTGTTGGAGTCTTGGTCCTTTTCGAGAGCCATTTTTTTTCTTTTCTTTTTTTTGAGCGCCAAAGAATTCAAGCTAACTAACAAGCTTTGTTAGTAATTACTACTACTTTGGCAAAAGAATGAGTGGGAGAGGGAGGATTGGATGGTTTCTTGGAAAGTAAGAAAAGCAGAGGAGCTTTTGGGTTTGGTGGGTTTGTGTTAAAAAGGCGTTTTGTTTTGAGAGAGTTTGGAAGAGGGAAAGGCTTTTTGTTTTTGCGAAGTGTATGAACTAACTATGAAGTAGAATTCAGTGGTGTCTATAATTATATACCCTTGGGGATTGGTTGTTATCTCGGACTCGTTTTTATTCTGCAAAGTGGTGGTGGTGGCAAAAATATCAAATTCACCAGAAACCAGCATTATTTTGCGTTGGCGGGCCTTTTCGATCCAAATTGGACTTTGACCATAGATATAATGAAATTTAATAAATATTTCTAACTTTTTATCAATACATATAAAATAAATATATTAGTTAAATATACATTTCTATTTTTTTTTAAACATTAAATCTTAAAAGAATTGTAAACACTACCAACTCAATAAATTTACATGAAAATAGGGGGACTAAATCACACCCAAACCTACTTAATGGGCCCGAGACACCCTGTTGAGGACTATTATATTTTCGAGGAGCAATAGGTGGTTGGAGCGGCCCATCTGAAGCAGGAAGCCCAGAAGTAAAGGGGGAGTACCGTCCGAAGAGGTCACTACTGGTCCAAAAACGTCTTACTCCTCGGCCACAAATAGCCTTGATCAAACAAACGTGTGGAAGGTCCGAATAATCTTCCTAACAATCCCAATGATAATGATAAGTTCTGCGTGGATCCGGAGATGATCAGAACTAAAAAATATCTAAAGGAAAAGCTGCTACCACCGTATTTAATGCACTGCAACAGCTTTTCTGGCCGCATTTATGTGGAGAAGACCCCTGAACAGTGTAACCTCGGCTACCGCTACTCACAAAGAACTAAAGTAGACACATGACGTGACATGCATTTGAGTAGATATGCAGATGAAGAACAGGTGGACGATGGAGATGATAGGAGAGGATGCTATATAAAGAAGAAGGGTCCCTGATAATAAGGGACGGAGGGGAGAGAAAAAAGAAAGAAATAAAAGTTTTACTGTAACTCTGAATGTTGCAATCACTGTTCACTTAATAAAACATCTCTTCAGACATTCATTCATGGAGTTGTTCAGGCATTATTTCATATTATCATCACTGCAATTAACCTAGCCAACCATTGTTTACTTCATAACCAGCCTAGCTCTTTCGCCCACTTTCTACAAATTTATTGTCCTGGGTTCGCTGGGCCTTTAACCCATATTTTTTGGGCTTGGGCTACACAAACAGACCCTACAATTTGCATGAAAATATTTTGACTAAATCACACTTAAACCTTTTTTTTTTTCATTTTAATTCTTTAAGTTTAAGATTTTTCATTTTGATCCATTAAATTTTATTTTGTTTTAAAAAAATTGTCATTCATCTTCTCTGCAATTGATTTGACCGTTAAATGCCTACAAAACATTTTGTTTGTTTTGGTTTTTCTCTCTCTTAACAATCAAATTAGTTGAAAACATGAACAAAATGATCTTTAAAGAAAAAAAAAAAACAAAATCAAATTGAGTGAACTAAAATGTGAAAAAGAAAAAGAAAAAAACCTTAAAAAATAAAATAAAAATAACTCAAAATTTTAAGCTTCAAAAATATAATTTTTTTAATTAAAAAACTCACAAATCATGTTATAATATTATATCTCATATTATTATTATTATTATTATTATTTTATTTAATAACATCAATCAAAGCTTCAAAAATATAATTTTTTTAATTAAAAAACTCACAAATCATGTTATAATATTATATCTCATATTATTATTATTATTATTATTATTTTATTTAATAACATCAATCATGAAACCAACTAAGAATATGTATATGTATTAGTGTATGTACATCATTAAATGGAATTTAGTTAATTTAATTAGTAAAATTTATTATCATCAAATAAGAGATTTAAAGTTTGAACCTTACATACACTATAAAAATCAATTAATATATTAGTTTATAACACAAAAAAATCAATGATAGTAGGGAAAGAAAACACCGATATATTAGAAATCTATCTTGACTACAAAAAATAAAATAAAATAAAATTAACCATGTCATGGATCAATCAAGAAGATGGTCCAAACTCCAAAGATCCTATCACATAAACACGCGCCTTTTTGGGCCTTGCCAATATCAATCAGCCTCTTCGACTAAAACTATAACTATAACCGCCTATGAAAGAGTTCAAAAGCCACACTTTTCCCTCGCTCGCTTTACCGAATCAGAGATCATAAAATTCAAAAACAAACTGAGATAGGGAGAGAGAGAGAGAGAGAGAGAGAGAAAGAGAGGAGAATGGAGGAGGGATCACCAGAGAAGGCAGAGATAGAAAAGAAAGAGGAAGCTCTGAAATCAAAAGTCGCAATTCGATGTGCCAAAGCCGCATTCCTACTTTCTTCGCTCAGATCGCTCCCAAATTCCACCGCCGACCACCACCACCAGGTCAACAATCTCTCCCTCTCTCTCTCTCTCTCTCTCAATTCGAGAATGTTCTAAACTTCAATCGTGACTGACAGGAAAAGAAGATGCTGGAGGTAAAGGTAGAATTGGCGAGGGAGCGGCACAAGAACAAGAGGATCAAGCAATTTGCTCTAATCGAGCTGGTTCTTGAGCTCGCTTTGGTTCTCTCTCTTTCCACTTTCTTCTTCATGCTCTTTCTCAATCTGATCGAGCTGTGATCGCCATCTGTGCGGCTCCTTGAGCTCAGGTTTGAAAATCTAAGTCGTCCTTTCGCTGTAAACAATCACCTACTACTATTCCATCTACTACTACTACATTTAGGTCAATTCGCAATCCTAGAAATTTGATTTTCCAAGAGAGGGAGAAACTGTGTCGCATTGAGTCAATTTCAATGGAAGGAGTATGAAATTTGAATCGTGCTTTGTTTCGCTTCTCATTGTGCTTATACTATAGAATTGTTCAGACATATATTCATATATTCTATCAATTTGATTCGCTAGATTAGCCATTATATCTGTTTCTTATCTTGATCCACTTTCTAAAGTTTGTTAGAGATGCTTTACGGTATATATTAATTTTGTTGCTTGTGATTGGAAGTCTTCATTGGCCTCTAAGAATCACAAGTTATCAGAGCTCATATCAAATTTCAGTATCTATATTATAATATATTAAAGGAGGTTTTGGACTTTTTCACAGATTTGGAGTGTTCAAACTCTGTGTCTTACATTAATTATATTTTTCCTTAATTACTCTTACTTCTAAGATTTTTTTTTTCTCCATAAATCTCTCAATTTCTCCTTTATTTTCCACTCATGACCACCTTGATCCCCTTTTTTTATTTATAGTTTTTATATTTTCTTCACAAATCCATCAATGATCAATCTGTTCTTTAATTTTTACTCTCAACAATTTTGACCTTTGGTTTATATTTCTTTTTTCCCTCCCTTATTTAGTTGCTTCTTCATTTTTTCTGAACAAATCCATCAATTGCTTCTTTATTTTCCTTGCACGCATGGTTGTGACTTGTGAGTTCCTTTTGGATTCTCCTGCTTAGTTTGGTCGTTAGAAATGGGAAATGGATCCAATCATATACTAATTGAAAAAGGAATAAAAATGTTATAGCAAAATATTTCCCAAAAATGTATATATTTATAAACACATTAAAAAAGTAATTGAAACTTCTTCGTGCACCAAACGGGTCAATGACTAGATTTATTAATAACTAAAAGAGGTCAAAAGCTGCAAAGAAGTCAAGCAGCTCTAAGCCTTTAACCATAGCTGTGGCAAGGTGATACACCTTATCTATTCAATTCCATTTTTGAAATCATTACTTACTTCCCAAACATGCTTATGTAGACCTTGTATAGTGATCTTGTTTCTTCTTACTAGTACGTAAGGGGCATCTAATGCGGCGATTGAGTTGTTTGTACTTTCCATCCCTAAGCCATTCATAAATCATATGACATATATGGCTTGCCTTTACATTCATTTACCTCTAATTCAGTAATATCTAACTCTTCTTAACAGGTCACAATCATCATCTGTCTTACTTGCATGTGCATAATCCTGATCAGAGTAAATAAACTGTCCCTTTGGAGGGGGGGCATTTTCTTTGTCAGAGTTTTATATTATAAAGGAATGCATTGATTTGCATGATAACACTTTTTTTTCCTTGTTTTCCAAGCTGAAGATTAATTTATCTTCTCTAGGTCTTAGAGCACTTGCAGCAGTGGAGCCATATTGCTATATTGCTAAAATTTAGCTACACAAACACAAAACTCACGCTGCAGCAGTGGTGGCAAATCTAAATATTTTAGATGTTCAGCTACAGTACACATCTATATATAGATGTGTACTGTAGCTGAAGCAAAAAAAAAAAATTAAAAAAAAAAAACACCCTAGTGGCTATGCGGGGTGAAATAGTTCATCTGTAGGGCAATGTAGCAACATAGCATTTTATAAATTACCAATTCACTACAAGTAGAAAGTACAAGCAAGGATATCTAACAATGATATGCTCATTGCGCTGAAGATCCATTTGTTCAAAAGATATCTTTTTATAAGAAAGGAGAGTTTAGAATGGTGAGCTTGCTTAAAGAATGTCAAACGGACATGACAAGATTCCTTAGAATTTCAAACAAACATCCACATGATCCAAAAATACAACTGTAGAGCTACAGGAACCCCCCCCCCCCCCCCAATTCTAGTGCAATATTCAAACAAAGTTCACAGTTTCAAAAGTCCTACGGTTTCTCTCTTTCTCTCTCCAAATGGTCCAGATTATATAATGAGGAGTTGCCTGCCAGACAACATGGTTTCGATGACAACCAAATGCTCCTCTCCTGTAAACAAGTTTATCACACGCCTTGGGATCACCCATATTACTCCAAAAACTGTAAATGCAAAGGAACGACCCTTGAGACGTAGGACAATGAAGACGCAAATGATGTATTTTCACAACTATACTTGCACATTATACATCCATTACCATCTTCCTCTTAATAAGATTATCCAAGGTTAGTATGGAATCCAAGGCTGCTTTCTACAAAAGAAAGCCTCCTTATACTTATGAGGTACCTTGCTACGCCCACACACCTTTCCAGGGGAACATACATGTAAGCACATTTTACTGATACTCGTAATAGGATCATATGCTAAACTGTCCTTTCCCAATAGAGTCCAAAATAAGTTGAATCAGATCCGTTAATTCATTTGCCTCTTTTAGCTTACCAATCATGAAAGTCCTTGATGGATCTTAGGTTCTAGCACAAGTTTCTATTATTCCTTCCAAAAGTAACAAGAAAGTGTACTTAAGCATCCTTCTCCACAGCAATAAAACATAAATCCAGGAACAAATCCTTTAATGAACGATCGACAACAAACTTCATGCCAAAACCTGATTCTCTTACCATTCCCTACCCAAAAAAGACAAGTAAACATAGAATCTGTCCCAACTGGCTTGAATTTCTTTCCACAAGCTACATCCATGAGGTCTTCTTAATACAAATGTAGTTTTGTTTTCCCAATTTTCCCCATATTTTTCCATAATAACTCTGCATCAAATTTGCTCTAGATCTCCATAACACTAACCCTACATAGTGTGGTTAAAAGCCGTGACTTTCCAAAACCTTAACCCCGTATACTTTATAGGATAGCACTCTTTATCCCTTCTCACTAAATTAAACTCTCCATCTTCCCTCCCACTCCCCTCTGAAAGGAAATTATGTACGATTCTCTAAATCATGTTAGTCATGATGAGAAGGAATGGTAAAAAGAGACAAGAAATAAGTAGGTAAGATGACCACCTTTGCACATATACAACTTCTTCCACCCACCAATATTTCTTTAGTTTANATAGTGTCATCTGCAAATAAGTTATGCAAGATACTCATTTCTTCAGTGGAGCCTCTATTCACTCTGAACCCATTCACCATCCAACCCTCTAATGTCCACATCAGCATAGCATTAATTAACTCTATTACTAGAATTAATAGTAAAGGCAATAGTGGGTTCCTTGCCTTAACCCTCTCAAGCTACCAAAGAAACCTGGCATAGAATCATTAACTATCATCAAACAACACAGTTGAAACACAACTTATATATATATATATATATATATTTTTTAAAGAAAATATGTCTTCCTAGTACTAATACATTTTGATACTTATGATACGAACTTCTCCATGACTGTCTTAAGTTTGTTAGCAGCACTTTGGCTAGGATCTTATACAAACTACCCACCAGACTAATGGGCCAAAAATCCCTTAAACTTTGTGTTCTAGGTTTTTCCTATGTCAGTATATATGGCACTATTGATGAACAATTTCCTCTTATCAATCTTAATATGACCTACCTTACTCTTCCCAAGTTCCCAAGTAATCCTTAGAGCATTCGCAGCAGTGGAGCTAAAAATTTAGCTTTTTAGCTCCACTAAAAGTTACTTTATCTATTATACCTACACACCTGCTGCAGTGTATCTATTTTAACTATCAACACAATATAATAATATAAACATCATAATAAAATAATATACTCTTACAATAAAATAATATATCTCAAACCCAAAAAACCTCCCAGTACCGACCACAACCTCCTCTACAATCAGCCACAGCCACCACTTCCACCACCACCACCACCACCACCACCACCACCACCACCACCAATACAGACACAACCAAACCACAAACAAAATAAATCCCCAAACAACCATCATAGTCATCAATCCACCACCACAGCCACCAAGCCCACAGGAAAAAAAAAAAAAATCAAACACCGTACCACCAAACCATAGCCACAACAACCACCATCGCCACCACCACAGCCATCAAACCCACGGAAGAAAAAAAAAAATCAAACATCATTCCACCACCACAGCCATTAAACCCATAGAAGAAAAAAAAAATCAAACATCATCCCACAACTACAGCCATCAAACCCATAGAAGAAAAAAAAAAATCAAACATCATTCCCGGTGGATCGACGGCATGGATTGATGTGGATCGATGTGGATCGACGGCGTGGGTCTGGCGGTGAGGATCGACGGCGTGGGTCTGGCAGCGAGGATCGACGGCGTGGGTCTGGGTCTGGCGGCGAGGATCGACGGTGGTGTGAGTCTGGGTCTGGCGGCGAGGATCGACGGTGGCGTGAGATGAGATGAGATGAGATGATGCGATCGCGGCGTGAGGCTGCATGAGGCGATCGGCGGCGTGAGATGAGATGAGGGATCGGCGGCGGGAGGCGATCGGCGATGAGAGAGTGACTGAGAGAGACAGATGAGAGAGTTTTGAGAGAGAGATGAAAGAGTGACTGAGAGAGATGAGAGATGAGAGAGATTTGTTATTATTTTATTTAACCGGCTGAATAAAAAATTTTTTTTAAATTAAAAAAAAAATCCCTTTTTACTTCTTAATCACACGTATGTAATGAAATCTCAAGCTGCTAGACCCCATCCTACCGTACAAACCCTTCACTATTATGTTATCCTGGCTTTGGCTACCAAACTTCTAGCCAAATTTTGGGGTTTGGGTGAAAAAGTGTAAAGCTCCCAGCAACCAAGAACAAAAACGTGAAGCAGTATTAATTAGTGTATAGATTGAAGATAGTTTGATGAGCCTTTTATGAAAATATCATCGGGGGAAGATACGCCCATATATTGATGGCTAACCAAATCATACAAATATGGAATACTAATTGCAGTCTTAAGTACATTCCACTTTTTTTACGAAATTTTGTAATGTCATTCTTCAAAAATCAAAGCATTCATTTACAAAAGATGAAGTGTTTAATGTCCATCAGTGACAAAGTGATCAAATCAGAACCAGCAAAGTGAAACTGCAGGCGTCCTTTCTATTTACAGTGTTAAGGGAAGAACCAGCATCGACCGCAAATCCCTTCTGCAGGCCAACACAATGCCATTCTGCTATCAATGAAGCAGTTCAAAAGAATCCCAAAAGGAATTCTTTCTGACCTGGAAGAGAAAAAGAAGACAGTTCTAATGCTTCAATCTTATCCACATGGCAATCCTTAAGTATTCTATAATTATTTGCAGCAAGGTAAAAATTCAATCAAAGAGATATAACCAAAGTGAGAATTATCTGGGTATGGCCAAACCAAGATCATATCAAACAAAATAATTATAAGCAATCCAGACTATCCAAGAAACAGAGGCAATATGGTCTAGATATGATTTATCAGTGTCATGCAGGTTATCCCATAAACTTCTTAAAAGTAATCCAATTTTTCATCATAATTATAAGAAAGGCTGTTTGAGCTATATGTGTTGAAACATTTGAAAGGAAAAAGCTAATATACCAAAGTCCAAACATGATTCTCTTCATTGGAGTGATCGTTGTCATATGCCTAAATGCAGTGCTGAAACCTTTGAAAGAAAGAGGGTTCAATAACAAAATCCAAACAGGATTATCTTCATTGGAGTGTCATCATCAAAAAAGGAGTGAAAAGGACACTAGGATTTGTTAAATAATCTTATTTATGAGAATGAAGAGATTCCACACTCATATTGGCTTAAGTGGTGACATTCCACCAAATTGTCAAAATTCTGAAATCCTGAAGCTGATAATATACAATTTATTCTTATTTCTAGAAAATTTTCTCACCTTCTACCAATTCTACCCAAAATGATTTTTGAGAAATATATAATCCATCAAAAACATCAGTAGTGCAAAAGGATGACAGGGCCTGTGACTTAAAGCAAGAGATCTTTCGTTTGAGAGAAAAAAAGGGACACCTATGTGCAGTGTCAGAGCATTGACTAACCAAGCCATGCCAGATCTAATTTAGTAAAACATGATACATGCAGCGTCAGGGCCCTCATTAAGCCTGCCTTAAAAATTTAATTAGGGGACTGGATTTGCTCTTTCTCCAGTCACTAACTGCTCCCAAAGCACTAAGCTCTAGCTAATAGGCTAGGCTCCCAGCCATCACCTTCAGCTGCTAACAGTTTCAAAAAAATGCTTCATCTTCCCTTGGTGGGAAGTAATTTCAACTGAGCCATAATGCAAGTGATGACAGAATCATGGAGATCTATCTTATTATGTCTTCTCATAGGAACAGGCAATGGAACACAAATACATAAGCACTCAATAAAACACTGCCAATATGTATCAGACTATTGACTAAGGTAAAAGAGGTTTAAGGAGTTGATTGCATAACCACATTAACTAGTGCCTGCAGAACTCTTATGGACTGCGTTCCTGGTGGAATTCGAATAGATTATGAATCTCTAGAATTTAGTTGCCTTAGCATGGCTTGGATGCAGAAAAATTAAATGTTATGATAAGAAAACATCTGGTTTGTTATAAAGATCAATGGCTAAAGGAAGTTCAAAGGCTAATTGTTTTCATTATGATTAAGAATGAGGAAGTAGCACCCAAAAGTGTTCACCATCATATTACTTTCTTTTTTTATATATATAAGTAATGGAAAATAAATTGTATTACTTATTGAAAAAGAACGAGGGAGTCACAGCATTTTTTAAAAACAAAAATAAAAATAATCATTAGAAGGAATAATTGCAAATACCTCTAATCAAATGCATAGGGATCATCTGCATAGGGATTTAGAGACCCTTCTGAAAACAAATCACCTATGTTTGAAGGACGTGGATGACCTCCTTTGACTCCCTGCATAAGCAATTGACACGTAAGAACTTCAAACATGCAGAACTGAAGTACATACAATGGCACAGTATTTAAAAAATAAAGCATATTCTTGAAATGGTTTACTACCATCACATTTACTATATAGAAAGTGCTTGGAATACTCTCAAAAGCCATTCAAAAGAAATAAACCACTCAAGAATGAAAAATTGCAAACCTAATAGGGTGACCTAAGGCTCCCTTTCCAATGTCATTGGTAAGAAACTTAAGTAATGAAAAATGAATATGAGGAAGAAAATCTGGAAAAAAAAAATATTATTTTCTTTATAATCTACTGGTCTTGCTCTACCAAAAAATCAGTTTTCAAGCAGAAACAGTAAAATAAAATAAGTGCAAAACATATTTTGAAAGATGAGAAAGTTCAGAAATAATTAATTTAGATTCTAGCTACCTTGACAAAACTTCTGGGGGTATTCGCTTTTGGCGTATTCATCTTTTTATGTTTTTTTGGGTCCTGGCATAACAGAACAAGGAAATTCAGCGTGAGGAAACTTATTTAAAAGGAATATGCAAGGCTAGAAGCCAATCTGTTTAATGCATTCTGTTAAAAAATATTCTTAGGCTTAATGGTGCTGCCAGATGGGCCAGTACATACCTCGAACATGACAGTACTTCTTGTTTTCCGTCGTTTTGTAATTGTTCTGCCATTAGAAGTTTCAACTTCATACTCATGGTGAGTTACCTGCCATCCGTGAAGTATATATTTAGAGGTTAGAATAGGCCGGAGTCCAACTAAAATATATTATAAATCTATATTAACATCTTGAACCATCAAATATTTATTATCTGTCTTCAGACAACTCAAATTTCTCTGTAAATAACCTTCTTATGATGCTTAGGAATACTCATTACACTTCCTGTGTTTACGTTCTCTACTTTCTTCAGCAACTTTGACACCGGTGTTTGTGTTGCTCCCAAGAGAGGAGATTCCTTATACACAAAATAAAAGACAGACAAAAAGTGACTGTCATATCTCCACTAAAGCATAACTTATTGTGAAAGCAGGCACAATGATCTGCCATTTCTTTGTGTCACCTTCTCTTTGCCCTCTGGTCTTTCCAGAGCATGCTGACTTCTTTTGCTGCCTCCAGAATTTCTCATCTTGATTGATGAAATAGAGTGCTCCTATCAAATTGATCATGTTGAAAATGGTGTGTTACCACACATTGCATATTCATTGTGATAAATTGTGACATTAAAAATTTTACACTCCAAACCTACACAAAGCAAACTCTTTACAATATGTTCTGCCACCAGCCATACAGAATATTAGAGTTATGTTAACTAGATATTCCACTATTTGCAATTAGTTATAATACAAATCGCAATCTGTACACTCTTACCTCCCTTAAAAAAAGAATATCTAAGAACTGAAATAAACTCGTGGTAACATATTTGCAAAGATGATATAGCCATTTGCATAAAATTTATGGCTCAAATGTTGCAGTAATTGCAGGACTTTCCAGCTCCTCTTGGTGCAACGTAAGACAATCCTTGGAAGTAGTAATAAGAAAAATAATTTCCAGAAATTGTTGTAAAAGTATGTATTACAAAATTCTGTATCACATAAAATGAAAATAAAAAAACAATTTTGTTTTTTAAATGAAGCTTTTCTGAGTGCAGAATGTAAAGGCAGAAATTGAAATTTTTAATAAACTTTTAAGCATGTATAACTTTATTATTTACCTCCTATGTGTCTTTACTTTAAATGATAAACTAGTGACTGTAACTATCTAAAAGCCACTAACAGATGTGATAAAGATAGTCAAATTAACTTACCTTACAAAAGATTAGTATTTTTTAATCAAAATAAATCTGCAAACATGAGTATGGAATCTATTGATCATAGAAGCTAACCTTTTTTGAGTTCACCTCTTGGTCCTCTTTTGGCTTGTCACTCATCACTTTCCACTGCAATTGCAATAAAGCCCTCTGCCTGTCTTCCTGTAATATAATATATGAAAAACTTAAAATAAGGTGAACTGGTGGAGGTAATGCAATCAGATTAGCACTTCTGGAAATATATACTTTGGACTTCTGAAGATCCAACTCCTCTTGCAGCTTTCTGCACTCATCTTCATGCTCACATCTCAAAGCCCTCATCTGAGCTTCATGTTCATTCCTGAGCGACACTGTTTTCTGCACAAAACTCACATAGTATTAGCCATTGAAGCAAATTTGGGTGCTAAAGGTCAATAACTTGAAGCTAATGTACCTCTCTCAATTCATTTTCAGCTTCAAGTTCGGCACGTTTTAGCTCTTCAGTGTGGTCAGCTTTAAGTGCCAGTTCCTTTCTGTCATGTTCCTGTTGAATAAGACTCACCTACAATGAACACAACCTAAGTCAATGTATTAATGAAGATTTTAAATTATATGTGTAGGCTTCTTCTGACATGTTTTAATGTTTAATTAAAAGAAGAATAGAAAAAAGAGAATTTACCAAACTGATTGGTACATAAGCTATTCTTATATGTTCATTAGCAGAAAGATAAAGATAGGCTTTGTTCTACAGTATTGTTTCCCCTATATATAACTTTTTTCGGAGTCCTCCTAAAGCTTCTCATTTTAATGGACTGAGAACTAATCAAATTCCTCCCTAATTGATTATGTTTGCAAATATATAAATTTGTGATATTCCTACGCCTGAATATAAGGCAAACCTTTAGCAATGCTTGAGGCCATAAGGGGATCATACCCCTGTGTTATTATCAATGTTTGACCATGGTTCAAGTTTCTTTAAGACTCTTCTCATCAATATCCTCTGACTTATAGTTAGGAGCATAGTTGCTCAATAATTTTCTACCATTTACTCTAAGATGCTTAGCTTTGTCCAAAACTTCCCAGTCATGTGAAATGAAATGCTAATTTGCTTGAATCTTTGACAATTTCTATCATTCATACGTAACCTCAGTAGTTCTTTCTTTATGGAGCTGAGAAACATATTGTCTCCTTGAGAGGGTCTTCATATCTTTGCTTCCAGCTGAACAATGAAATACCTTGTCATTAAAGGCATACCTGTGAGGTTTTTGTCTCATGTTGAGCCAACCAAATCATGATTGCACCTTTGATCATTTTGATTGGATTTTGACGATATTTCAACTTCTATTTGTAATCAATGGATTGCTTTATAAATAAGTTCTTTCATGATTTTTTTCATCAGACACGATGATTGAGAAGTTTGAGGCAACTGTAGCTGCCAATAGACTGGCGACAGAGAGTTTGAACTCTAAATTGGAAGAGGTGCACCTTGAGTTGAAACTGAAAGAAGATGAAATTAAACAATTAATAATCACTCAGCAGAACTTGGAGAAAGAAAAGAGTGATTTCCAATTGTGCAGTGAAGACTTAGCTAAAAAATTAGATATTTCATTCAAGGAGATAAGAAACCTCGAAGGTTTGGTCCATGAGTTTGCTGCACGGTTGGTTGAATTGGACAAACAAAGCTTAACTTTTTCAGACAAGTTTGATCATCTGAACTCTCTTTATGACTCTTGCCTTAAGCTGGTCCAGCAGGAGAAAGACCTTGCTGCAACACATGCCAAAAAAAAATATGATCAACTTCATGATAAGTTCTTATGCATGACATCAGAAAAAGATGCATTGCAACTAGTAAATCAGGAATTAAACAATAAGCTCATCGAACTTCAGAAAGTCCAAGAGTCTGTTATGAAACATCTTTCAGAGGAGTGCCGTTTAGCAGGGGAGAGAATTCAAAAATTGGAATCTGAAGCAGAAACTCTGGTCTCAAAGAAGATTGAAACAGAAATGTTGGTGTCCAAATTAGAGGAGAGAATTGATACTCTGTCAGAAAGTTCAAGAACATCTGAAAATAAAATGGTCTGTAAGTTTTGTTTACTCATTTATGCCACATTTTAGAATGCTTTAGTGCTTTACTGAGCTTGTTTCATGATATATTGCAGCAAGATTTATTGCTGAAAATTTCAGCATTAGAAAGTGAGAATAAAGATAATTCAGGAAATTACAGTCAGAGATACAGAAAAAAGCAGAAGAAATAGATATTTTGCAAAAGGATAGTGAGAAACATAAGCAGCATGTAGATTTGCAAGAGAAACAAATCAGTCAGCTGCATGATCTCTTAAAGGAAAAGGAACAGTTTATTTTGCAATGTGAGGAGCAAGAGAAGAAGCTGGAAGATCAAGTGAAAGAGGTTTTAAAAGCAGTTTTATTTTTAAAATAAATAGAGTTATGAGAACTCTTGAATATTAAGATCCTGTTTGTTATTGCAGAATCAGGTATTGTTGATTGCTGCTGAAAGTAAACTTGCAGAGGCTAAAAAGCAATATGATCAGATGCTAGAGAGTAAACAATTGGAGTTGTCAAGGCATTTGAAAGAGATTTCTCAGAGAAATGATCAGGTTTTGTTTTAAGCCCTTTAGCACATGCAAATATGAGTTTATGCAAGTACCTTTACACTGATACTCAGCTGAAAATGATTAGGCAATCAATGACATAAGGAGGAAGTATGACGTGGAGAAGCTGGAAATTGTAAATATGGAAAAAGAAAAGGTTTGCTCCTTAGCATCATTTGTTGCAATAGCTTTGTGAATCATGATTCTCATCCGTTTGAACCTTCAGGCAGACAAAGTTGTTGCAGAAATGGAAAGAAAATGTGACCAAAAAATCACAGAGAGCAAAGAAGAATCAAGGCAATACTTGATGCATGTTCAGGAGGAACATGCTGCTCTGGTATGCATCAGAAAAATTGTCTTTGATCATTCTGCTTCTGCATATGCTGCATCAATAACATTGGATTTGCTATCTTATGTGATTATTGTTGTAATTTATTACTTGAATTTATTCATCTCAAATATCTTATATTTTCTCATGCAATCCCTGATATTATTAATATTTTTGTATGTTGGGGAGTAATTCTTCCTTACTAAAAAACTTCACAGCCTACCTGTAAGATACAGGATTTCTAGTTGGTATCATCTAACCTTTTAATTGAGTTAATTAATATTTTTCATATCAAATTTTAATTGAGTTTATAAGTTGTATTCTTTATGGATTGTCAGCCAACCTATTAGATAAGTTTATATGCAATTTACTAGTGAACATAAAATTCAATTAATAAAAATTTCCTGAGCTAAGCCTTGGCCAAACCTTGGAAATCATAGTGCCATAATGCCTTTCAAATCCTCTTAGTCATTATCCTGCTGCAATACTTCTTGATAAGAAGTACACCCATGTTGTGGCAATTCCACCCAGAAGGTAATGAGCTACTCCTACTGCATATCCTTGGACAATGCTCAAGGCTCTAGGCTGAATAGCAGGAGCAACTTTTGATTTATTATTCTCAGTTAAAAATGCATCCTTATCTCTGAATTGTAGTTTTCTTTCTCTCTTTTTTTTTTTTTTTTTTGGTTGGGGGTTGGGTGGGCAAGTACTAACTTCTGAGGGACAAGTGTGCAATCTTCTTACTACATCTGCTATATGACTTATCCAAAAAAAAAAAAAAAAAATCCTGCTATATGCATTGATGTTTATTCTGAGTTTATTTTTTTAATGAATGTTTATTCCAAGTTTTGCAGAAGAAGCCTACACATATAATTTAAAATCTTCATTAATACATTGACTTAGGTTGTGTTCATTGTAGGTGAGTCTTATTCAACAGGAACATGACAGAAAGGAACTGGCACTTAAAGCTGACCACACTGAAGAGCTAAAACGTGCCGAACTTGAAGCTGAAAATGAATTGAGAGAGGTACATTAGCTTCAAGTTATTGACCTTTAGCACCCAAATTTGCTTCAATGGCTAATACTATGTGAGTTTTGTGCAGAAAACAGTGTCGCTCAGGAATGAACNTACTAAATAATAACCTGTGAATAATGAATTTTTCTTATATTTGAATTTTTAGCTGTTAAATCTTACCTTTATAAAATTTCAATGTTTGTGTGAGATCCAAAAATTTGAACTAAACGTTAACATCAAGAAAAAAAGGGGGGTTATTTGACTTATTTCAATTTGTCTTGGTCTAGTAATTAACTAGTTATATTATTTTATCTATTCACTTATTTAAAATCATTTGGTAAAAAAAAAAAAAAAAAACTATTTTTAACAATAGAATAGATGAATTAATGCATATAAAGTTATAGACTCATTAAAACCCATTGTACAAAGTTAAATTTGAATATATTATACTCCTATATAATAAGTGATTAATAAATAGATTTTTTTGGACTTGAAGACCATTATCTATTTAGAGAGAGAGAGAGAGAGAGAGAGAGAGAGAGAGAGAGAGAGAAGAAGAAGAAGAAGAAGGGGGGTGGATGGTATCTTGTTTTGAGGGCGTTTTTCAATATTACAAGATTTATAAAAGGGGAAAATTGAAATTCTATGATAAAAAGTAAACTAGTTTGAACTTTAAACATTTTTGGAGGGTCATGTTCTCTCTTGGTCTCAATGTAGCCCATACTATTTTAATAAAACAATAGGATTTAAAAACAAAGATAAAATTAACATATGACAAAACCTAAATTAGCGTTTGTTCCACTTGGCTTACTTGATTAGTACCACAAGCTTGGTTAGTTTAATATTATATCATTTTTACTTACTAACCCTAATTAACAAATTGGGGAATGTAATTATCAAAAAAAAAAAACAATTGGGGAATGTTTCAAATTATTTGATAAAATATTAATGTAGAAAAAACGGAATTAAAACTTTTGAATTAAGTTAACTTCATTTTAAATCATTTAGAGAAATTCAATATTTGCCGAGAGTTTGTTTATGGGTTAAAAGCCATATATTCGTGTACTCAAAAAAAAAAATGCATGTAGTGCATTTCTTCAAATGGATGTACGGTGTACTATCAATGGTTAATTAATTTTTAAGTTATTTGTAGGCTTTGAAGTCTCAGAATATATATAGTTTGATGTTATTATTGTACTTGTTGTCATGGTTGTTAAAACTGAGATGAAAACGTTAGGGAAGAAAATGATTGGATATTGTGGGGGTTTACCGTTGGCTATCACTACACTTGGAGGCCTTTTAGCAGCAGAGCATACACAAGAAGAATGGGAGGATGTGCTTAGACATGTTAAATCATACCAAGAAGACTTATAGGTCAACAAGGTGTATTTTTTTGTTCAATTGGTCAATACAATAATGTGTTCAAATCTAATTTGGGAAACCTAATATAATGCCCCACTAAGAAATAGGAAAATAAAAGCATACTTTGAGGTACTATAAATAGAATTAAAAGCATGAACTTGGAATCATGGAAACACAAATGCCCAACAACACATCAAAAACTTCAAGACTATTGTGATGGTTCAATTCATCGGATGTACAGCTTAAACCTACTTAGGTGATACATTTATGAAATCAAGGATGCCCCTAATTAAATGTGGAACAAAACTCAACATGGGGAAAATAAGGTGGACAAATTAATATTCATCTATAAACAATTCGATACGACTTTAGAAATTGTTTAAATGCAGAAATAGTAACCCTGCAAACATAAACTAACCACAAAATAAAGATAGCTTCTAATTCATGTTGCTAAGGTGGACAAATTAATATTCATCTACACAAGTATTTGCATCATTGACAGTGTGACGAGGAGCTCTACCATACCGTGTTAGTGAAATCAAAGTCTACTTCAGCATTTGTTTGTAGTTCCATAATCATGTTTCTTGTACTCCTGTTGCAAGCCAATAATCAACTAGATTATACTTCTCCTCCTCCTACTCCTCCTCTTCTCCTTGTTCCTCTCCTTCTCAGCCTCTACCCTTTCTCTGTTGAGCTTCAGAGTACAAAAGAAAAAAAATCATTTTGGTATAAGCTAAACAAGTAGTCAAGAAAAAAAGCAGTATCAAGCTAATTCCTTGATTCCCATAATTTAGTAACTCCAAAGACGTAAGCCTTAGCAACATGTATTGACAATAGTTCATAAATATTCCTTAATTTAAAAATAACAACATACACTTCCTTTTCAAAACATGCATTCCCAGCAATATTCATTATTCAGTTTTCTCCCTGTCACCTCAGAATGAAATTTTTGTCAACTAAATAGTTTTCAAAAACTCCTTAAGCATAACCGTCTCCTGTTATAAGACTAGTTACTATTTCTTCAAATTCAAGAAGATCAATTGTCCAACTTTCTGCCATTATTCATGCTATGAACAAAAAAGCTATTAAAGCAAAGAGTTCATAGTAATATTTAAAATTGAGAATTCTATCTTTAATTGTTACATTATGCTACTAATCTTAAAGTTTTGTCTAATTAGGGCTGCTCACCTACGTTTTACCAGTGAAATTTCCTATAAATATTACTAGATTCTCATTAGTTATTGTTCTTTTCTCTGCTTACAACAAGTGGAGAGGGGGCATTCGAACCCAAGTTCTCCCATGGGAATGACTTGATAGTGTCATTGAATCACAAGGCTCTGGTCTCATTAATTATTCCATAAAGAATATATGCAATTACACACACAATATTATTATTATATTCTATCTTGCCACGTCCTTATGCAAGACAAAAGCCACATATAGCATCGCTTTGATATCAATGACATTTGAATTATCATTACAGAAAATTATGATGCAAAGCTTTTATGAGTGTAAATTCCCTGATTTAATAAGACTAGGTTTATCTCTACAACAATATTTTCATTGGTACATTTTACTTGTATCTATAACTAGAATGGTTATAAACCCATTACCCAAGCAAATAAATTTATATGTAATTGGTCCAAGATCTCTAATTAAATTGATGTTTCAATAAGCATCCTTAATATTATTATGCCTTATGAGGACTCGAACCTTCATGATTTTCAATCTTTTATGTCTACCATTTCACACCAAGATATCTTGAAAGTAAATCCTATTCCATGAAGCACAAATTGAAATTCTTTCCTAAGTTTCCATGAAAATCATTAATAAAGGTCCCAAACAAACACCCTTTTAGGACTTTAAAGCTTCAAAATTAGAACTATCAAGCAATAGCTGCAACTCCCGGCTAAAAAGGTAAAGTCCATTAAAGCAGCAGTTGAAGGCATCAGCAGCTAGCTGAACTTTGGATCTTAATAATATATACATATAGCCACTTGATAAATAACCTAAAAATCACCTTTCTTTCGTGATTGGTCTTTTCAACTCTTTTTCTGGCGCGTCTTGAAAATAAATGCACCTAACGAAAACAAAAGTTTCAGAAGTTAATGACAAAAGTGAGAATAAAAAATATCGAATTGAATGGTTCAAGTACTCTATGAATTTACAAATACTTACATGTAGGCATGATTATCACCAAATGGTCCCTTCAAAAACAACAACTCAGAAATGCTACAGCGGAAAGAATTTCTGCTTTTTCATCTGCTGCAAAAGCCCTGATAATGGCATCAACCATGCAAGAATAAACACCAGGAAATCTTTCTGTAATAATTGGTTCAAGTTCTGAATGCAGGGGTAGGGATTCCAGTTTAGGTTTCTCCAACTGTACTCTAATCTGTTTATTAAAAAAAACCACATACACAACAACAACAAATTCAAAAGAGGAACAAAAGTTTGATAATAACCTAGTTGATTCTACATATTTGGTAGAATGAGTTTGTATACTATCAGAGTATAGATGATAACAAGTGTAAAAGAAAGCTTAATGCTGTTGCGGAAGAAAGCTAGAAGAAAGGAAGCAAGTCAAATATCTAACTTCTTGCAATACGACAGTAGCTTTAGTTTGTATAGATAAAAGCTACAAGTCATTTAGTGTTAGAATTAGTTAGTTAGTTATATTATTAGCCACATGTCTATTTGTTAGTGTCTGTTTTTGCAATTAGTTAGAGAAGGAATCCACATAGTTTGGAGCTGAATTAGGGACTTAAGGGCAGTTAACCTAATTTATTTGTATAAATATCTTCCATGTACATGCTATTCATTATTGCAATACAAGATACTTTTTCATCAAACTTGAAGCTAATCCAAGAGTGTTCTTCAATGACTTCAGCTTCCCAAACCATCAAAAATGATGAAAATCATCCATTTTTTCTGCATCATGGAGAAATCCAGGTGCAATTTTAGTTTCACAACCTTTAGTTAGTGAAATCTATCCTACTTAGGCAAAATCAATGCAAAGAGCATTGAGTGCCAAGAATAAGCTAGGGTTTATTGATGGTACTCTCACTTTGACTCCAACAATGGCGAAATCAACCTCTCTTAGTTTAGGCATGGACTAGGTGTAACAACATGGTTGTTTCTGGATTCTAAACTCAGTTTCTCCAAAAATCCTTGCAAGTGTGGTTTATAGGGACATAACTTTGGAGGTTTGGGAGGAAGTGAAGGAAAGATTTTCTCAAGGGAATGGACCAAAAATTTTTCAATTGCAAAAATATTTGGCTGGAATCAATCAAGGGGAGCTCTCAATCACAGATCATTGCACTTAACTGAAGTTCTTGTGGGATGAGATTGATAACTACAGAGCCTTTACATGTTGCATGTGGAAGATGTACTTGTGGAATCAGTCAAAAATTGATCCAGCATCAACTCCAAGATTCTGTTATGCAATTCTTAATGGGGTTGAATGATACAATAATTAAATTTGAAGCCAGATCTTACTAATGGAACCTCTTCCCTCCATTTATAAAGCTTACTCTTGATAATGGAACCTCCTCCCTCCATTAATAATGTTCTTAGTTACTATATGGGCCTTTGCTCCCAGTATAGTATAGCATATAGAGATCTATGGGTACAAAACTGAATGTTGACTCTGAATTTAATCACAAACCCTTTGCCAAGAAGAACACCTTCCCTTTTTTCTTCTCTAATGCCATTGTGTAATATGATTCTTGAAAAAGGTAAATACATCATCATCTGGAAAGAAATGGGTAATAATAGACTATATGAATCTGCTTTTGATTGATTTGGTCTTTATTAGTTAAACAATTTTTTATTTGACATTGATTTGTGGGACTCAAAACTATAGATAAAGCCTCTCCAAGTCTCCACACACATGATTCCTTATAGTCCTCACATAACATTGTGGGAATACATAAAAAATAAAATAGTAGCCTCCAAGCCCAAGGTCAGATTAAGTTAATGTGCCAAGAAATGTTGGAAAAGTTGGTGACTGGTTCAATGTAAAATGCAAGGGAATGCACATAAAATATTCACGAAACTGAATTTTTGTACACTTCATATTTGGGTTGGACCATTACATTTATTGGGTTAAGTAGCTCATTCTTATTGGATTTTAAAGCCAGATATTACTAATGGAACCTCTTCCCTCCATTAATAAAGCTTACTCCTTACTAATGAAACCTCTTCCATCCTGGTTTATACCTACTGCGAAAACCAGACAATTCTACCTCTATTCCATCATTGTCTAGCTTTCTTTTCAATTACAAGTTTTTCAATTCTATGAATTTTACTCTTGTTTATTCTGTTTCCAATTTGCCAAAACTATGGAATTTTAGACTAGGACATCCCTTAATCAAAAAAAGTGTGGTACATTTTTCATTTCAAACTTGTAACAACATTTGTTGCAATGTTTGTCCTTTAGCCAAACAAAAGAGATCACCTCTTTCCTTCAACCCCCCTTCTTCTTCTTCTTCTTCTCTCTCTCTCTCTCTCTCTCTCTCTCTCTCTCTCTCTCTCTAAATAGATAATGGTCTTCAAGTCCAAAAAAATCTATTTATTAATCACTTATTATATAGGAGTATAATATATTCAAATTTAACTTTGTACAATGGGTTTTAATGAGTCTATAACTTTATATGCATTAATTCATCTATTCTATTGTTAAAAATAGTTTTTTTTTTTTTTTTTTACCAAATGATTTTAAATAAGTGAATAGATAAAATAATATAACTAGTTAATTACTAGACCAAGACAAATTGAAATAAGTCAAATAACCCCCCTTTTTTTCTTGATGTTAACGTTTAGTTCAAATTTTTGGATCTCACACAAACATTGAAATTTTATAAAGGTAAGATTTAACAGCTAAAAATTCAAATATAAGAAAAATTCATTATTCACAGGTTATTATTTAGTATTAATGAATCTATGTTTTATACCAACATTAGAGCATTCGCAGCAGTGGAGCTAAAAATTTAGCTTTTTAGCTCCACTAAAAGTTACTTTATTTATTTTACCTACATACATACTGCAGCAGTGGATCTATTTTAGCTTTTAACCCAATAAAATAATATAAACATCATAATAAAATAATATATCCATTACAATAAAATAATATATTCTATAAAATAAACAATAATCACAACCACCTTCAACCGCCACAGTTACCGCCACCGCCACTGCCGCCGCCGCCGAACACCCAAATGAAAAAATTCACTAATTCATCAAATAAAAAAAAAAGATGAAAAAATTCACTGACCTGACAACACACCATTTTTCACCACAAAATAACACCATAAATGATGACACAAACCCAGAAAAATTAAGCCAAAACAATGAACACCCAAATGAAAAAAATTCACTAATTCATCAAAAAAAAAAAAAAAAAAATTCACTGCCCTGAAGTGGATCGGCTGGGACGGCTCGGTCTGAGGCAATCGGCGGCTGGGACGGCGGTGGGTCGAGCTTCGGCTGGGACGGCGTCGGTCAGCTTGAGAGATGGTGAGATGGTAAGAGTGAACTTAAGAGTTTTAGAGAGGTGAGAGCTTGAGAGAAATTTCTCAGATGGGAGCTTGAAAGTTATGAGAGAGAGGACGGTGAACTGAAGAATAAAAGAATGAAAAAAAAATAAACAACCAAGTATTATGTTAATCGGGAGTGCTGAATAAAAAATTATTATTTTTTTTAGATGGCTGCTACAGTGCACATCTATAGATAGATGTGCACTGTAGCAGTTCAGCTAAAAATTATTGCTATGCCTCCACTGCTGCGCGGCTCTTTTTGGTATTTTGGTGGAGCTAAAATAGCATTATAACTATTTAGCTCCACTACTGCGAATGCTCTTAGTAGTGATTTGACTGATTTCATACTAAATAAGATTTAGGCATGTAACACCTTCATCTACTTTTCTACTTAAAATTCATTGCCATAAAAAAAAAACCCTCAAATTAATTACCCAAAAAATAAAAGTTAATAGAGTAAAGGAGGATTAGATATTTCTTGTACCTCTAGGATCCACATACAAAGCCACAACTCCATTACAAGAGGTAAGCAATATCTTACTGCTAGTACTCTTCATCGGGAAGGCTTCACGTAGTATTTCCCCATCCTCAATATTCCAAATATCATCTAAAATCACCAAACACTTCTTCTCTTGTTGAACTTGACGTAGTTTCTCAACAATCTCTTCATCTCTCAACTTTCGAATTCCGTCCCTTTGCTTTTTAGATGGGAGAGAGAAGGCTAATCAAAATCCCTTACCAAACATGTCTTTTTTGATATTGTTGAGAGATATATACTCAAGCGCAACAATCAAAGTGTTGCTTGACTTTGTGGTGATTATAAAACATCTTGGCAAGGGTTGTCTTTCCCAACCTGCCCATACCACATATGGAAGCAACTCTATTGTGTTCGTCTTCTTTCAACAAAAATGCCACCAATTTATTTACATCATCCTCCAACCCAACAACATCATGTTCAAGATGAGAATAAGTTTTTCTTTGCTCTCTTTGCCTTTCATTCAAAAAACTCAGCTCACCTCCTCCTCCTATTGAGTACTCTCTTATGCCATAGTTTTGAAAACTTGATCTCAAATCAGAAGTCTTTGTCTTGATATCTGAAATCTCTGACCCAATCTTGTGCACTGTAATTCATTCATCAAAGATGAAAGCATACCTCATGAGGACCTTTTGTATGCCTCCTCCCTTCTTGGAAGCAACTTTGAGGGCATAAATTGCAATGATATCTTCTGCATCATATGCAAGATCTCTTATTTCAGCAACCCACTGACTTATATGTTAGGCTTTGTGGAGCCTAGTTATGTTTGATCCGGTTGGCGACCTGACCCAACCCGAAATAGTGTTGCGTGGTTTTTAATAGGAGATTTTCTGAGGCTTAGTCCATGGAGTAGAGGCTCAAATTTTTTTTGGCCCATTACGAATCCTGTGCGTAAGATATAAAAACTGTTGTTTTGATGATTAGGGTTTTCTAATTGTTGTTTTTGAGAGAGTGAAAAAAACTGTACGACCACACTTTGTATTTTTTTTCCCTGATAATAGTGAAATCTTTGCAACTCCGTGGACATAGGCAAATTGCTGAACCACGTAAATACTGTCTTGTGTGTGTGATTATTTTTCTTTGGCGTGTGTTTTCTCTATTTTTGTTTCTCACAGGTTTGGGAATTTCGTGCTAATTTCCTACATTATAATCTTTGATTCATCTTGTCTCGCATCTACATCTTTTAAAAAACACTGCATCCGTTTAAGCTCAGTTTGTAACTGCTGAACTTGGTCAATTCCACTAGACAAGTATGTTGCTTCTTGTATGAGCAAGTCACCAAGCCTTGCAACCACACCAAAGACAACAGACTCAACCATTAATTCCCTTCTCAATTGAAAGAAGATGAATGGTAGCTTTGAAATGTTGCTTCAAACTCTTTGCAAGAATTTTTTTTTTTTTTTTTACAAGATAGAATTCTATTCTAATCTAATCTAAGTGTATATGTGTGTGAAGCTCTCTCCTGGAGACTTGAACCCCGGCTCTTGCCTCCCACACTCCACAAGCACTTATACTTATGGAGTGACCATCGCACCAAGAGTGTGCGGTGGTTGCAAGAATTAATTTAAGCTCTCTTTGTATGAATTCAATCAACCCTGCCCTTTTGGCTCTTGTTTTTCCATAGCATAACATTAATATATGGTCATATATACAGCTTGCTCTAGCTATGAAAATGCTGAATGTGATCGCATTCACCAGCATTCTGATTAAATTTATTTAGTAAACATGTTGACTTTAACTTCATGGCAAGTGGGTATGCACCCACTTTAAGAAATCATTAAGTTTTATTACATGATAATAATTCAATTACATCTGGCAACTGAAATGTCCCTAATCAATAAAAAATAATACTTGAATAAATATATAAGGGATATTCAAAGACTTTGTAGTTGAATTGGCACCTCCCCATGTATAAAGTGTTTGGGAGTCTAAAGGGGAAAGAGTTCGAGGTGCAGGGTTAGCAGCACGTTATAATTATTTCTCAAAAAAAGACTCGATAAACAATACTTATTCTACATGTAAAAATATTCCAACTCTAAGTGACTAGTTAATTATTTGAAGCTTAACTCCAACTGGAATTAATAAGAGAGAGATGGAAATTAATGCTTAGTCTATCGCCAAAAGACAATAGAGGAAGGCTTTATTGATGACTGTCTAGGTGAAACACAAGTTTTTATCAATGGCTTCTTATTTTTCTCTATTTTGTTACGTTGATAATGGAGATAGGAGAAAAACTCAAAGTGTAATGGTTTTATAAGTTTGAAACTTTACTTGACAATTAAAACAAAATTAAAGCTAATTAGAAATAGTGTAAAACTCTAGATCTTTTTATATAAATTCTTTAAAAAAAAAACACCATATCTCAAAGTTATCAATTCCGTTTCAATTTGTCCTTTGGAACTAAATATTTTTATATTGGTCTATTTTTTTTTTTTGCTGAATTTTATATTGGTCTATTTTGGTATATCATTTTGGGGTACGCATTATTTTATAATATATTAAATTACATGGTTTTATAATTGTAACTAATAAGAAATCATCACATAGTTTAATAACATATTAAATTATCCATTCAACACCAAAAAATACACATTCTTAAATATTACAATTACATAATAAGGAGGTTTACAGTATCTATAGCATAATATGGAGTCCATTAATTTATAATGAAATCAAGAAGTTAACCAATTTTCAAATATAATATCAAGAGAAAAAAGGTTTGTAATGAGTCATGTGGGGCCTGTTACCTAAAAAAGGTATAGTAGCCCTCAGAATTGGGCCCAGGGCCCAAAGGCCCGATCCGAGGATACGCGTATGTCCGAGGACAGCCTAAAGAAGTTTTATTCACGTTAAATAGGTGATATGAAAGGTATAAACAGGTGTTATATACGGTGGTATAGCACACGTCCGAGGACGCCAAAGTCCGAGGTGAAGGTAACCTTCGTACTGACTGAAAGATTCTGCCAGGTTGTAGCTGAATTGGAAGTTGGATATAGCTTAAAGAGGCGTCGGAGAAGGTAGAAAATATCTTCTAAAGTCTATCACCTCCTCATTAAATGCTGTCCACCTAACACTCTGGCCGCATTAATGTGGAGGTGATACCTGAATAGTAACTAAGCAGCTTTATGACCACTAAGCTGAAGGTTCCGGTAGGGACTAGATGGGACAGAAAGGAGCTCCCAGGATAAGAACTACACGTGTACAAAGGAAACAAGAGGAGAAACGAAGTATATAAGGTAGAAACGAAGAAAACAGAAAGGACTTCTGACCAGAAAAAGAAAAAGGAAAAAGAGAGAGAGAAGAACAGACCAATTGAAAGAGGGCCGAGGAGAGTTTTTCCTCATAGAGCGAATCAATAGTATCCCTTGTTACTTGATGAGTAGAACCCTTCCTGAAAAACAGTACTAGTTCTTGAGCCCATACTCTATAAATTTATTGTTTGGGCTTATTGGGCTGAAAACCCAACACTCAATTCAAATTGAGTCCTTACAATTGGCGCCGTCTGTGGGAAGAACTTGATCTGTTGAGAAGGAAGGGCAGGTGTGAACTCACGATGGAAGAGGGAGTACCGCAACAACCGTTAGTGGGCCACAACAGGCAGATGCTAATCAGCACCAGCAGAGTCTAGGGGCTCTCAGCACGGCGATCCGTTGATAGGCCGCGAACAAGGGGAGGATCACGAGGGAAGTGCCCGTACAACCCATACAGATAGAAGCCGCTCCCGGGGGAAAGGCCATGTTTCTCCTGTACGGAGTGAAGGAAATCTGCAGCGTAAGATCGACAAGTTGAAGAGGGAATTGCGATATGAACGACGAAGGCGTAAGGCTCATAACTCTAAGCACTCTTCTGAGGAGTCGGATGACGCCAGTTACAGGCAGAGATCGAGAACTCCCCCCAGTGAGTCTTTTTCGTGCGAGGAAGAACATCACCGTAGGCGAAGAAGTAAAAGTCCGACTCGCCAGGGTCAGGGGAATGATGCCTTGAACAAGGCTTTGAATCAGGTCTCTAAGTCGCCTTTCACACGACATATTGAGGACGCTAGTCTCCCTCGACGATTCCACCAGCCTGTGTTCACCATTTATAATGGTCGGACAGACCCAGTGGAACATGTTAGTCACTACAGCCAGAGAATGGCTATTCATGCCAGGGACGAAGCCTTGATGTGTAAGGTTTTCCCGTCTAGCCTGGGTCCGGTGGCAATGAGATGGTTTAATGGCTTGAGAACTAACACTATTGACTCTTTTGAGAAACTCACTCAGGCCTTTGGCGCTCGCTTTATTACCTGCAGAAGGGTTGTTCAGCCCTTGGGGTCGCTACTGTCCATGTCTATGCGAGAAGGGGAAACCCTAAAAGCCTACTCAGACAGATACTGGGAGATGTTTAACGAGGTGGATGGGGCTCACGATGACGTGGCCATGAATACTTTTAAAGAGGGTCTTCCAACCGAGCACGGTCTGAGGAAGTCCCTGACCGGCAAGCCTGTCACTAGTGTACGTCAGCTTATGGATCGAATAGATAAATATCGAAGAGTAGAGGAAGATCAGATGCAAGGCAGAGGAAAGCTAAAGCGGTAACGCAAGAGAGGAGGGATTTCAGGCCGGACCGGTACAACAACAACCGACCTCGGAGGGACTTTGGGGGGCAGTCGGGGCCTGCCAACTCCCAGGTGGTTAGCGCCGTGTTCCGAGAACCAGTGCAACGAGTTTTGGAGAAGATAAAGAACGAGCCGTTCTTTAAGTGGCCCAACAAGATGGCGGGGGATCCTGCGAAGCGTAATAGGAATCTCTACTGTCAGTATCATCAAGACCACGGGCATATCACCGAAGATTGTAATAATCTGTGGGACCACTTAGAACAGTTGGTGCAAGATGGAAAGTTGACCCAACTCCTGCATCACACCGGTGGCCGAGGAGGTCATGGGGCTCGGCGTTTCAGGCGGACGCCTCGAGAGGACCTCCCTTGGGCACGATAAACGTTATATTCGCTGCTCCGGGAGGACCGGGTCTTGCCCTTCCAGGGTAATGTCTGTATCTCAATGCTCGGAGGAGGACCCCGGCACGAGGCCGAAGAGGGCCAGACCTGGCACCTCGTTGGTGTTGGGCTTTTCAGAAGAGGATAAGAGAGGAACCATGCAGCCGCATGATGATGCTCTAGTGGTTACGATTAGGATCGGAGGGTATGACGTTAAGAGAGTGATGGTTGACGATGGAAGTGCCGCCGAGGTAATGTACCCTGATTTATTCAAGGGGCTGAATTTGAAACCTGAAGACTTGACCACTATAGTTCCCCATTGGTGGGATTCGAAGGCAAATCGGTCACCCCGTTGGGAATGGTTAGATTACCCGTGCAGACTGGGTTAGATATGGTGGAGGTAGATTTTATCGTGGTGGATGCTTTTTCTCCGAATNAAGAGGATTTCCTTTGCTTCAATCTCTTGTCCTTTCTGAATTGAGATATTTAGAGGAATGGAAGGTGTATGAAGGAGCCGCACCCAATCTTTTACATTTGGAAATTAGAGAATGCTGGTGCTTGATGACAATTCCAGATGGATTGAGTTTCATCGCAACCCTCCAGAAATTGGAGATCAATGACATGCCAAAGTCATTCAAAGATAGGCTTGACAAAGGAGGACCTGATTTTTACAGAGTCCAACATGTCCCTTCCCTTCTATTTCAACAATGTGACAGAGAATGATAATCTTTGGCTAACAAGGTACATCAATGAATTCTTGCACTCACATTTTTGAAATATTTTATGGTGCTTCTTTTGTTTCAAATCTCTCCCCAATTAATTCAATTTTTTCCTAAATAATATTGGAAAAGGTTTATCTCCAAACATGTTTGGAGCCTTGGGCTCCAACTACCAATAAGAAGATAACATATATACCGTCATATATAATATATATAATTCACTTGGTTGGTTGAGCTAAATGAGTCATGTGTATTGCACTTGATAAGGATTAATGACATCTTCCTATTAGGAGCCTAGGACTCCAAATATATTTAGAGCCAAACTTTGTCCAATAATATTTAACAAAATTTTCCCTAATGCAAGGGTACTTCGTCTATTGATTAGAATGAAGATCTTGTCTATTCCCCCCCCCCCCCCCCCAATTTACATACTTATTTACTTTCTTTTCTGCTTCATTTTTGTGGTGGACTCTTATTTTTTGCCATGTTATCAATAAATTAAACAATGAATTTTTTTTTTTTTTTTAACAGCTTCTTCTTTCTACTTTTTTTTTTGGGCCTTCCTACTTTCTCATTTCATTTCCGTAGCATGAATATATAGGCTAACTAAATATGGTTCTAAGTGTTTGTTTGGCAAGATTATTTTTGCCAACATATTTTACTATTCAGTCTATTTTTGCTATTATTCATAGATCCAATTGCACTTTTTGGTACTATTCATGGATTCCACTGTATTATTTCAATTAACTTTTACTTTTATCTATAGTATTTTCAGCAAAAAGTTTTCAGTTTTAGCAAAATAAGTGAATCCTAAGTGTTCTTTAATGAGTTCATGTCTACAGCATACTTCATTTTATTTTTATTTTTATGTATTGGGCTTAATCATTTTAGTTGGTTGTCTCATTTCTTTTTCTTCAGGTGATCTAATCCATGGTGCCAAAGTTTCAGCTCTGCAACTTGTACAAGTTCGTGTCTATTATACAATTTGAAGAACTTGATTTCGTAGACTCATTAAATATATTCTCTGATGCGTACATGTAGTGGTGTCAAGAATTGTTTACTCGGTGATTGTACTCTGCGTTGCACTATTTTGTATAGTGGTTTGTTTGGAATGTTGTGTGTTTGTTTTAGTGCTGCTTTCTTTTTCTTTTTCTTTTTCTTATTTTGATAAATAGTGCGGCTTTCTTGTTCCTCTATGATTGCACTCTTTGTTCATTTATTCGGTTGAATAAAAGAAACCAATGTATCTTATTGAGCTAGGAATTGTGAGAGACTGTAACCTTGGCCTGCTGGATTTTTATATCAGGCCAGACCCACGCGAATGGATGAGATCGTGCTTCAACTTAGCTTGTTTTTGATTGGTTACTGGCTTTAGCTTAAGATTGACAAGAAATTGTTGTTTGTTTACCCTGCTCATGTTGTTGCTGTGATGGTAATGAATTGTATTGAATCCGGGAATACATTTGGATTATGAAGCAAGAGAAATTCAAAAGGGGTAAAAATAGAGGTCCACATAGTATTGTAATTAGTAGGGACAAGTTAGCCATCACATATGAATGGCATCATGAGTTCAAAATATTGTAAAAAATTGACATCCAGACACACTATTTTACAATAATAGTTTAAGCTGTAACTTGGAGAGCTCTGCGGTAAGTCTACCTCAGTGGCTCGCTTCCTCATCCAAAGGTTGTAGAACTTCCTACCTTTATGTCTCTCAAGTTAATGTCAGGAGTGCTACATTTATACATATCTACTCTCATGTAAGTAGTTGCACAGAATTTGAAAGAGATGACTCTCAAACGATGTCGTATTCTGCAAGTGACCAAATGCCTTAGACTAAAGGATGTCGTACCAGTAAAGAGCCCGGGGAAACGTTGTGTCAGTGATGAGGAATCAACTTAAGTCAGTCACGTGTTTGTTACGTGCTTTTGTTAATATAAAGATTACTTTAGACACGTGGTTTATCTTGAGTGGTTCTACCTGATGATTTATGGGTTTGTTTTAACTAATTAGGTGTCTTTTTCTTTTCTTTTTTCTTTTTTTTGAGCTAAGGATTTTTTTTTTTTAACCACTAATTAGGAATCTGTTACACTGTATAATAGAGCATCTTACGCCTTTTGTTTTTGATCAATGAGAAAAAAAAAAAATTTTATTTAGAGGAATCAAGTTTTCTAAACAAATGCTATTTTAATATGTCAAAAAAAAGTTAGTTTATCCATTTTAACTTATTACTAAAAAAAAAAATACCAATTGACAGTAGCAAGTTGTTAAAAATAAAATAAAATATTTTATTAAGATTATATCTCTTCCTTCCATTAGAAAAGTCAAATTCTCTCTCATCCCTATTATTTTAATGAGTTATTTATATTATTTAAATGAATTGGTTAAAAAATAGAACATTTGATATTAGATATATTGTAAAATAAGGTAGTAAAAAATAGATAAAGTAGTTTTTTGAGGTGCTAAAAGCTAAATTTTTTAGCATCACTATTGTAAATGCTCTAACTTCAAAGAGAGAGAGAGAGAGAGAGAGAGAGAGAGAGAGAGAGAGAGAGAGAAAGGCTAGCCTAGTTGTTAGGGTCATATTTTCTATGTATTGGCATATCTTATGACAAAATACATTTTATTTGCAATTGAGTAAATCTAAGATGGGTTTAATATATCAAGAAGTATGTAAAGTTTACATTACAAGTGATATCATTAAAGATATGAAGATTGAACCAAGAAACTAATGAATAAAAACTGAAACAGTAAAGGTCAACACTAGTTTTGACACTAGCATCTATCGAGACAATGAAGAATTCTCGACATAAGCTCAACAACTCTTGATCTATTAAGTTGATGGATTTCAAAATATAGCTAGCAACATTTTATTCTAAGAGGCTATTTGTTTATGAGTTTGTATAATTCTAATAGGACTAGGAAAGCCCAAGGTTTGTGTAAACCTAATTGGAATAGGAAAGTCTAATTAAAAGACCCATTAAGCTTCTATTTAAACTAGTCGCAGACCCACGCGATGCATGGGAATATATATTTTGTAATATGATACAATTCATAATTTATTCTCTAAAATTTATTGAAGATAGTTTTCTCCTAAAAACTTGAACTATTTCTAAAATTATTTTCCAACTCTCTATCTCTACAAATATATCATTATATTATTTTGGTTTTTTATATTATTTTATTTTATTTTATAGATATGATATTTGAAAACCAATAATGGAGGGACATGCCAACACAACATTAGATTTCTATTTTTCTTCCCATGATGAGATTGTATTATATTTTAATTCTTCTAAATTTTGAAGTGCAACCTTCGTACCAATTGCTAAATCCTTCATTCCCAAAAGTGATGTCTAGTTAGTTGCCAACAAAAAAGAATGACCACAAAAAAAAAAAAAAAAGAAAAGAAAAAGAAAAGTAAAGTGAAGTTTTATAGGTTAGAATCATCACGTACAAAAACTTATTTACAATAAGGCATATAAATAAAATACATATTAAACAAACCTTACTTCAGCAAAATGATCAAATTTAATAGATCCTCACTTATATCAATTTCCATCAAAGACCACCAAATTGTCAAATAGTAATATGCCATTGATTCCACCCATGTCTACTACAGACATTTATCAATGTGTCCCTATACAAATCACTCAATTATTATTGTTTTGAATTCCCACAGAAAATCAAAATAGAGCGTATACGAATTGTAAACTTGCTAACTCGGCCAATTGTTCTTACCTCGGAGAAGATGTCTATTAACATTCCAAGTTATGAATTTCAAATGGCTACAGGAAGTTATCAGATTGTATTAGTTGCTATGCCCAAAAATAGCAATTGCTTCTACCTTCATTGGAACACATCAACTATATCATATTGTGTTTAATAAGGAAAAAAATAGTAAAATCCAAAAGAAATAGTATTGTTAAGATTTGTCTAAAACTCATGTACATAGTATTCTAGATATTCAAAAAAAGAAAATCAAGTTGTTGAAAAAATAGCATAATTCAAAATCTAAAACTAAAAATCCAATTAATGTTCATGTACACAGTATTAAAGATAGGTATTCAAAAATCAAGAACCAATTAATTTTTCTATCCTCACAACAGTTAGCATTAAGCTAGGTACTAATGGAATTTAAAAATAACTCAATTCTTTGAATTTCCTCACTCCTAAAATACCAAAAAAATTCTCATAAGCTAAATAATCCCCAAAGTTATTCGTCAACCAAACAGGCCAACTTAGGTCTCAAACACAAAAATTCTAGCCACAATACAACAATCTACTTAAGCTGATGTACTTTGAAGAATTAGAGTTTCCTTTAAAATTAAGATAAAAAAAAAAAAAAAAAAATTTAACTATTACATCCCAAGTTCCATACACACACACAAAAACAAACAAAAAAAAAAAAAAAAGATTCAAACTTTACTCTCTTTTCTTTTTCATTTTCCCACAATTTCTGGGACACCAAATAGCCAAATTAAACAATAAAAAACAAATTATTAGTATAAGGAAATGAAATCTAATATAGCTGTGTATTGAACCATAAAAAGCAAATTATCAAGCACCACCCAAGAAAAGCAACAATTTTGCTCCTCTTTCCTTCAAAATATTCTAAGAAAAGAATGGTTACCAATTGATTAGTATGACCTTTAATAGATTAAAAAGCCTCCAATGATTGCGAGTCTAGATCATTGACATCTGTCGAAGAATTAACAAACAAAACAGAGATAAAAATGAAATTTAGTTTAGCATATAAGACGATGGGAAAAAGAGAACAATAACAATTTCTCTTTGATGAAAATGAATAACACTCTTACTATAAAACAAAGGCCAAACTAAAAACATCACATTGAACAAACATATTGAGAGTAACATTCCTACAGTCTAGAGAATGGCAACCATAAAACAATTTATAACAAACATGATCAAATGCCCAACTCAAATAATTTTTTTAAAAATATAAATAAATATATATATATATATATTTTAATAGTTTTAAGACCATGAAAACTCAATCTCATTCATAATGAAAACTCAAAATTGAACTACGTTTTTTTTTTTCCTAATAATGAGATGGGAATAAAAAAAGAAAAATAAAGAAAAAGAATAATACAAATAGCAGAACTCATTTTCAGTTTATACCCTTTGGACTTGGGCTACCAATGTTCACCTCTCATCTGCTTTAATTTCGTTTGCAAGCTCTAGAGTCATTATCTATCTCTTGCGCTCAATTGATTGGGTTTTGGTAGACGAACTTGAGCCATGACCAAAAGAACAGAAAAAACACTCAAGAAACTATCGCATTGAAGGCCATACCGATCAATTTGTAAACAGAGAACAATTGAAAATTTATAGAAAAAAAATGAGAGGTGAGGAGGTTGCAATCTATCAGTGACTATAAAAATTTCATATAATAGCGGCATCTCAAGAGTCTGGGTTATGGAAAGACACATGATAGATGTGGAGATAAAGTATTAGTGACTATAAGAATTCCATATAATAGCGGCATTTCAAGAGTCTGGGTTAATGGAGAGACACATGGTAGATATGGAGATAAAGTATTGGCGACTATAAGAATTCCAATAATAGCAACATCTCAAGAGTATGGGTTATGGGTTAATGGAGAGACACGCGATAGATATGGAGATAAAGTAACACCTGAATTTAAAAAGAAACTCAATAAATGGCAATCGATAAAACAAAAAATAAAATAATAAAATAAAATAAAATAAATGATGACATGGTGCTGACGTGGCTTAATTGGAGCGTAGCAACATTAAACGCTACGCTTCAGCTTTTAGTAATATATAGATATAGATAAGGAGGTGGAGAAAGAAAACCCTAACCCTAGAAAGCTTCATAAGTTTTTTTTTTTTTGAAACCCTAGCCTCCTCCTACAGAAAAAACAGATATTGATGAGTTTCTTGTACACCTTTGGGTTCTGTAACCAAGCAAAGTCTCAAGCACCAACCATTGAAGATCTTATTGGTGTTTCTATGTGAAGTTGTTATAAATCAACTACAACAATTAAATGGTTGCTGTGGAGTTAGTCATGTACTAGGATTCATGTAAATGAGTTAGTCATGTACTGGGATCCATGTAAAGGAAGAAGTCTTCTATAAGATCAAGTCCAATTGGGGATTAGAGCAAAGGTACAACTGCAGGTTGGTATTTTGGGATAGGCCTGGTAGTGGTAAGATTCCTTATTCTTGAACCGCTTGTTCTTGATTAGTGGATTCTTAGGAGTGGTGACCTGAAAATTACCTAGTGAGGTTTTTGCCTTGCGAGAGGTTTTCCTCATTCATCAACAAATCACAGTGTCTTTTAATTTTCGTTGCATATTAGTTTATTTGGTAATTTGATGGTGCCTCCACATTTACATGTAATTTAACATAATTAATCAACTTGGGTAATTGAATTAATTAATTAGAGTCAATCTATAACCCAACACTAGTTTTTTTTTTTTTTTTGGTAGATGATTGCATCTTAATGTTTTAAGAAATAATAATTTTGTGTGTTTATAATTTGTTAATACGGTAAGGATGAATATTTGGAGTGTTTTTTTCTTTTTTTTCTTTTTTTACTTATACTCCGGCTCCTTCTAACTTAAAATCCCGGTTCGGTTCTTATTTCACAATACACTTTATATCACATCATGTTTAAAATTTACCATTTAACACCTAGTACTATGGTAAAATGCAATTAACTTTCAGTGTATAAATTTGAGTCCTGTACTTACATAGAGTAGAGTCTTCAATCAATCGTTCTATCATAATGTAAAACTTGAAGCAAAATATTAATAAAAGATCAAAATGGTCTATGGATTGATGTTCGATGAAACAACTATTGTCTTTCAATTATTACTCTAAATTTAGCAGAAAATAATCTCAGCACATTGTCTAAACATATGAAGTTTTCCTAACACAAAAACGAAAAAGCCTTAACTCTTAATACTAATTTGATTCCAGTACTACTACAATTAAAAAAAAAAAAAACATTTCCTAGACAAAACATTGATGCATAAAAGACAAGGCCAAAGAATGAGGAGTAAACATTCCTAATCTTATTTAACAATCAACAATAAAATGGGAAGCAAGAATAATAATAATAATAATTTTTTTGAATTGTCCGTTGAAATTGTGAATTCTAAAGATAAAAACTAAAAACTATAGTGGGCCTAGAGCCCTCTCGGCCAGTACACTAATATATTTTAATTTTAATTTTTAATATCCAAACAGGCTTTTGAGATTAAGATTCTGTTTCTTCTTTAGTTCTTTCCCTCTGTTTTTTATTTTTATTTTTTTTTTCTATTACAAGCAGAAGCAAAGAATATATGACAATGAATTAAAGGAAAGAGAAGAGTTTCCTTTGGTGTGCATTGCTTTCGAGGGGGAAACAAATGGATCGGATTAAAGATAGCTCGCTTAAAGAAAAGAATAAAGAATAAATAAATGTGATAAATAAATGAGAAAGATTGCAGAATTAGATATACATTCTTCAATTTATTCATCATCCAAGGACACTCAATAGAAAAGGGATGCGCGACAATGGAGCATACAAGGAGAGAAGGAGAGATGCGCAAGCTACAAGTGTTAAAGATAGCTCGTTTAAAGAAAAGACTCAAGGAAAAATATTGATTTTGTTTTCTGGTGTAATAGAAATTCCAAAAGAGATAAAATCCCTCGAACTTAAAATATCTCCATGTTTTTTAGCCAGTGTTTGAGTCATAAAATAATTAATTGCTCTTTATTATATAAGGAGTGGGAGTCTTCCAGTATATGTACTGTACATACATCTATGAAATGTGCCTTAGCCCAATTAAGAACTCTAAAAATTTTTAAACTATAATAAAATAACCTTTTTCGTTAGTGGCAGTGGTTTGATGAGTGTTACTAGTACTGAGACTAAATAATGTCATAACATTAAAGAGCCCATTGGTAGGTTCTAATTAGTTTAACTGGTAAAGTCTCTAATGGTTGAATAAGAGAACTGGAGTTCAATTTCGCCTACATCAAAAACTGATTGGTGTCTTTGGTATAATGATAAAGAACTATCATTAGAAGCAGATGTCATAGGTTAAAACTTTCTTTAAAAAAATAAAAAAATAAAAAATAAAAAAAGCCCATTGAAACATTGTCGTCGTGATCAGGAATAATCATCTTAAGTCAGTTACATGTTCGTCACGTGCTTTAGGTAATGTAAGGATTTGTTTGGAGACTTGGCTTATCTTTTTTCTTTTTCTTTTTTTTTGAGAAAGAAAAAAAGGGGTCTTTATGGTCATATTACACCCCCGGGCAGGGAGCCAGTGGCCTCGGTCGAAGTAGCCCGATCTCAGGGGCCCTTCTGTACCACTGTGCGGGAATCACTTCACATTTGTGAGTACACCTCACCACTAAGTTTACCCACCAACGAAAACTTGCGGGCAACGGGACTCGAACCTGGGTATGTTACACGAAGCGTTCGAGCCTTACCCACTCAGCCAAGCCCCCGTTGGCGAGACTTGGCTTATCTTGATTGGTTGTAATTGATAATTAGTGAGATTGTTGTAATTAATTAGGAGTCCATTATACTGTATAACAGAGCATCACAGATTCAGATTGTAATTTTGCTTACTACTTTTGATCAATGGGAAAAATCATTTTATTTAAAGAGTCTTGTACAGACATAGAGTAGAGAGTCTTCAATCGATCTTATCATATTCTATCATAAGGTAAATCTTGAAGAAAAATATTAATAAAAGATCAAAATGGGTTATGGACTGATGTTCAACAAAACAACTATTTTCTTTCGGTTACTACTCTAAATTCAGCTAAAAATAATCTCAGCACATTGTCTAAACATATAAAGTTTTCCCAACACAAAAAAGCCTCAACTCATACTACTACTTTGAATCCGGTACTGATGCACACAAAACAAAAATAAGAAAAAAAACGTTTACTGATGAATAAATGTTAATGTTTGCAGTGAGAAAATATGCTTCAATATGGGTAGCCTGTATTGACCTTTACACTATTAAATCTAAAGACCATGGACTTGTTCAAATTAAAGAAATGAAACAAATATTTGATGGTAGTATCAAATGGTAAAGATGAACTGGATGAGTTTGAAAATACATTTGGGTTGTGAAGTAAGAGAATTTCAAGTGCAACAAAAATTGAGGCCCCGGTCCCTGATACCACTGTAGTTAGTATCGGTTTATTAGCCATTACATATGAATTGATTTTTTTTTTTTTTTTTGAGTCTCCTGGAAGTAATTTTACATAAGTTAAAAACGACGACACTAAAGCGGTGTCGTATTCAGCAATTGACCAAATGCCTAAGACTAAACGATGTCGTTACATTAAAGAGCCTGGTGAAACTTTGTCATCATGATCAGTAATAATTATCTTAAGTCAGTTACATGTTCGTCACCACTCACATGCTTCAGTTAATGTAAGGATTAGTTTAGATACATGGTTTATCTTGATTGGATGTAACTGATAATTGATGAGTTTGTTATAACAAAGCATCATAGATGGTAAATTTGTTATTATGCTCTCTATTTTTTATCAATGAGAAAAAACCTTTTTTTTTTTTTTTTTGAAGGGGAACAAAGATTCATTGCTTCAAGAAATAGAAATACAACAAGAAAGACAAAAGAAGAAAAGAGACCTCTAGCTACTAACCTGCCAGTGCAGGAACAGCAAAACAAGAGGGGCCCTCCCAAACCTAAAAAGCTTATACACACCAGCTAGCTAAAAACTTATAAACTATCCTGTTGAACTCCCATTTCAAGAAGACAAAACTAACAAAAGCAAGAAAAGCCCAAGATCCCAACAAGCACCAAAAAGTGCAGACAAGTTAAACTGTCCCAAAGACAACACCAACTAGACCTAAGTTGACTGGTTCACAGAGGCGCTTAGGAGCCCGGTTGTTCTCTTCCTCTGAAGCTTCATTCGCTCTCAAGCGCTTTGCTCCAAACTTCAACATCTGGGTGAGAGTTTGATCATCACTAACTTTTCCTTTTGCATGGGCAATTTTTTTCAGATTGCCTTTACTCAAAATCTGTTTTCCTTTTCATTGAGCTTTGGCTTGAAAAATTACACCAACTTGGACAGCATTGGCAGGATTCTTCTTCTCTGGGTTGTCTTTCTCATTTTATTCTAAAGGGGCTTTAGTACTTGGGCTCCCTTGAAAAATAGAGCCTTTTGGGCTTTGTGAAGCAGGGCTTTTTGGCCCATGGGAGAAAGAGTCTCTATGCTCAATTAAAGAATCCTACCTTAGATGATCACGTGACTTCTCACAGGAACCCAAAACACTCAAGTCTTGTCCTGTCACTGCACTCATCATCTGCTCTGTAGGTCTACTGAAGGCTTGTACATCACCAGCAAGTTGTCCATCCGCACATGTGGTGTTATTGCTTCCCCAGGCATCACCTTTCTCCAAGCTTTTTTTCCTGCCCACAAGACCTGAAGCCTCAAGCCATGTCAAAGCATAACCATTCACCGGCCGGGTCATTTGCTGCACTTCTATCTCATCGGAGCTCACTCGGATCGTGTCCTTGCTCGAGTTCCTTTCTTTGGCTGCCACTTTTGTGGTCCATCCCGCCCTTAACCAGTCTCCATATTGATGGCAAGCAGTTTGCCAAACCCCAGATATTGGGCAATGTTTTTTTATCATGCCCAAGCTTCCCACAGATGAAGCAAACAGGAGGTAGCCTTTCATATTTGAATGTAAGCCATAGTCGTTCACCTTCAGAGATTGCAATATAAGCTCCTCTTCTTAGTGGCTTATCAATCTCCAACTCCACACGGACTCTCATGAATTTTGCCTGATCAGATTGCCACGAACGCCTATCAACTTCAATGAATTTACCTAACTTGCTACCAATTTCTTCCCCAACATCCTGAGACATATGCTAAAAAGGAAGACCCCAAATTTGGACCCAAAAGAGAGAATGGGTGAAAGAAATATTTTTGGAAGTCAGCCCTTTTTTCCATCTACAGAGCAAGAGGAGGTTGTTATCAAAGCTCCAAGGCCCATACCTCTCAACCCACTTCATTTGATATTTTGAGCTAAACTTGAATTGAAGTATATTATTTCCAACTTCCACAATTCTCATGTCTGAACCCATTTTCCATGCTAATCTAGGGGTGTTCTTCAGAGCACGTTGGTTCTGTTGCCGATCAGAGACAAGCCGCCCAAAAAGACTTAGGGAACATTCTTCCAAGAGGCCGGAGCAGTTTGTGACTGTGATAGGAATAGCTTCTTCTTCTTCTTTTGTGAGTTGCAGGTTCTGTAAACTAGAGGGAAAACTTGGATCCATGACTAGAGATTATTGGCTCTTGCCTAAAGAGAACAAAAAAAAACTGTACAACCCCTAAAATGGAAGATTAGGGATGGAACAACTCGTATTCAAACGAGAGGAAAAAAACTCCTACTAGGGAGAGAGAGCGCCAGTATGAGAAAAAACCATTTTATTTAGAGCTTTTTTGATAAATCAATCTTATCATATTCTATCATAAGGTAAAACTTGAGCATAATATTGATAAAAGATCAAAATGGACTATGGACAGAACTAATGTTCAATGAAACAAATATTCTCTTAGTTATTACTCTAAAATTTTGTTGAAAATAATCTCAGCACATTGTCTAAAAATATAAAGTTTTCCTAACACAAAAAAAGCCTTAACTATTACTGCTATTTTGATTCAAGTACTATTGCATTTAAAAAATATTTCCTAAACAAAACATTGATGTATAAAGGAACAAGTACTCACAGTTTCCGCATAAATGAGCATGTGACCAAAGAATGAGGAATAAATATTCTTAACCCAATTTAACAATTAACAATAAAAATGAGAAAGAAGAATAATTAATTAATAATTTTTATTTATATGATGAAATTGTGAATTCTAATGATAAACAACTCATAAGTTAAAATTAAAAATTTGAATGTAAAAAAAAAAAAAAGATTAAAACCACAAATATAAGTTAAGTTATAAAACAATTAGTGTGACAAATGAGAAATATTGTATGATGAGGATTTGCTGGTATGGCCTTTGACTGGGGATGGAAGCCATAGTGTTAGGAGTGCATATCGCTTGTTAGCTTCAGCAGAGGCAAGCACTGCACCGAGTTCTTCCACACCAACAGAGCAGTGGAACTTATGGAAGAGTATTTGGAAGATTCGGGTTCCCAATAAAATTAGACATTTCCTTTGGCGTGCAGTGAAAGATTCACTTCCAACGTGATAAGTAAAATTATAACATGCAAGGCGCTCCAGATTTAACCCGTCGGCTTTGCTCGTGGAATGGATCCTGCAGCTTAGGCTGATGGGATAAGTTGTGGAAAAAACTGAAGACCCTAAACCTGACGGACAGTGATGTGATAGGGTCGTGGAAGGATGTTCGCGAAGCACATCAAAGGGCTGACACCATCGAAAGGCTGACGCCGATATGGCTGAAGGGAATAAGATAAGTTGACGATCCTGAAGCTGACGATTCTAATAAAACTTTTGCTTGGCCACCATGCAAGAGTATATAAGGAAATGACTTGTATCCCACACTCAATGTTAGTCTCCTACAAGGAAAGGATTCCGTAATATACGCTCATGAGGTTTCCTATAAGGAAAGGACTTCTAGCCCAAGGAAGAGATGGTCAACCCTCTACTACTATAAAAGCCCCAATACTCTCACAAATCAAGGTACGCATAATTAACCCCTCTCGAGCACTCTAGAGTTGTAAGAAGTTCTAACTTGACCTTCGGAGGGTATTTGGCCGGTACCACACCGGTGCTCTCTATTAGGTTTTCTCTTTTTGTCGTCCAGGAGGTATTTCGAGCGTTCGAGTATTGTATGGCTCACTGGTGACATTTTTTGCTTCATCAGTTGGTGCCGTCTGTGGGAACTCATTGTACGAAACACTTTGTTGCAATTCTAAAGCCATACTGTAGTTTCCCGGACAAAAGAGTTGCATGGTGCTTACTCGCTCGATGGCAACCACAAACGACATTCGAGAAGAGGAACCCCCTACGACCGCCCTCGAGAGACAAGTTCAAACTCTCGCCGTTGCCGTGGAACGCCTTACCAAACAAAACCATGACCTGGAAGAACAGTTACGCTAGAAGAATGCAACACCGAATAACCAAAGAGATGATCAAGAAGGGACCAGCATTAAAAGAAGGAACTAGGAGGGACCCGAAGGCAGCAACGCTCTAAACCAACAAGAGCGATAGGAGACCAGCCGTCCCTTCGACTTTGATACAGCCCCCCTTTACATGGTTGCGGAGATGCAATTAATGAAGGAAAGAATGGACCTTATGGTGAACGCCCTCAAAAGACGGGTGTCTATCGACCTCGATGATTTGGTCCACCGAACCGATTCGCCATTCACCACCTTTGTCAACTCCTTCCCCCTACCACAAAAAGTTTACATGCTGCAAATTAAGAGCTATGATGGAGCCAAGGACTCGCTTGATCACCTAGAGACCTTCAAGACCTTGATACATCTTCAAGGAGTAGTAGACGAGATCATGTGTAAGGCTTTCCCTACAACGCTGAAGGGCCCTGCAAGAATTTGGTTCAGCCACCTGACACCCAACTCCATCAGCACCTTCAAAGAGTTGAGCGCCCAGTTCACTTCTCACTTTATTGGAGGACACCGGTATAAGAAGTCTACAATATGCTTGATGAGTATCAAGCAACGCGAAGATGAAATGCTAAGATCTTACATAGCTAGCTTTAACAAGGAAGCACTCTCGATTGATGAGGCCGACGACAAAATACTCGTAGCAACATTCACAAATGGATTAAGGAAGGATAAGTTCTTATTTTCACTTTATAAGAATGACTCGAAAACTATGTCGGACGTACTTTACAAGGCCACCAAGTATATGAATGCCAAAGACGCTCTATTAACTCGCGAAGAAAAACCCAAGAAGAGAGAAAGGCAGGAAGATACTCGACAAGTAAGAGGGCGGAAGATGGTGAGAACCGGAGAGCGAAAGGACGATAGGCGCTCCAAGCCCCCCACGTGGAGGTTCACAAGCTTCACTCCACTAACCACCCCAATCGACCAAGTCCTAATGCAAATCAAGGATGAGGGGGCATTGACTTTCCATGGAAAGTTGAAGGGAGATCCTAACAAGCAGTCCATAGACAAATACTGTCACTTTCACCGTGACCACGGACATGATACGGCTGATTGCTATGACCTGAAACAGTAGATTGAAGCCCTCATTAGGCAAGGAAAGTTGCAAAAGTTCATTAACAAGGAAAGAACTGATCAGCTCCCTCAAGAGTAGGCTCCCCGACGAGACAATGAGTGTCCGAGATAGCCCTTGGGAGACATAAGGATGATCATAGGGGGTGCAGCCGCCAACAGCTTATCAAAAAGGGCTCAAAAGACTTCTCTTAGGATGGTCTAGAACGTCCAGTTCACAGGCATCACCTCGAAGATGCCGCGATTCGACAACCCCCTTATTGGTTTCTCGGAAGAAGATGCCCGACGACTCCACCATCCTCATGACGATGCGCTTGTCGTTAGCATCCAGGTAGGAGACTATAACATGTATTGGGTCTTAGTCGACAACAGGAGCTCCGTAGATATTCTCTACTACCCAGCATTCCAACAGATGCGGATTAGCAAAGAGCGACTAGCCCTAGCCAATGCCCCACTCGTCGGGTTTAGAGGAACCAAGGTGTACCCCCTAGGTGCAGTCACATTGCCGGTCACCATTGGAGATTACTCTCAACAAATCACTAAGGATGTTACGTTCCTTGTGGTCAATTGCTCCTCTGCCTACAATGCCATTATAGGGCGACCTACCCTTAACTCTTGGAAGGTCGTAGCTTCGACCTATCATCTGATGATTAAATTCCCCACTGAATACAGAGTGGGGGAATTGCGAGGGGACCAAATAGCCGTGTGCGAATGTTATATTGCGATGCTGGAAATAGACGACCATTTGCAAACCATGAGCATAGAAGAACAGCGGGCGGGGGCAGAACTCGTAGAGAGGCTCAAGGAGATACCCATAGATAGCTCCAGGACGGACAAGACCACCAGGCTTGGTACTCTCGCCAGCCCAGCGATTCGCTCAGTACTTGTAACTTTCCTTAAGGAAAATCAGGATGTGTTCGCTTGGGCCATGAGGATATGCCAGGAATTGACCCTTCAGTCATGGTACATAGGCTAAATGTATTGCCATCCTGTCCACCCGTTCGACTGAAGAAGCGAGTCTTTGCCCAAGAACAAGACTGCGCAATAGCAGAGGAGATCAATAAGCTACAAGAAGTAGGCTGCATTAGGGAGGTGTACTACCCCAACTGGTTAGCAAACGTAGTAATGGTCAAGAAAGCCAGCAGAAAGTGGAGAATGTGCGTGGACTTTACCGACCTGAACAAAGCATGCACCAAAGATAGTTATCCCCTTCCACGGGTCGACATTCTAGTAGACTCTATGGCTCAGCACAAGCTATTAAGCTTTATAGACACTTTCTCCGGTTACAATCAAATCCGAATGCATGAAACTGATCAAGAAAAAACTTCATTCGTAACCAGCCAAAGCCTCTTCTGTTATAAAGTGATGTCCTTCGGCCTGAAAAATGCAGGTGCGACATATCAGAGGCTCATGAACAAAATGTTCATGCAGCAGATTAGGAAAAATGTCCAAGTTTACGTCGACGATATGCTGGTGAAAAGCCAAAGGGAGGAGGACCACTTGAAAGACCTCAAGGAAACATTCGACACTATTCGCTCTAACAACATGAAGATTAATCCAGGAAAGTGCATCTTCAGAGTAACAGCAGGAAAATTCCTAGGATTCATGGTGTCACAAAGGGGTGTCGAGGCCAACCCTAACAAGATCTAGGCCATAATGGAGATGGCACCCCGAAAAAATGTGAAGAAGGTACAAAGCCTCAACGGCAAAATAGTAGCGCTAAACAGATTTGTGTCAAGGGCAACGGACAAATGCTTACCCTTCTTTCGCACACTGAAGAAATATTTTGAATGGACCGACGAGTGTCAGCGAGCATTCGAAGAGTTAAAAACTTATCTCTCTTCCCCGCCGTTACTAAGTCCCTCGCAGCCCGATGAGGAACTTTTCCTCTATCTGGCTATTTCCCCTGCTGCCGTCAACATCGCCTTGGTTAGAGAAGAAGAAAGAGTGTTGAAGCCTGTGTATTATGCCAGCCGGGCACTTCGTAGTGCCGAAGAAGGATACCCGCCCATGGAGAAACTCGCCTTCGCACTAATTACGGCAGCACACAAACTCAAGCCATATTTTCAAGCCCACACAATGATCGTCCTAACTGACAAGCCCTTGCGGCGGGCAATGAGCAACCCTAAAGCTGCTGGTCGAATGGCATTATGGGCCATAGAGTGAAGCGAGTTTAACATCCAGTATCACCCACGAACCGCCATTAAAGGACAAGTCGTCACAAATTTCATAGCTAAATTCACAAATGGTAAGGACAGGGGGGCAGAGGAGTCTCCCCAGTGGAGCATACATGTAGACGGATCATCCAACAGGTAGGCTGGGGGAGCTGGCATAGTACTACTATCACTCGAGAAGGATGCGGTCAAATGTATGGTCCACCTCCATTTCCCTACCATCAACAATGAAGCAGAGTACGAGGCTTTAATAGCAGGGCTTGATCGCGCCAAAGCTGCAGGAGTCGCAAACGTAGTCGTTCACTGCGACTCCTAGGTCGTCACCATCCAAATAAACAGGGACTATGAGTGTCGGGGCGAAAGAACGAAGAAGTGTCTAAACTAAGCAAAGAAAAGGGTAGACGAGCTAAAGGCCAAAATCATACAAATCCCCCGGGGAGAAAACGAGCAAGCTGACCGCTTGGCCAGAGCCGCCTCAGCCGAACATATGACCACCCTAGATAATGTACTCTCTTTTGTTCAGCTCTCTCCACTGATAGATTCCATCGATATGTAGAAAATAGGCTCTGAAAGTAATTAGACCACATTGTTAGTCTCTTACTTGAAGGACGGCGTATTGCCAGACGGAAAAGAGGCCGTAAGAAAGCTGAAGGTCCAAGCAGTGAGATTCGTTTTAATAAAAGATGTCCTATACAAAAGAGGTTTCTTCCGCCCATACCTAAGATGCGTAAGTCCTGAAGAAGCAGACTACGTCATGAGAGAAGTACATGAGGGAATCTACGGGAACCACTCAGGGTCAAGATTGATGATGCCAAAATCGTCAGTTTGGGTCACTCGCCCAATCCAAAGTATTAGATAATCTCGTAGGACCTGCAAGATAAAGGAGAGATAAATCGAATAGACCACCGGGCTGTGCCCGGCGGGGGAACCTCCGATACTTAAGTTAGTATCAACCCATATTTTTCATATTTAGATAGTGTTTTGTAGTAGTTTTTGATGTACCTTTGCTAGTGAGACAGATTGTCCCTTTTATAGGTGACTTAGGTAGTTGTTGTACATAAATTAGGATGATTATTACCTTGATTGTAACGTTCTTTGTCTTTATGAGAGTTTAAGACCTTTGATGGTCGTTATTGAATGTGTTGAGCATTTTGATGGCCTACTAATGATGCAAGGTTGTCCATATTAATGGACGACCAAATGATTTTTCTGGACTCATCAATTGCCCCCCATTCCTAAGTCTGATTTTGCTTTATGCTGATCAGGCTTAGGGAATGTTCTGGACTTGTTCAGATTCAGGCTTCTTTATCATCAACTACTTTCTTCTTCAAGAATGTTAGTATTTCTATGACGACCTCTTAGTATCTGCCTTTTGAAGGTCTTTTTGGACATTCGAGGGATTATAGCTTGAAAGTGAGCTGATTTCTTTGGACGAACATTTTTATCACTACTGAAGAGTAAGGTAATTTCTTTGGACGACCATTTTTTATCATTGCTAAGAAGCGAGGTGATTTCTTTGGACAACCATTTTTTATCACTACTGAAGAGCGAGGTGATTTTTTTGGACAACCATTTTTGATCACTTCGATGCTTCTTCTTTCATTCATTTTTTGGTTGTCACGTTTGATATTCTTGATTTGCGTGTGACTTGCACTTGTGTGAGAATCCTTGTCTACTTACATTCGTCTAAGGGTATTTAGTCACTTAGCCACTTTTAGGTGACTTAGATCCAGTTATGGAGCTTCGTCATTTAGACTTCGTCAGTGATTTACATCGGTCTAGCGGAATCTTGTCCTTTTTTTTTTTTGGTGACTTACATCCTTTTAAGGAATCTTGTCACTTAGGCTTTATCAGTGATTTACATCCGTCTTGGTGGAATCTTATCACTTAGCCATTTTCTGGTGACTTACATCCATTTAAGGAATCTTGTCACTTAGGCTTCGTCAGTGATTTACATCTGTCTTGGCGGAATCTTATCACTTAGCCATTTTTTTGGTGACTTACATCCATTTAAGGAATCTTGTCACTTAGGCTTCGTTAGTGATTTACATCTGTCTTGGCAGAATCTTATCACTTAGCCATTTTTTTGGTGACTTACATCCATTTAAGAAATCTTGTCACTTGTTGCTAGAAAGATTTCTTGACGCTATGTTGTTTTGGACCTTCTTGAGGTCATGTTGATATCTGCGTTAAGTAACACATGCACTTGCCAAGACTTTGTTAAACCAGAATTTTAGAACAATTTATAAATAATGAGTTACCAATAGCCTAGGTGGACCTTTTTCTTATTTCCTTGTAATCCTAGAGTTTTACCTCTTTTGTGATTTGTCTAGTAATGCATACATTTTTGCATGAAACCTTACGAGGTGCAAATTTTTATAGACGAATATAAAAGAGACAGAGATAAATGTGTTACCTTAAATGACGATATTATTTTGTCACATACCTTGATCTTTTAATTGCTGGGATCTTCTTGATAAGCTCTTCCCTTTTTAAGATGACGAGCTCTTCCCTTTTCAAGATTTTTTTTTTTTTTTAGCTCAACATGATACTTCATGTCTAAGGCCTAGATCTCTTTTGCTTCAATTTTTTGAAGGCGTAAAAACTAGGCCACGTTTTTGCCCCCGCTCAAACCTTAAAAGTACAATTCTCGTTTGTTGACGACTAGGGGAATGGTCATCCACTATTGGAACCTCTCTTCTTCTTTTTCTGGCATGCTTTGATGACTGTGGTCATTACCATTTGTAATAGCAATTTCCTCTTCCTTCTTCTTTAATTGTACACTTAAGTCACTTCAATAGTGCTAGCAGCATGACAATGTACAAATGTGCAATTACATGCTATACAAGACAAAATGCATTCTATATGAATCATAGAGAAGTATAAGAATTAAAGCTATTTGACTATATGCTTCTTTAAACTGGTCTTTGTTAGGTGCTTGCACCGTATATGATTTTTAAAGCAATTTAAGAAGATTTTGGTGAGTTGATGGAGATAGTAGAAATTTATTGAGACTTAAATTCATGAGCATATTGTGAACACGATCATCTAGCATTTATGTGTAGGAAACTTAATTGAACTTCTTAGATTCATGACGATGAAACATATGCTACTAAAAATATAGTCATATTGATTGTGATAATTGTAACAATTTTATAGCAATATTTTCAACATGTTCTACATAAACATTTGTAATAATCATGCAAGCTAGATATTTATTTAGTTTCAATAAAATTATCTCATGGATAAAAAAGAAAGAAAGAAATGAGTTACCTCAATAGAAGACCTTAAATCTCAATACTATTTTGTACATACCTCGGTCTTTTCATTGTTGTAGTCTTCTTGGCGAACTCTTCGTCATTGAACTCTTACTTATAGAGCTCTTCTTTGTTGGATTTGTACAACCCATAATTTACAGGAGTTAAACTCAGTATTTGTGATGTAGATGGAATTTTCACAACTTTTAGCTATATCTCTATTTTCTTTTTAAGCGTTTCTCTTCGTCCAATTATGACATCCCCTTAGAAAATTTGGAACATCTGTTTTTTGCATATCTGAAGCTAGTAATCTAGCAAACCTCTTATAGGTTTACATATTATATAAAATTTTGGGTGAATTGATATAGCTTACATCCAAACAATATCATTTCATGTAAGAGTATAGAAACTTAATGAGAATTAAATCCACACTTAATGCCATGCAATTGAATAGAATTGTCTTATTTTATGTATGAAGCACATGCTCTATAGGCAATTCAGCCATTTCCGCTTTTTTCTTGGTTTTGGTGATAGTAGAATAATAAAAGAAATGGATGGACTTAAGATCATTTGATCGGCTAGAGATCAAAAGTCTAAAATAGGTCACACTAGCTAGAGCAGATATTACTAGTCAAGCCTTTTAACTTTAGCAAGAAAGTATCTAGCCTTTTGTGTCAATTGTACATGTTTGTACTAATCTTGTAATTTAGCAATTTGCCTTTCCAACAATCGTTTTCATAACTATTACCCTATTCTCGTGCAACTAAATAACACTTGGCAAAGTGTTTAAACTTTTTAAAGAGTGTTGGAATTCGGTGTGTTTAATGACATTTGCCTTTATGATAAATAGTCATCATATTTATCATAGTAAACAGTTATGATCTTATTTTAAATTTATAGCTTGGCAATAATGATATTTGTCGTTATGCCTAAAACTTGACTTCAAACATTGTTGCAAATACTTAGAGAGCTAAAAAGAAAAGAAAATTTTAAATCTGATCTTAAGGCCCAAGAATTGGGCACCATCGTTGCTGTATTTTGTTCCAGCTATTTGAAGATGTAGATATATCCAAAGGGTTTGCCCCCGTTCAAACACGAAAGGTACATTCGTTGGTAAGAAAACCTCTACGACATTCTCAACAGTTGTGCCTACGCCATGACCTTTTTCTGCTGAATGATTTTTCTTATGTTGAGCCTTTGGTTGATCCATTTTGTCAAGCTTTACTAGGCTCATTTTGCTCCAAAAAATACTAACAAATTAATAATCTCGATTGTTCTCAAATGATGAGCTTAATATAGAGTACATGTCGTTCTATTTAATAGAATCACGTGGAAATAATTTGATACTATTTAGTATTTAGAGACAGTAAGCTTTGCTCGTATATCAGATATGTGAGTAAGTACTTACTCTGGTGATGTCATTAGTGCAAGCATAAAATAAAAAACATTGTACCTATATAGCCGCTTTTATTGAATCATACATGTGGATTGTGACACCATGAGAGTCCCACATTTTTCCCTTTGAATGCTCAAAGCATGACTAGGTATAGATGGAACCATTTAAATTCTCCATTCTCAAAGTCAAAGCAACATATATTTATACATGGAAAAATTTGAATAGTAAATTTTGTTCATTCTATTGTGGAACATTTTAAGATACAAAATTTCATAATATTTTGAAAATGATTTATGCTTAACTATTGTGGTAATTTTGTAAGGACTGAATTTTATAATTCTCTGGGTCTTTCAACCTCAGTCCCACCTTGCATTCACTTTGAAAATTATTCTGTGTGCAAAGCCGAATATGTCATTCATGCATTTTATTCCTAAAGGTTTCTTTTTAAATCTTTTCGAAATTGTTCCTTGAAAAACATAGTTTCATTAACCAACTGACGGACTAATAACTCATGCATAACCAACTGTAGAGCATTCTAACCATGCTATGCATTTTCTACTATACTTTCGCCACCAATAAATACACATATAAGTTTGGGGGATGGCCTTATTTTGTGGCTTTATTACCCGTGAATATTAACTAAGATATTATCAGGGTACCATTTATTTTTTTTCTTTAGTGTACCATTAATCTAATACCATAAAGGGACACAAACATTCTATTTTTGTTTTAGTTATAGCAGAAGCCATTATTAGGATATCAATTACGCCATAATATATGTAAAAACAATTAATTGAAATTGTTTCCTAGCCTTACCATTCACGGTTCAAGGCATTTTCATATGTAGCATAGTTTTTAACATATTCAAAATTTAAAATACAATTCGGCCTTACCACATCTATACACAATCAGATATGCTTCTCCATGCAATCCAGCCTTGACTCTTCTATACAAATTAGATATGTTTCTCCCTTATCACTTAGATACAAAATTATTTACAATTCCGTCTTATCCTAATCCTATCTCAACACAATCCAAGATTTGTATTTTGAACACTACAGCTGTGATACATCAGTAACACCAGCCGCGAATGACTTAGCTGCTATCCTTGATGACTACAGCTGTATCCTTAACAATATATAATTATATTTGGCTTTAATGGCAAGGACTTCAAAGAGACCGGTTTGACTGATGCAATTTATAACAGTCAAGGTATTCATTACCTTTCCTGTTTTTTTTTTTTTTTTTTTTTTCAATGCCTATATTTAAGATCACAATTTTGGTAAGGTAATTATGTTCTATTGAAGTTTGGTTCCGCCTTTCATGCAAACTAAAAACAATGAGGAGCCGGTGAAACTAAGAAAGGAAAGTTCTCCTATAGTAATTTCATCATAGTTGACTTGGGTGGCTAAAAATTATATGACCACATACAATCACTTCTTTTTATTTTTTAACAAAAGGATATCTAATAGAATAAAATCCTTTGTTATATTTCTAAAGTTTTAGACGAGGTTATCATTTCATTTTTAGACTTCTAGTATTCTAGATCTTTTAACAAGATGATGTAAGACCATATAACAAGATGAGAAACGACACATCTTACCTTAAGGCCTAGGAGCTGGGCCATTCCTGCGAGGTCTACCAAGGTCGCTCAATTTTTGTGGTTGTGTACTGTGTCATGCTTAGAAGGTCACAGGTTGTGAAGTTCTTACGTCACCGTCAACCAACCCAATCATGTCTTGTGGTTGGGAGTCACACTTTCATTGGTAACGGCATCACTGGAGATGTCTTTCCACCAGACCCTCAAGCTAGAGGCCAACATATTTAAGACCTTGGATCTAGGCTCTCTCATCATCGTCTGTTCATTCGGCTAACAATTTGTGTTTTAAAGACGATGGTGCCTTGGTAATATCTCTTTATCTTTCCCATCTCGACCCAATTTTAGATGACTGGATATGGGCAGAGTAAAGAGATGAGCATTGAGTCTCATCCTATGAGGTACTCTAGATTGAACCGAGTGAACCCTTTGTTACAGAAAGAGCTAGATGACTAATCGCCTTCCCACAGACGGCGCCAAACTGATGATGCCAAAATCGTCAGTTTGGGTCACTCGCCCAATTCAAAGTATTAGACAATCTCATAGGACCTGCAAGATAAAGGAGAGATAGATCGAATAGACCACTGAGTTGTGCCCGGTGGGGGAGCCTCCGATGCTTAAGTTAGTATCAACCCATATTTTTCATATTTAGATAGTGTTTTGTAGTAGTTTTTGACGTACCTTTGCTAGTGAGACAGATTGTCTCTTTTATTGGTGACTTAGGTAGTTGTTGTACATAAATTAGGGTGATTATTACCTTGACTATAACGTTTTTTGTCTTGATGAGAGTTTAAGACCTTTGATGGTTTTTATTAAATGTGTTGAGTGTTTTGATGGCCTACTAATGATGCAAGGTCATCCATATTAATGGACAACCTAATGATTTTTCTGGACTCATCAAAGATCATTAATGCACAAGCTAGTGCGAGCAGGGTACTTTTGGCCCACCATGCAGAAGGATGCTGAGGCTTATGTCAAGACCTGTGGCAAGTTCCAACGGTTTAGCAATATCATTAGACGACCAACTGAAGAATTAGCCCCAATAATGGCCCTATGGCCGTTTGCTCAATGGGGACTAGACATTATGGGACCATTCCCTACAGCGGTACGACAGCTGAAGTTCCTGGTAGTAGGCATTGACTACTTTATAAATGGGTGGAAGCTAAAGCCTTGGCCACCATTACGAAGAAGAGCGTGCGGAGTTTCATTTGGAGATGCATTATATGCAGGTTTGGCATCCCTAAAGTCTTAATCTCGGACAACGGGAAGCAGTTCGACAACGACTCCTTCAAGGACTTTTGCTCGCAGTTGGGGATACGGAACCACTACTCCTCCCCCGCCCACCCTCAAGCTAACGGACAGGTCGAAGTCATGAATCGATCCTTGCTCAAGATTATCAAGACTCGGCTCGAGGGGGCAAAGGGTATATGGCCTGAAGAGCTGCCAAGCATACTTTGGGCATACAGGACAACGGCGAGGACGCCCACAAGAGAGACACCATTCCAACTAACATATGAGAGCGAAGCGGTCATCCCAGCCGAAGTCGGACTTAGAAGCTATAAGGTACACAACCATGACGAGAGCAAAAACAAAGAGGCTATACGTCTACAGCTCAATCTAGTAGACGAAGTCAGGCGACAGCGGAACAAAGGCTCGCAAGGTACTAGGACCTCATAGCCAAACATTACAATTCTCGGGTCCGACACAGAAACTTCCAAGTTGGAAATCTCGTTCTAAGGAAAGTCATGGGCGCTGCAAGAGACCCAACCCAAGGAAAACTCGGTCCAAATTGGGAAGGGCCTTACCGAGTCACGGCATGGCAGAGGAGGGGCACCTATCACCTGGAGACGCTAAACGGACGGAAGTTATACTTCTCAAATTTATTAGTTCTTGCTACAATAAGCATAAGGGCAGGTTTTTCTTTTAGAGCTACTTTTTTCTATTAATGCATAGCAATAAAAGGAGTTTATTTAGAATGGCTGACGTTTTTATATTTACAAGTTCACAAAAATTGGACGACCTCAAGTCCATAAAAAGTAAAAAGATTGTATGTCCCTAAAAAGTGGACAACCTTAAGTCTGCAAAAATAGGCAACTATAAGCTCGTAAGACAGACGGATCCATCCCAAGAGGATGAAGCATGGTTGAAGCCATTGAATGGGCAAGGAACCAGGTTCAAATATGGTCAAATCCATAAGAAGCAGATGACTTCACTATCCAAAAACTACATAGCATCAATTTATCCCAAAAAGATGAAAAAATATTAGCCAACTAAGCTGACGGTCTCATCAAAGTGACGAGATTGTAAAAAGATAAGCTCACCAAGCCCATAATATGGACAAGGCTATAAAATTAACAGTCCCAGTGACGGGCTCATCAATAGTCCAGTCCATAACGAATAAAAAGGTTATGAAGTCAACGGACTTATCATACCCTTAAAACAAACAAGTCCAACATTAGCTCATGACGTGGACAGCTGCACCCCAGAAGAATGAAAAGATGATTAAAAATCCCTTATAGGGACAAAAGGGTTCGTTTGTCAATAAAATAGACGAACCCATTACTTAATAAAGTAGACAAGGTCACTGGATCTGACGACTCCACTAAGAACACCCTTCACATAAAAATGGTCGCTGAAGCTGACAGCTTCACTAAGCTGAAGACGTCATAAATAGACACCCATTACTTAATAAAATAGACAAGGTCACTGGAGCTGACGGCTCCACTAGTGTATCCTACATACAAAAATGGTCATTGAAGATGATGGCTTCAATAAGCTGACGGCATCGTAAAAATAAGCAGATCCATAATCATGCATAAAAATGGCAAATCAATACCATTAAATCATTATCCACGGCTAGGCTGACGAGCCTAGCCTACGACTACGAAATAGCTATTAAGTCTACAAAGCAAACACCCCTCAGAAAGAGAAGCACAAAGATAAATGACAATACATACATGTAAAAAACAATGGTTACCAAGCATCAACAAACATATCACTTACAAACAGACGACCCAAAAACAAAGGATCACTTAGAAACATTGTTTACAAATTAAACAAAATATATAAAAAGAAGAAAAGTAAAAGAAGAAGAAGGAAAAAAGAAGAACTATGGCCGGGCAGCAGGAGCATCACTCGAGGTCTTTTGAATAGAAAGATTTTCCACATCTAGAACCTCAACAAAAGGGTTGGAAATAGTGACAGGAGGATTCGTAGTAGGCTAAGCCAAAACGACGCCACTATCTTCAGGAAGGGTATCCTTGGAGTCGTCACCTTCAACAGTAGCGGCATCATAAGCAGGTGTCATCGGCGAGGGGTCATCCAAGCTGACGCCACTTGCTTGAGGCAGTCATCAAATCCAGTACCGTAGTATCCACCACAGGAATCAATGAAGAAATCTGACGCCTTGAATCTCTGGACCACGTCAGCCCCAACCGTCTCCACCTGCTTACGAAGGGTCGTCAACTCTTGTTCTAACTTCTTATTCTGACGACCCGCCTCTTCCAACTTCTACTTTGTCTCTTTCAGTTCAACATTCAGGAGATGAACGGCCTCCTTGTACTGCGCCTACTGGTTCAACAAGTTAGTATTATGTTTACTAACGCGAGTGACGACACCTTCCTTGGCCACACACCGGTCCTGGAGCGCTTTTACATGTACCAAGGCCTAAGAAGGACACAGCTGTCGGTCAATAAACAAGAAAAATATAAGAGAAAAGCTAGCTAGGGGAGACGACTTACCCGTGCTAGGTCAAACAGAGCTGACGCCCCCAAGTCCTCTGTCCCCAACCAAGCACAAGGATCTATATCCATCGGTTTTATGAACGATTCTACCTCTTCAACAGCATAATCCTTGTGCATCAGTAAGCAACGAAGCCCCTCAAGGACAGGACCGAAAGAAGTCATCATCCCCTTTCCTGCTCCATGGCCTGATTTGGGGGGTGACTTCTCTGGGTGCTCAATTCTAGAAGTGACGGCCACCTTTTTAAGGGGACGGCCATCCTTCCTGTTGGGTTTCCTCTTCAACGGACCCTTAGTGACAATTTTGAGGGCTGACGAGGATGTCAACTCCCTCTTTGCCCTCTTCTCCTCCTTTTGATAGGCAGCAGCGGCCTTTATTTGTTGCTTAGCTGCCTCCATCTCTGCAAAAATAACAGACATATATGAGAAAAATTGACGACAAGAGCTAAAAGTGACGGGACCATCGGAAAAAACTACTTACGATGGCGAGAAAATTCTTCTAACTTGCGAGCTTCAGGCGTCGGTTCCGGACCCACACAGTATGCGTGAAGACTATCAAGAGTAATTAAATTCCAACACCTTCGCTCCTCTAAGGGAATCTCTAGAACCCGACAGATAAAATCCCTCTGCTCTTCAGTGATAAAAGGGCGAGTGTTAGCTAAAGAGAAAAAAAAGTTGACGGCATTAAGACACTTCAAAAAATAAATAAACAAATATATGTATAAGATAACGGGGCTAAAAGCTGTCGGCTAAAACCTGAATCCCTAACGAAAGCCCAAGTATTATCAAAATAACCACGGGGCATCGTCTCCCATTCTTCCTAATGGCACACCCAGTCTGTCCCTTTAACAAAAAAGTACCTACTCTTCCAATCTCTATTTAAATCTGGCATCTCAAACACTAATCTCAAATCCCTCTCCTTAACAGCAAAATGGTACATCCCCTTAGAAGAAGCAAGGTGCTGGGGTCTCTAGCAGTAGAAGAATTCATCTAAAGAAAGTTGACGGTGTCCTCCATTCAGACGACCCCATAAGATCTCAGCACTTATAAAGATCCTCCATGAATTTGGAGCAATCTAGCTAATGGACAACCCTAAAAAGTCAGCCAGCTGACGGTGTAAGGCCGTCAGGGGCAGTCTGAGCCCCGCAGTGAACATGGCATCATACATACCGACGTCTGCGGTTCTCCCTGTATAGCACTTTTCATTTTTCCTAGGGAGACGAATAGGGATGTGGTCTAGGATTTGGAAACGGATGCGCAACTCTTTGAAGACAGTATCACTCATTTTTGGTAAAAATTTATTGACGGCCTATTCCTCGGGAAGGATGAAGGGATAGCTACCTCCAGGACTTCCTGAAGTTCCTTCACAGGACTCCTCATCACCTTCACCTTTGTCACTATCCTTCTCTTCTTCCATTTCAACTTCACCCTCCTTACCTACTACCTCCTCTTGACCTTCGTTTCCGTGACTCCCTACCTCCTCGTTAGGAGATTGGGCTGACGTGTCCCTCTCTAACGACCAGGAAAAGCTCCCAGACTCATAACTTGAACCAAATACCTTGTCGTAGCCTGCTCCATCGTGGACCGACGACTAATCACTCGACGCATCACTTGACATCTGACTACCTACAAGTGACGGATTTATTCTAAACACCTAAGATGACGACCTCGCTATAGAGAAATCAACCAAAACAAAGCATATACAAAGAAAGAAAAAAAACTTACGAGTTCCTTAAAACGGGTGACAATTTTGGAAGCGACGGTAGCAACACAGGCAACGATGTAGGAGAATTAACAGAACAAAGGCAACGAGTCTTCTCTCCAAGAATCAATAAAGATGAAATAAGAAAAATGAGGGGAAGAGGTCGGTTATATATAAAGGGAAAATGCACAGAAGACGAAGCGACGCCCTCGTCCAGAAGCGAAGCCAACTAGAATGCGCCATGTGTCCAAGCATTTAATAATGGCTGCTCGAGGAATCGGCTTTGAATCATCTTCTCTCTCCTGGCCGAAGTGAAAGTTAGCAACAAAAAGTATAACTCCATAACCCGTCAGTTTAAACTGACGGGGATATGGAGTAAGGGGCAACTGATAAGTAAAATTATAACATGCAAGGCACTCTAGATTTAACCCGTCGGCTTTGCTCGTGGAATGGATCCTACAACTTAGGCTGATGGGATAAGTTATGGAAAAAACTGAAGACCCTAAAGCTGACAGACAATGATGTGATAGGGTCGTGGAAGGAAGTTCACGGAGCACATTAAGGGGCTGACACCATCGAAAGACTGACACCGATATGGCTGAAGGGAATAAGATAAGTTGACGATCCTGAAGCTGACAGTTTTAATAAAACCTTTGCTTGGCCACAACGCATGAGTATATAAGGAAATGACTTGTATCCCACACTCAATGTTAGTCTCCTACAAGGAAATGATTCCGTAATATACGCTCATGAGGTTTTCTATAAGGAAAGGACTTCTAGCCCAAGGAAGAGATGGTCAACCCTCTACTACTATAAAAGCCCCAACACCCTCACAAATCAAGGTACACATAATTAACCCCTCTCGAGCACTCTAGAGTTGTAAGAAGTTCTAACTTGACCTTCGGAGGGTATTTGGCCGGTACCACACCGGTGCTCTCTGTTAAGTTTTCTCTTTTTGTCGTGCAGGAGGTATTTCGAGTGTGTGAGTATTGTGTGGCTCACTGGTGATATTTTCTGCTTCATCACAATGAAACAAAATCTAAGAGCTCGACATATTCCGATAGATGAGACATGCGATCTGTGTGATGATCATCAAGAAACTCTACTACATAGCCTCTGGTTGTGCGATCATGCACAATTTATTTGGAAGTCAGACTCGGGTTTTGCTCCTCTGTATCAGAAACAATATAGGGAGTTTGAGGATTTGGTGGAGGAGGTGATGCACAGGGGCTCAGCTTATTAGGTTGCACTTTTCTTCACCATAGCTTGGTGCTTGTGGCAACGCCGGAACAGGATTAGAGAGAACCAATCGACTTGGCAGCTTCATGAACTGGGGAATCGTGCTAAGGAGCTAGTTTTGGAGTATCTCGATGTGAAGAAACAACCTACTCGGGATGTAACTTGGCCTGCTAGGGTTCGCTGGACTCCTTCAACTGAGCAGAATTATAAAGGTAACTTTGATGCTGCATTTTTTTATGCTTCAGGTTGTGCAGGTATTGGAGTTGTCTTTCGAGATCACACTGAAAATATTATTGCTACTTTGAGTCAAAAGATCCCATTAGTTCAGTCCATGGAGTTGATGGAGGCTTTGGCGGCAAGACTTGTAGTAGTGTTTGCCAAGGAGCTGAGCTTGTTCTATGTGGAAATAGAGGGAGACTACTCACGATGATTAAAGCCTTGACTGTTCCGAGAAGATGCAGCACTTTGTTTGGTCATGTGATAGATGAGAGTCGAAGTTTAGGCGCTACTCTTCAGTATTGCAAGTTCTAGCATGTTCAAAGTGAAGGAAATAGATTAGCTCACACCTTAGCTAGAAGAGCAGTTTTATTTGTAGACACAGATGTATGGGTAGAATCTTTACCTAGTGATTTGGATATTGTTTTCCAATCGGATTTAGTTTAATAAAATTTACTTACTTTTTTCTCGAAAAAAGAAAAAAAGAAAAAGATAACTCTTGAATTTATTTTTTATCCAAGTACACGCAATAGAAAAGAGATGCATGAGAATGGAGTATCCAAGCAAGGTATCACAACCGTTAAACAAACAAGACAAGAAATGTAAAAAAGGAGAATGAGGAGTAAAGTTCAGAAAACAATTTGGAATAGAATTTCGTAACAGTGATGTCAAGTGTGAGTAACAAAGGAAACTCAAACTGTGATACAGACACAATTCATAATAATGTTAACCAAATTTATTCACTTATGATCCTGCTTAAACAATCTTGTGCTCCTTGTTTACTAAAGAATCTAGGGGTGCATGGGTTGTCTTGTTTCCTTCTGTAACGTTTCTGCTTGACCATGTGCTTAAGGTATGCACTATGCAGTGAGCAATGATGCTCCAAGCAAATTAAAAACTGTCAAATTGCCAGGCAAGCAACTCTGCCAATAGGCTATATAAGCCTGTCAAAGCTAGCAAGAAATTCCAAATCAATCCAAATTATTTACTAGTTTGAGAAGATATGAGAAGTCAAAATGGCTAACATTCAAGTTTTAATGCATTTCTACTGCTAAAAAAGAGATTATTGTGACTATCTTAACATTCATTTAAACTATGGACCTGAACAGGGGACCAGATCAACAGTAAACACACTGTTCTCTAGTAATACAACTGAATGAGATGGTTCATCTAGGATTCCTTTATATTGAAGATTAATCTATGATTTTATTCTAAATTAAATTACTATAATTCAAAATTCTATGTAATTTCAGTAAAAATATATGCCCAAAATCGTATACCTCAGTTTTGCGTCTATAGTTATGATTAATGCAGGGCACACAATTTTGATTATTTGTAGTAGCCTAGAATTTCTTCCCTCTGACTATTTTACAATAATGTTTGTAAGTTGTAACTTGGAGAGCTCTGCAGTTAAGTCTACTTCAACCTCAGAACGATGTCGTATTCAGAAAGTGACCAAGCGCCTAAGACTGAACGATTGTCATTCCAGTAAAGAGCCCACTGAAACACCAACGGTGTCTTGGTCTAGTGGTGCTAGGGGCTAGACTTGGTAGGGAGAACTACGGTTCGATCCCCCGCAAGCCCGTTGGGAGGAGTTTAAAACCTTAACCCCGGGACCCGCTCCGAAACCGGATTAGTCGGCCCAGTGGGTTCGGATACCGGTTGGGAAACCAAAAAAAAAAAAGAGCCCACTGAAACGTTGTCGTAGTGATGAGGAATCAGCTTAAGTCAGTCACGTGTTTGTCACATGCTTCTGTTAACATAAGGATTACTATAGACACTTTGATTATCTGGATTGGCTGTAACTGATGATTTATGAGTTTGCTTTAACTAATTAGCAGTCCGTTACACTGTATTAACTATCAACGGAGCATCACAGACTGTAATTATGCTTTTTGTTTTTTTTCATCAATGAGAAAAACAATTTTATTTAGAGCATTTTGAGAGCATTAGCATTAGGTGTTCTATGCTATTTTAACACATTAAAAAGTTACTTTATTTATTTTAATACATTACTTTTCAATACACCTTATATCACATCTTCTATTATTTTACCATTTTATTTAAATATTATTTCTTTATTCATTTTATTTCTTATTTTATTCTTACTTTTTTTGTTCCCAATATATATATATATATAGCCAAATCTTAGAGAAAATCCAATTAAATTTTAATTGGATTCTCAATTTTGCACCATATGTCTTATTTAATTTTTAATTTTGTGTCAAGTGAATTATTGAGTGTAAAAATCGAAGAGTTCAAATTCAATTAGATGCAAAATTAGATTTCAATTGGAGTATAATTTTTTGCCATGTTTCCATCTAAATTTTTAATTTTTGTGGCAAATGAATTTATTGAGTACAAAAATCGAAAAGTCTAAAACCAATTAAATTATAAATTATATATATATATATATATAATATGAGAAATCATTACACATTTTAAACATGTATGGTTTAAAAAAATGTAAGCTAATACCATGTATAATTTAAACATTTTCTAAAAATGTTGTTGAGAGTCAGTTTTTGTGGAACCCGAATAGAAGAAAGGAAGCCCAACCCAGCAACACGGGCAGCAAAGAAATGGCAATCATAGAGTAAAACCATTAAGCCCAAGCGGTAGGAATAATGGATCGCAAGCCCATAATATAAACAAATGGATCTTGAGGAGGCAAACGGGTTTAAAAAGGCCTAAAAAGAGAGAAATAGCACCCATGGGCAGTATATGATGTAGACAAGTGAGAATGGGCCACGGCAGGCCCAAAGCATTGTAAACAAAGAAAGTAAGGGGTTCATGGCAAGCCAGTAAACCCCAATGATGAAAATAAGAAAATTGGGCCGGGGAAGCCAAATGAAGTTGGTAAAAGCCCATGGGAATGCAGAGTTAGTAAATGGGCCAAGGAAGCCTAGAGAAAGCAAATGGGCCAGGGATGCCGAAGGGAAAACAAAAGGGACGCTAAAGCCCATAAGTAGGAACACTAGTGGCCATGCTAAGCCACTGAGGGAAAGAATAAAACAACGGGCCTAAAAGAGGCCCAGCAGGAGTAAGTCATTACGACAGGAATGACAAGTGATATGGCAAGAAGTCAGGGCAATTAAGAAATGGGTTGAAAGAAATGCAAAGCCCAGTACCAAATAAGGCCCAATCCCTAAGGGAGCGGGAAATAAAAAATGCAGCTCATAAAAGGCTAGGAACGGATGGCAGACTATGCAGACAAAGCCTCCAGACCGCGGCGAACGCATGAGTAGCAGGCAGACTTCGGACACATATGAACAGAAGACATGCGCAAGGCCTAGACACCACCAGCCTGTACCCAGCCAATATGGGACATGGTGAGGTCATGGGTCAGAGGTAAGAGGGCATGGTTTGGTGGTAGGGAGAGGGAAAAACCTGTTTTGGGGTTCCTGCTCAAGCTTTTTTGAGGGATATGTCCTGCTAGGATGACATACCTCCCAAAAGAGGCAAGACTGAGTTGGAACCACTAGGTGCATGCCATGAGGGATAAAGAGAGAGAGAGAGCATCAACATCGTGGCAGGAAAAGGTGCCACGACAGACTAACAAACAAAATAGTTGTCTTTGTCTGGTAATGGGGAGTAGCACGCAGACGGAACAGTGATGATCAGCAAGTACACCTAGACCAGACAAAGGTGGTTAAATGGTAGAATAGTAAAATCCGGTCATGGTAGGCACTATAAAAAAGAAGTCTTTGCCGTGTACAGAGGGGGGATATACATACACAGAGGAAGGAAGAGAAAATACAACACACAAAATCACAGTGATAAAAAACCACGAAAGAAAGACTAAAAACGAAAAAAAAACAAGGGAGAGGAAGAAAGAAGAGATAAAGAAAGAAGTTAAAGGAAGAAAAAGAAAACAGAGAGTTAGGCCGGCATGCACCGATAGGTTTCTTTCCCTCTCTCCCTCTCAAAATCCTTGCCCTCTGCCAAAAGCAAAAGGGGTTCCTTCGAGCATTAACTACTCAGGTCCGTTTCCCTCAAAACAATCAATTTCCATGACAGGATTTACCTGGGAGATTGATTGTGTTGAGAAGAGGCGTTCTATCTTCTTTGGTTTGCTCCTACAGACCAGATTAAATTTGATTTATTTTTCTCTTCTAATTAACTTATATATTACTTTGCACCCTTTTGTTCTCATTGCAAAATAATTATCATTATTGTGATTACATTGCTTAAATAGGGATCATTTGGTCATTTCTTGTTCAATATCCAGAGTACTCTATTTTGTTATTATTGTCATATTTGCTTGTCACAGCCTGTCTGAAACAACGCTATCTGCCGTAAGCATACTCTTGGCAGATGAGGCATAGTTTGTGCACAAGCCGGCCCAAATTGAGTTACAGTTAGACCGGTCTCAACTCCCTTACTTAGAAAACTTGGGCCTACTACCGCAAGAGACAGCCACCCAATACAACAAAAAAGGCTCCCACAAATGTATAATTTGAACTGTATAATTGTGATTATTTTTAATTGTACTCATGCATATGCATAGGGCTACACCTTAAAAGTAATAGAAGAGAGAAAGTTTGCATAATTTCCAATTGTCATAGAAGAGAGAGAAAGTTTGAATAAAAATGCACAAATATTTATAGCACGTCTCATAGTACACTTATATTATTAGAACATCACTTTAGTTCATGAAGGTGATGTTTTATGTTTGGTGTGTTAAATGTTAAAAATTTAGCATTTAACACACCTAATGCTAGTACACTAATAAAATGCAATTAACTTTTAGTATATAAATTTGAGTCTTGTACATACATAGAGTAGAGAGTATTCACTCAATCATTCTATCATATGGTAAAACTTGAAGCAAAATATTAATAAAAGATCAAAATGGGCTATGGATTGATGTTCAATGAAACAGCTAGTCTTACTCTAAATTTAGCTGAAAATAATCTTAGCACATTGTCTAAACATAAGTTTTCCTAACACAAAACAAAAAGCCTTACCTCTTACTATTACTTTGATTCATGTACTACTACATTTAAAACAAAATGAAAATAAATAAAAAAATAAAATAAAATAAAAAACATTTTCTAGACAAAACATTGATGTATAAAAAACAAGGCCAAAGAATGAGGAATAAACATTCTTAACCTTATTTAACAATCAACAATAAAGTGGGAACCAGAATAATAATAACTAGTCGCTAACCCATGCTATGCACGGGAACCTATCTATTTATGAGGTATACTAAAATAATTTTATAAAATCTTAAATTGATTAAGAAACTATACCATTGCATGATATAGCACCAAAAAAAAAAAAAAAAAAAAAAAAAAAAAAAAAAAAAAAAAAAAAAAAAAAAACTCAAAATTTCAGATCTTAAAACTTTTGAAAAACCAAAAGATATTAAAGAATCAGATGATTTACTACCTAAAAATTATTGAAACAAAACAAAATATATATAACTAAACAATAGAGAAATATAAGAGAAATATGAGTTACATTCAAAAGAATATTCCATTGCTATAACTATTGAAATGAATCAAAAGAGCCTACAAATTATAGATAACACACACACACACACACGTGACTACACAACAAAGAAATATAAGAAAAAGATGTGTTATCATCAAAAGAATAATTAAGATGTTAAAACTTTTGAAAGGACAAAAAATGTTAAAGAATCATAAGATTTACTTCCTATAAATTTTTTAAACAAAACAAAATGTATATAATTACACAATAGAGAAATTTAAAAGAAAAATTGATTACCTTTAAAAGAATAATACATGGTATATCCATTGAAATCTGCTAAACATGTTCAGATATTGCAAAAACTAACACCAATTCATATGTTAAAAATTCCAAAATGCCAAAAAGATATATAATTAAAGAATAAGTTATTGAAACAATTCAAAAAATATATGAATATTTAAAAGAGAAATATAATAAAAAGAAAAAAGTACACGAATCCATAAAGTAATAAGTTTTAAATTTTAACGGGTCTAAACTTTAAACAATGAAAAAAAAAGTCACTGGCATAAGGCTTGGTGGTTCATGTACAAAAATCACTTTTTAAAAAATACATGAAAAACTATAAAATAAATTTTTTTTTAAAAAACAAAGTAGAGGAGAAGAAAATAACAGAAGAATAGCTCATACCTCTACTCGGCTTTAAAAATAAAATTAGGGTTTGCACTACTTTTATAGTGTTCATAAATAATCTCGCAAATTTGGAGATAAATTATCAATATTTGAGTTAGAGTTTAAGTTCGACTTGTTAGAGAGATAAAGTTTCACTCTTTATTAATTTTGGACTTTAGCCATTGATATTGTTTTAAAAAAATAATAATGATAATTTATTTAGGCGTAAGTGCACTTTTAGTCCCTACATTTTACATCTTTTCCATTTTGGTCCCTACATTTTCATTTCACAACTTTTAGTCCCTAAATCAATTAACGCGTTTCATTTTGGTCCTTACCGTTACTCAATTAATAGAAATTGCTGATGTGGCAGACGGAGTCCACTGTTGACGCATTAAATACCGACGTGTCCAATAAAATAATATTAAAAAATTCTTTAGTATTTAAAATATGCCACTTCAACATTTTAATTTAAAATTTTAAAAACAAATAAATTTTAATTTTGCAATTCTAATTAAAATTTTTTTTTTAAACTAATAACCTTTTTTTCTTTTCAGTTTTAAAGATTAAGAAAAAAAAAAACTTGTAGTAACTATCTCAATTTTTCTTAAATTTTCTTGTCAACCAAACACAACATCATCAATAAACACAAAACTCAAACTCATTTTCATTTTCCTATCTCTCTCTCTTAGATCAAACACTTAAACTCCGCTCTCTCCCTCTTTGCTTTCTTTCATTTCTTTTTCTCTTTGAGTTCAAGTTGTAGTTTTTGGGATATGGGTTTGATATGGGTTTAGAGAAAGAGAGGCCGAGATGTGGTGGTTTGGATTTGGGTTTAAAGAGAGAGGGGCTAAGATCGGCCATGATTTGAAGCAGATCAGCAATGAACCTAGCCCTTTTGCTCTTCCCAATGATGTCTTCGGACCTTGTGGTGGCGATGGTAGATCGGACCTTGTGGTGGAAGATCGACCATGGCGAGCAATTCCTCGTTCATTTAGGTTGTGCTGCTATTCTGTTGTTGCTGGATTTGTAGCGTAATTTTGGGAATATTTTTTTTAAGGTTTTGGGTTTTATTTTTTGGGTTATTTGATGAGTTTACAGAGATATTTTGGAGATTCGTCTAGGATTTTTTTCTGGTTTTTTCAATAGGTTTTTTTGTGGCTTTTCTATAGATTTTTCATGAGTATTTTTGGCTGGAAATTTAAGTGTTTTTCTATGGAGAGGTAGAGATGTGAGAGGGGAAATCTTAAAGACCGAGAATATTTTTTTTTTCCCTTTTTTCAATGGAGTTATTGGGGATGTTTTTATTGGTTTTGGTGGTGTTTGGTTGGATGTTTTTGCTGGTAATTTGTGTTTGGTTCTAAGAAAATGCAAGAAAAGTTTATGTTAGTATCATGTTCTTATCGGTAAATTTATTTATTTTTGGGTTTGGGTTATTGTGATTGAATTTTCTGGGTTTGTGTTCTTTCTTGTTCATGTTTAAGATGAAACTAGATCTGAATTCATGGGTATTTTGGGTTCTAATTTTTTTTTTTTTTCATTTTTCATTCTGTTAAAATTAATAAATTAATTTTAAAAAATCAAAGGTTGATGTGGATGCTAATGTGTCTTTTTTTAATTATTATTTTATATTGACATGACATTTTTTAATATTATTTTATTGGCCATGTCAGTATTTAATGTGCCGACAGTGGACTTTGTTTACCACATCAACAATTTCTGCTAAGTGAGTAACGGTAAGAACCAAAATAGAACGCGTTAATCGATTTAAGGACTAAAAGTAATGAAATAAAAATGTAGGGACCAAAATAAAAAAGATGTAAAATGTAAGGACTAAAAATATATTTATATCATTTATCTGTATATATATATATATATAAGTCAAATTTGGTTCAGTAACGTTCTTTGCAGAGAAGGAATTGGAGTTGAATACAAATTGACCAAGTCAAAGCCGATTAAATTGGTATTCAAATGCCTAGCTAAAAACTTCAACTATTCGAAGTGGTTAACGTATCCTTTGTTTAAAAGTTTTATCGGGCTTGCTTCTTCTTCTTTTTTTTAATTTTTTTTATTATAAAATATTGGGTTTGCTTTTGGTAAAGGAAGGGGGGTTTTTTAATTACTTTTTTTTTTTTTTTAAATATTACTGATTCAAAAGGTGGTTTTATATATATATATATATATAATCGTCATTATCTTGAATTGTCTGTTGAAATTGTGAATTCTTATGATAAAAAACTCAAAAGTACAGTGGGCATAGAGCCCGTTGGGCCGGTACACTAATATAGTTTGATTTTAATTTTTTACATCCAAACGGGCTTTTGAGATGTAAGATTCTGTTTCTTTCTTTTTTAGTTCTTTGCCTCTCTTTTTTTTTTTTTCTATTACAAGCAGAAGCAAAGAATATATAACAATGAATTAAAGGAAAGAGGATAGTTTCCTTTGGTGAGCATTGCTTTCGATGGGGAAACAAATGGAATCGAATTAAAGATATCTCGTTTAAAGAAAAGAATAAAGAAAAGAAAGATTGCAGAATTAGATATACGTTCTTTAATTTATTCATCATCCAAGGACACACGCAAAAGAAATTAAGGGATGTGTGATAATGGAGCATCCAAGGTATCACAACCTAGGAAGCACAGATGCGGCGCCAGAGGAGCCGCACCCACGTCCGACGCGGCGACGCGCGAGGGACGCCGCTGATCACGTGTTGGGCCGTGTCCTGCCACGTGTTTTTTTTTTTAGCCAACTCGCGTTGCCGCTCAGACTCGGGCCGATTCGCACTGAATCGGGCTGACTCGGGCCATATCGGGCGAAACCAGCAAACTCATCCCCTTACAGCAGTTTTCCAACACGTCAACGGTTGCTAGAATGAACCCAGGCCATGGTAGAGGCCGCTGCTGCATCTTCTTCTTCTTCTTCTTCTTCTCCTTTCTTCATTTTGTCTAGTCGTCCTTTTCAATTCTATTTTAAATTTTCCTTGCCTTGTTTTATGTTTTCCTTTTGTTTTGTGAACCTAGCACGTGACTGGGTGTTGGAAATGATAAAGAGATTTGACAAAAGCTTTATTTCTATGGGCCCACACGTAATATATGAACAATAAAACTATTTTAATATTTAACTTGAGCCTTTATATTGCGTTTTTAATAGTAATTTTTTTAAAGAATATTTTAATAGTAAAATTGTTTTAATAGTATTATTATAATTATTGGATAGATATTCAGACTTGAAATTGATAAATTAGCTGAAATTAGCTTTGAATCTTGTGGAATGTTTTAGTTTCATGGAATGTTTTAGTTTCAATTTTGTGAGTTGTATTTAATTTATGAACATCATGTTTTAGTTATTATCTATTATTACTCTTAAATTTGGTATTATATAATGTGAAAAAGTATGTTTAACAATATATTAAAAATATAAATAAAAATATTTTTAATAATTTTTTAATCGCTGAGTCCCGCCGCACCTGCACTTACCTTTTTCAAAAATTGTCAAGTCCCGTACCCGCACCTGCACCTGAGTCCTGAAATGCACCCGTACTTCATAGATCACAACCATTAAACAAACAAAATCAGAAATGTATAGAGGACAAAAGCAGAGATGCTCAAGCGAGGAGTGTTAAAGATAGCTCGTTTAAAGAAAAGACTCAAAGAAAAATATTGATTTTGTCTTCTAGTGTAAAAGAAATTCCAAAAGAGATAAAATCCCTTTAACTTAAATATCTCCATTTTTTTTAGCTGGTGTTTTGAGTCATAACATAATTAATTGCTCTTTATCATATAAAGAGTGGGAGTGCTCCAGTGTATGTACCGTACATACATCTATAAAATGTACTTTAGCCCAATTAAGAATTCTAAAACTTTTTAAACTAAAATAAAATAACCTGCTAATTATAAGAAAACTCTGTAAATACTTAGTGACATACTTAGCATTTGATTTTGATAAAAACTTGGTGACATACTTAGTATATGATTTTCTATGTTAGGGCTTGAAAATCTTAGCATTACCTTGAGATGAATTTTCACACCTCTTTATTTTATTGGTTTAGACATTATATAATAAAGAGACAAAATGTGAAGCAAGAGAAATTAGTTACTTGTTTTGAATGATTCCAACAATTCTAATGATAAACAACCCATAAATTGAATTTATAAACTTGAGTATGTAAATAGTAATACAAAAAGATTAAAGCCACAAAAGAAAGTAAGGCTAAAAATAAGATTAATATGATATATATGAAAAAGATTGCAGAATTAGATAAGCATTCTTTAATTTATTCATCATCCAAGGACTCACGCAAAAGAAAAAAGATGCACGACAATGAGTATCCAAGGTATCACAACTAATAATTATTAAGCAAATAAGACCAAAAATGTATAAGGCAGAAAGAGGGGAGAGATGCTCAAGAGAGAAGTATTTAGACTTTACCGTTTGACAGCGGATATATAAATTTTTATCGAACCGACTCCAGAACCTTCTTGAAGGGTAAGCAAATTTTCTTATTCCTTCCCTCCGTATCACAACCATCTGCTGCTTTTTCTTGAAGTTGCTTTCAATCTGAAATTTATGAGCTCTTAGCTCTACAATCATTCCCTCCGTGCTCTTCCTTTTGAGGATAAATTCCCTCCATCTGCTGCTTCTTTCAGATCCTTCACTTGTCCTCCTATCCGTAAAGAGAAATAATGGCTGAGGCAATTGTTTCTGGCGTGGTGCAAAGGCTTGGTAACTTGCTCATACAAGAATCAAACTTCTTGTCCGGGGTGAGTGACCAAGTTGAGCAGCTACAAACTGAGCTCAAACTGATGCAATGCTTATTAAAAGATGCAGATGCGAGGCAAGATGAATCACATTTCGTCAGGCAATTGGTTGCTGAAATAAGAGATCTTGCTTATGATGCAGATGATATCATTGCAACTTATGCCCTCAAAGTTGAATCCAGAAGGGGAGGAGGCATAAAAAAGGTCCTCAAGAGGTATGCTTACATCATAGATGAAGGAACGACTGTCCACAAGGTTGGGTCTGAGATTCCAAAAATCATGACCAGAATTTCTAACTTGACAACGAGGTTGCTAGCCATGGGCATAAGAGAGTCAACAGAAGGAGGCCGGCTAAGTTCTTTGAGTGAGAAGGAACAAAAGCAGAGGCAAACTTATTCTTATCTTGAACATGACCCTGTTGGGTTTGACGATCATCGAAATGAATTGGTGGAGTTTTTGCTGAAAGAAGAGGAAGGCAAAAGAATTGCTTCCATATGTGGTATGGGTGGTCTGGGAAAGACCACTCTTGCCAAGATGGTTTATAGGCATGACAGAGTCAGGCAGCACTTTGATCATCATGCTTGGATATTTGTCTCTCAACAATTTCAAATAAGAGATATCTGGGAAAGAATTCTATTTAGCCTTCTCTCTCCATCTGAAGAGGAAAGGAATGAAATTAGAAAGTTGTCAGATGAACATATTGTTGAGAAACTTCGTCAAGTTCAGTGCGAGAAGAAGTGTTTGGTGATTCTAGATGATATTTGGCACATTGAGGATTGGAACCGTCTGTGTCTACGTGAAGCCTTCCCAGAGAGTGGCAGTAAAATATTGCTAACCACTCGTAGTAGAGACGTGGCTTTGCATGCAGATCCCAGAGGTTTGCTTCATGAATTGCACTGTCTAAATGAAGCAAAGAGTCTAGAATTGTTTAAGAAGATTGCAATCTCTTGGAGAGAAGGTACAACTAATATCTAATCCTAATTTTTTTTTAATTAATTTGTCTTTATTGGTAATTAGCTTGAAAGATTTTTTAAATTTTTTTCTCCTCTCTTTTGAAATTAGTTTGAAGAAGTGAAAGAGTAAAGGAAGGTCTTACAACTGTAAAACATATTCAGAGTGAATGACTTCCTACCACCCATATGAAATAAGAATTAAAAAAAGTTTGGGTACAAACTTTGTTATAACCTAATATTACACCTTCCATTCAAAAATTATCATAATTACATATTTTGAAAATCTTATCGTTGAATTGCATATTCTTTATGTTCTTAACACACATATGAAATTTTATGCCAATCAAATGTTTATTATCCATAAACTTATTTTTTATGCATAATTTTATATTACAAAAACTTGAAATTTAAACATTACATTTAGATTGAAAAAATAAATTCTAGTGAATGTGTGTGAATTGTGATATTCTAGATTCAAGGAATTGAGATAATTGACTAGCTTGCTATAATCTTAAATCAACATTATAGGAAAATGAAAAACAAGCTAGGGAAATGAATTATACCTGTATGTAAGATCCACAGAGTGGAGGAGGAGGCTTTTGGTGGAGGTCCAATGGGTAGAGTAGAGAATAAGAACTAGGAGAGTGAGAGCGAGGCTCACTCTATATCTTGAGTCTTAAGAAAACTAAGATATGATAAGACTAACTCTACTTCACTAGAACTCAAGAGGGGGAGAAGAGAGGATGTTTTTGTATTTTGAAATGAAGGAGAATATATAAAGGTTTATATAGTAGTTGTGGAGAAAATATAAACGGAAGGACATTCAATGAGGGTTGACAAAGGATGAGAGAATATCATTAACCTAATTTCAGAGTTTAAGGACGGCTAGTGCATTAATTTTAGAGGTTGGTGGGGTGGTGAGCAAGCAAAATTGACTAAAATTTCAATTTTTCCCGTAGCTGCTATAACAACCCACAGAGTCAACTTCAAAAAATCATATCTTACTCATTTCTGATCAAAATTGTCTCGTTTTTTTGCTTAAATTGAAGCCCCAAACATCTAGTGAGTAGAGGTCATTTGTTGGAAAATAGTTTCAGCACAATTAACATTAATATGCCCCAAATTAGCTTCCACTAACATTAATAGTCCCCAATTACTTCCATTTCAAAATTAATCAACCTCAATTCATGACCTAATTATCCAAATTAGAAAGATAATTACATCAATTACTCATCGAATAATTAATGTTTGACTATTTAATTAATCAAGTATACTCAACCTTACCATAAGATGTAGTTTCTAGCCAATCAAATTATGACACGTCATTAATTTCAAACTGATTATAATTATAACCAATTGGAATTATTTGTTCATAATCACATATAGTCGGATTAAATTTATGTGAGTGCATTTTGGCCATTAAAACTTGATTTGACGATAACTATCAATCGATGGTCTAATTAAGGCTCGTGACCAGTCTTTTTGATTATTATGATATCAAGATCACTTTGATGATATGAGAATAATGATCTAACGGCTTGAATTAAGATGCTATCTTCGGATGTAAAATTACTCATTTGCCCTCCATGTGAGGTTAAATGTGAGTTGCAAAATGTGTGTCAGCACCTTTATGTTCTTCAACTCCATTTCTCTTTGTTTGTTATCTTGCTAAGCACTCAATGATAATAGCTTAGTCTGTACGACTCTAGATTTTGTTCAATCAAGAGGTGCACTTGCATCCTGTATTAAGGAATTACAATGCACAACGTCGGGTAAAAAATTGAAGATATCAAGAAGAAAATTTATAATTTGAAAAAGAATTTTTGAGACTATGGCATAAAAGAATCTATAATACAAGATGGTAGGTCCAGTTCTTTGAATGAGAGGGAACGAGAGAAAAGGCACACATTTTGTCATCTTGAACATGATGTTGTTGGGTTTTGTCAAAAGGGTGCATCACCAGCTGCTACACCAATGCAGCTTAGCTTGCCACATAGTGCAACAGCTAGTGCATCAGGTGATGCAGCATCAGCTGCCACACTAGTGCAGCCTAGCATGCCACACAGTGTAGCAACTCATGCATCAGAGTTGCCCAGACAAGCACTTGACCAAGGAAGACAAGTAAATCAGTTACAAGCTGAAGTAGGAACAGATGAAACTCAGATTGAAGCTTCAAATAGAATTCCAGAGATCTTACCTTATGTTCCAGAGTTGAAGAAATTGAAGAAATGTGCAATTTCATCTAAACGACAATGTAGCTTATCTGATATTTGTATAGAAACGGTGTGTAGCTTTATTTGTTAGTTTGGTTAGTTTAGTTAGGCACATGTAAGAGTTTTTTAAGTTTGTTGAGTCCTGTTCACACGTGCATCTATCTATTAAGTTAGTTATAGAACAGAGTCCTTATATATATTTGTATAGCTATTGATTCAATTAATGAGATCATAATTTTCAGCTTTCATCAAAGTCAATTTTCTCATATGGTATCAAAGCAAACTTCCAGACACTTCTATTTCTAGGGTTCATTAGATCAAATTTGGGAATTTCTCAAATTTCTCATCCACCATTGTTACTTTCTTCAAGCTTTCCCATTCACCATTGTTGTTTTCTTCGAGCTTTCTTTTTCTTTCAATGGCAGATGCAACAGCAGCTAGTGCTTCCACCACTAAATCTTCATCTTCTTTGCAAGATTCATATAATCTCAATGACCCTCTATTTTTGCATCCTTGAGAAAATCCAGGAGTTGTTCTCACTTCTCAACCATTGTTTGGAGGAGAGAATTACCATGCTTGGGCAAGATCAATGAGAAAATCATTGATTGCCAAGAACAAGCGTGGTTTCATGGATGGTTCTTTAACCATTTCTTCTCCATTGGTGAATTCACCAACTGTTGCTCAAGCTTGGATTCGTGCTGACAATATGGTTGGGACTTGGATCATCAATTCAGTCTCGCCAAAACTCCAAGCTAGTATCATATACAGAGACACTGCACTTGAGATTTGGACTGATCTCAGGGACACGTTCAGTCAAGGAAATGGCACTAAGGTCTTCAACATCCAGAAGCAAATTGCTGAGATTCATCAAGGAGAGCAATCACTCATTGACTAGTTCACTCAGCTCAAAGTCTTGTGGGATCAACTTCAGAATTTTAGTCCATTTCCCCAATGCACATGTGGACAATGTGTGTGTAGTATTAATCAGAGGTTGAAGAGTCTTCAAGCTAAAGAGTCCACAATGAAATTCCTTATGGGACTGAATGATTCCTTTTCCCAAGTGAGAACACAAATCTTGCTTATGGATCCATTGCCTTCTATCAATAAGGCTCACTCTTTGTTCATCCAAGAAGAGATGCAAAGGTTTGTGCATAATGCTGTTAGGGTTGAATCCACTACCTTAGCTATCAAGAACTTGGGAAACAACTTCAAAGGCAAAGAAAGGCCTTTATGCACTCACTGTGGAAAGCTAGGCCATACTGTGGACAAATGTTATAAGCTGCATGGTTTCCCACCAGGTTTCAAGTTCAAGAACAATAAAAATGCCACTGCTCATTAAGTTTCATCTAATCTTGAATTGATTCAAGGCAATGCCCTTATTGGGGTCACTGATTTTGCCTCATCTATGCATGTATCTCAAGCTCTAGCCTTCACTCATGATCTATACCAGGAGCTTTTGACCTTAATTGGTTCTTGTTCTACTCAACAATCCCCTAAAGGTCAAGAACTTCATGTTGCTAATTCTATGACTTGTCCATCTAATGTTGTTGCAAGAAATTCTATTAACTTCAAGCATTCTATCTTTTCTACTAAAATAGTTAATAGAAGAGCTTATGATCTTCATACATGGGTTATTGATACTGGTGCTAGTGATCATATAGTATGTTCCATTCAATTGTTAACTTCTTATACTGAAATTTCACATACTATGGTTGAATTGCCAAATGGGGAAGCAGCTCTTGTTACACACATTGGTACCATTCAACTCTCATTTCACATCACCCTTACCAATGTTCTTTGTGTACCCTCTTTCACCTTTAACCTTCTGTCAATCAGTGCTTTAACCAAATCTCAACCTATATGTCTGGTTTTTCTGTCACAATTTTGTTTTCTATAGGACCTTACATGTTGGAGCATGATTGGAATGGGCAAAATGCATGATGGCTTGTACTTATTGCAAGATTCAAGCCTTTCTCAAGCCACTGCATCTCTTTCGGAGTTCCTTTCCAAGTAGAATTTCAAGTCTTTCTTTGCTGCTTGCTCCTCTTCTCTTTCTAAAAATGTGTTTTCACTTTGGCATTCAAGGCTTGGGCACCCCTCTGATGTCAAGGTTCATTCTTTGAGCAATGCTTTGCCTTTTCTTAAGAATTGTTGTAATAAACCTTGTACTGTTTGTTCTTTGGCAAAACAAAAGAGAATTCCTTTTCCTTTCAATAATAATAAGTGTGCTCACCCTTTTGATTTTGTTCATATGGATGTTTGGGGTCCTTTTTCTATTTTACATCTGATGGTCGCAAGTATTTTCTTACTATTGTTAATGATGCTTCTAGAGCAACTTGGGTTTTCTTACTAAAAGCTAAATCTGAGGTCAGATCACTTATTGTGTCTTTCTATAACATGATTCTCACTCAATTTGGAACCAAGATTAAATCCATTAGATCTGATAAGGCCTTAGAGTTTGGCTTTCATGACTTTTACAGTTCTAAAGGAATTGTTCATCAATTGAGTTATGCTTACACTCCACAACAAAATTCAGTTATGGAGAGAAAGCATCAACATATACTTGCTACTGCTAGGGCATTATAGATTCAATCCATGGTTCCTCTCTCTTTTTAGGGTGACTGTGTTCCTACTGCAGTCTACTTAATCAATAGACTTCCATCTCCACTTCTTAATCATAAGACACCTTTTGAACTTCTATTTCACAAATCTCCTTCCTATTCACATCTTAGGACTTTTGGTTGCTTGTGTTATGCTACCAATCTCACTCCTCATAAACACAAATTCACTCCTAGAGCCAGAAAGTGTGTTTTTCTAGGCTATCCTTTCAATGTCAAGGGTTATAAACTCTTTGACCTTGATTCTCATACTACCTTTTTGTCTAGGGATGTTGTGTTTTATGAGTCCAATTTTCCCTTTGCCCCAGATAACCCTTATAAGTGTGATAATCTCATTCCTTTACCGATTTTCCCTTCAGCTTCTTCCTCTAATTCTTTTGATTTTCCTTTCTCTACTCCTTCTTCTTCTTTGCCTATTTCTAATGACAACATTGTCCAAATTCATCAAAATTTTGATGAGGACATTCAAGAATTTCCTAATGCTTCTGATGCATCTGATCAGCATTCTATTGTTCTTAAAAGGTCTACCAGACATACTAAACCACCATCTTACCTTGAGACTTATCACTATAATCAAGTCATATCAGCTCCCATTCCAAGGTCCTCCATTCCTATCTCAGGTACTTCCCATCCCCTTCAATCCTATCTGTCTTATGCTAACCTGTCTTCTCCATACAAGTCTTTTTGTTGTGCCATCTCTTCCATCACATAACCTACCTTTTATCACCAAGCTGTTGGTAATCCCAAGTGGCAGGAAGCCATGGATGCTGAGATTTCAGCTTGGAAGCTAATAATACATGGACTGTTACTTCATTGCCACCTAGTAAGAAGCCCATTGGTTGTAAGTGGGTGTATAGAGTGAAGTACAAATCAGATGGTTCTATTGAAAGGTATAAGGCTAGGTTGGTTGCCAAGGGTTTCACCTAAAAGGAAGGGCTAGATTACATTGATACTTTCTCACTTGTTGCTAACATGGTGTCAGTCAAGACTGTGCTTGCTATTGCTGCTATGAAAGGCTGGTTTCTCAGCCAACTTGATGTCAATAATGCATTTCTCCATGGAGATTTGCATGAGGAGGTCTATATGTCACTTCCACCAAGCTTTCACAGCAAAGGGGAGCAATCTCAGGTTCTTCATAGCAAGGGGGAACAGCCTCAATTGGTTTGCAAGCTTAATAATGCATCTAGAATGTGGTTTTCTAAGTTCTCAACTGCCCTAATTGATCTTGGTTTTGTTCAGTCCAAGGCAGATTACTCATTATTCACTTGACAACAAGGTGATTCCTTTATTGTGTTGATGGTTTATGTTGATGATGTTCTGATTGCAAGCAATGATCAAAAGGGAGTTGAGGAGTTTAAGGTCTTATTAGACCAGAAGTTTAAGCTAAAAAATTTAGGGGACTTGAGATATTTTCTTGGTTTGGAGGTAGCTAGAACAGACAAGGGCATTTCCTTGTGTCAAAGGAAATATGCTCTAGAGATTTTGGAGGATGTTGGTCTACTAGGATGCAAACCATCTAAAGTTGCTATGGATCCTACTTTACAACTTAGTAAACATGAAGGTGATATGTTAAATGATCAAAGTCAGTATAGAAGGTTGGTAGGGAGACTGTTACACTTAACTATTACCAGGCCTGATATTACATTTGCAATCTACAAGCTCATTTAGTTTATGGCAAAGCCAAGAAAGCCTCGTTATGCAAATGCACTTAAGGTACTTCATTATCTTAAGAATGAACTAGGGAAAGGAGTATTCTTTTCTGCAAAATCAGAACTGAATTTGCAAGTCAAAGGTTTCAGTGATGCAGACTGGGCATCACGTCCAGACACAAGGAGGTCTGTCACAGGATATTGCATTTTCCCTGGAGATTCATTGATTTCTTGGAAATCAAAGAAGCAAGCTACTGTGTCAAGGTCTTCAGCTGAGGCAGAGTACAGGGCCATGGCTGTAGCAACTTGTGAAATTGTGTAGATTCTTTATTTGCTAAGGGATTTGCAGATTAGGCATGATAGAGAGGCATTGCTATTTTGTGAAAGCCAATCAGCCTTACACATAAGGTCCAATCCAATTTTTCATTAAAGGACCAAGCACATAGAGATTAATTGTCACATTGTAAGGGATAAGGTGTTGGCTAAGGTGATTAAGTTGAATCATGTGAGAACACACTATCAATTAGCAGATTTGTTGACTAAGGCTTTGGGTTATAAACAATTCTTTGAATTGGTATCCAAGATGGGACTGCTTAACATTTACTCTCCCTCAATCTATCTTGAGGCAGAGTGTCAAAAGGATGCATCACCAGCTACTACACCAGTGCAGTTCAGCTTGCCACAAGTGCAGCAACTAGTGCATTAGGTGATGCAGCATCAGCTGCCACAGTAGTGCTGCCTAGCATGCCACACAGTGCAGCATCCCGTGCATCAGAGTTGCCCAAACAAGCACTTAACCAAGGAAGACAAGTAAATCAGTTACTAGCTGATGTAGGAACAAATGAAACTCAGATTGAAGCTTCAAGTAGAAATCTAGAGATCTTACCTTGTGTTCCAGAGTTGAAGAAATTGAAGAAATGTGCAATTTCATCTAAACGACAATGTAGCTTATCTGATATTTGTACAGAAATGGTGTGTAGCTTTGTTTGTTAGTTTGTTTAGTTTAGTCAGGCACATGTAATAGTTTGTTAAGTTTGTTGAGTCTTGTTCACATGTGCATCTATTTGTTAAGTTAGTTATAGAACAGAGTCCTTATATATATTTGTACAGCTATTGATTTAATAAATGAGATCATAATTTTCAACTTTCATCAAAGTCAATTTTCTCATAACGATGATCTAAATAAATTAGTGGAGTTTTTGCTAAAAGTAGGGAAAGGAAATAGAGTTGCTTCCATATATGGTATGGGTGGTCTAGGAAAGACCACTCTTGCTAAGATTAGGGGTGTCAATTCGGGTTAACGTGTAAGGTTCATGTCGAGTCGAGGTAAGGGTATTCAACTAAATGGCTTAACCCTAACTCGACCTATTTAATAATTGTGTCATGATCCTTCAACCCTAACCCAGCCTATTAATAAGGCGGGTTGACCTGACTCAACCCATTTGACACGCTTAATAAAGGAGTCGTATTGGGTTGATATGAATGTAATACAAACCATTTCAACCTGCATAATATTAAATATAACATCCATCTAAAAATAATTTAGAGTTTGTAGGGTTTAGAGATCTAGGGTTTGTAAAGTTTCAACTTCCAATTATATCCCTTGTAAGTTTTTGTAATTACTCACTTTTCTTTTTAAGTTTAAAATATATGTTAGATATAAAAGGTATTTAACAAATCTAAAGTAAAATAAATATTTATTTGTTATACGAGTTAAACAGGTTGTGTTAAGTGAGTCATTTCGGGTTGACACAAATAAATTAGCGTGTCAAACGTGTCTATTGCGGGTTATGCAAGTTGACCCGCTTATGACATGTTTTTTATCGTGTCGCTTTCGGGTCGACCGATTTATGACCCAAACCCATTAAGACCCAACCCTAACCCGGAAAAACTCGTGTCGAGTTCGTGTCATGTTCATGGGTTGGGTCATTTTTTTTTTTAGCCAACTCGCGTTGCCGCTCAGACTCGGGCCGATTCGCACTGAATCGGGCTGACTCGGGCCATATCGGGCGAAACCAGCAAACTCATCCCCTTACAGCAGTTTTCCAACACGTCAACGGTTGCTAGAATGAACCCAGGCCATGGTAGAGGCCGCTGCTGCATCTTCTTCTTCTTCTTCTTCTTCTCCTTTCTTCATTTTGTCTAGTCGTCCTTTTCAATTCTATTTTAAATTTTCCTTGCCTTGTTTTATGTTTTCCTTTTGTTTTGTGAACCTAGCACGTGACTGGGTGTTGGAAATGATAAAGAGATTTGACAAAAGCTTTATTTCTATGGGCCCACACGTAATATATGAACAATAAAACTATTTTAATATTTAACTTGAGCCTTTATATTGCGTTTTTAATAGTAATTTTTTTAAAGAATATTTTAATAGTAAAATTGTTTTAATAGTATTATTATAATTATTGGATAGATATTCAGACTTGAAATTGATAAATTAGCTGAAATTAGCTTTGAATCTTGTGGAATGTTTTAGTTTCATGGAATGTTTTAGTTTCAATTTTGTGAGTTGTATTTAATTTATGAACATCATGTTTTAGTTATTATCTATTATTACTCTTAAATTTGGTATTATATAATGTGAAAAAGTATGTTTAACAATATATTAAAAATATAAATAAAAATATTTTTAATAATTTTTTAATCGCTGAGTCCCGCCGCACCTGCACTTACCTTTTTCAAAAATTGTCAAGTCCCGTACCCGCACCTGCACCTGAGTCCTGAAATGCACCCGTACTTCATAGATCACAACCATTAAACAAACAAAATCAGAAATGTATAGAGGACAAAAGCAGAGATGCTCAAGCGAGGAGTGTTAAAGATAGCTCGTTTAAAGAAAAGACTCAAAGAAAAATATTGATTTTGTCTTCTAGTGTAAAAGAAATTCCAAAAGAGATAAAATCCCTTTAACTTAAATATCTCCATTTTTTTTAGCTGGTGTTTTGAGTCATAACATAATTAATTGCTCTTTATCATATAAAGAGTGGGAGTGCTCCAGTGTATGTACCGTACATACATCTATAAAATGTACTTTAGCCCAATTAAGAATTCTAAAACTTTTTAAACTAAAATAAAATAACCTGCTAATTATAAGAAAACTCTGTAAATACTTAGTGACATACTTAGCATTTGATTTTGATAAAAACTTGGTGACATACTTAGTATATGATTTTCTATGTTAGGGCTTGAAAATCTTAGCATTACCTTGAGATGAATTTTCACACCTCTTTATTTTATTGGTTTAGACATTATATAATAAAGAGACAAAATGTGAAGCAAGAGAAATTAGTTACTTGTTTTGAATGATTCCAACAATTCTAATGATAAACAACCCATAAATTGAATTTATAAACTTGAGTATGTAAATAGTAATACAAAAAGATTAAAGCCACAAAAGAAAGTAAGGCTAAAAATAAGATTAATATGATATATATGAAAAAGATTGCAGAATTAGATAAGCATTCTTTAATTTATTCATCATCCAAGGACTCACGCAAAAGAAAAAAGATGCACGACAATGAGTATCCAAGGTATCACAACTAATAATTATTAAGCAAATAAGACCAAAAATGTATAAGGCAGAAAGAGGGGAGAGATGCTCAAGAGAGAAGTATTTAGACTTTACCGTTTGACAGCGGATATATAAATTTTTATCGAACCGACTCCAGAACCTTCTTGAAGGGTAAGCAAATTTTCTTATTCCTTCCCTCCGTATCACAACCATCTGCTGCTTTTTCTTGAAGTTGCTTTCAATCTGAAATTTATGAGCTCTTAGCTCTACAATCATTCCCTCCGTGCTCTTCCTTTTGAGGATAAATTCCCTCCATCTGCTGCTTCTTTCAGATCCTTCACTTGTCCTCCTATCCGTAAAGAGAAATAATGGCTGAGGCAATTGTTTCTGGCGTGGTGCAAAGGCTTGGTAACTTGCTCATACAAGAATCAAACTTCTTGTCCGGGGTGAGTGACCAAGTTGAGCAGCTACAAACTGAGCTCAAACTGATGCAATGCTTATTAAAAGATGCAGATGCGAGGCAAGATGAATCACATTTCGTCAGGCAATTGGTTGCTGAAATAAGAGATCTTGCTTATGATGCAGATGATATCATTGCAACTTATGCCCTCAAAGTTGAATCCAGAAGGGGAGGAGGCATAAAAAAGGTCCTCAAGAGGTATGCTTACATCATAGATGAAGGAACGACTGTCCACAAGGTTGGGTCTGAGATTCCAAAAATCATGACCAGAATTTCTAACTTGACAACGAGGTTGCTAGCCATGGGCATAAGAGAGTCAACAGAAGGAGGCCGGCTAAGTTCTTTGAGTGAGAAGGAACAAAAGCAGAGGCAAACTTATTCTTATCTTGAACATGACCCTGTTGGGTTTGACGATCATCGAAATGAATTGGTGGAGTTTTTGCTGAAAGAAGAGGAAGGCAAAAGAATTGCTTCCATATGTGGTATGGGTGGTCTGGGAAAGACCACTCTTGCCAAGATGGTTTATAGGCATGACAGAGTCAGGCAGCACTTTGATCATCATGCTTGGATATTTGTCTCTCAACAATTTCAAATAAGAGATATCTGGGAAAGAATTCTATTTAGCCTTCTCTCTCCATCTGAAGAGGAAAGGAATGAAATTAGAAAGTTGTCAGATGAACATATTGTTGAGAAACTTCGTCAAGTTCAGTGCGAGAAGAAGTGTTTGGTGATTCTAGATGATATTTGGCACATTGAGGATTGGAACCGTCTGTGTCTACGTGAAGCCTTCCCAGAGAGTGGCAGTAAAATATTGCTAACCACTCGTAGTAGAGACGTGGCTTTGCATGCAGATCCCAGAGGTTTGCTTCATGAATTGCACTGTCTAAATGAAGCAAAGAGTCTAGAATTGTTTAAGAAGATTGCAATCTCTTGGAGAGAAGGTACAACTAATATCTAATCCTAATTTTTTTTTAATTAATTTGTCTTTATTGGTAATTAGCTTGAAAGATTTTTTAAATTTTTTTCTCCTCTCTTTTGAAATTAGTTTGAAGAAGTGAAAGAGTAAAGGAAGGTCTTACAACTGTAAAACATATTCAGAGTGAATGACTTCCTACCACCCATATGAAATAAGAATTAAAAAAAGTTTGGGTACAAACTTTGTTATAACCTAATATTACACCTTCCATTCAAAAATTATCATAATTACATATTTTGAAAATCTTATCGTTGAATTGCATATTCTTTATGTTCTTAACACACATATGAAATTTTATGCCAATCAAATGTTTATTATCCATAAACTTATTTTTTATGCATAATTTTATATTACAAAAACTTGAAATTTAAACATTACATTTAGATTGAAAAAATAAATTCTAGTGAATGTGTGTGAATTGTGATATTCTAGATTCAAGGAATTGAGATAATTGACTAGCTTGCTATAATCTTAAATCAACATTATAGGAAAATGAAAAACAAGCTAGGGAAATGAATTATACCTGTATGTAAGATCCACAGAGTGGAGGAGGAGGCTTTTGGTGGAGGTCCAATGGGTAGAGTAGAGAATAAGAACTAGGAGAGTGAGAGCGAGGCTCACTCTATATCTTGAGTCTTAAGAAAACTAAGATATGATAAGACTAACTCTACTTCACTAGAACTCAAGAGGGGGAGAAGAGAGGATGTTTTTGTATTTTGAAATGAAGGAGAATATATAAAGGTTTATATAGTAGTTGTGGAGAAAATATAAACGGAAGGACATTCAATGAGGGTTGACAAAGGATGAGAGAATATCATTAACCTAATTTCAGAGTTTAAGGACGGCTAGTGCATTAATTTTAGAGGTTGGTGGGGTGGTGAGCAAGCAAAATTGACTAAAATTTCAATTTTTCCCGTAGCTGCTATAACAACCCACAGAGTCAACTTCAAAAAATCATATCTTACTCATTTCTGATCAAAATTGTCTCGTTTTTTTGCTTAAATTGAAGCCCCAAACATCTAGTGAGTAGAGGTCATTTGTTGGAAAATAGTTTCAGCACAATTAACATTAATATGCCCCAAATTAGCTTCCACTAACATTAATAGTCCCCAATTACTTCCATTTCAAAATTAATCAACCTCAATTCATGACCTAATTATCCAAATTAGAAAGATAATTACATCAATTACTCATCGAATAATTAATGTTTGACTATTTAATTAATCAAGTATACTCAACCTTACCATAAGATGTAGTTTCTAGCCAATCAAATTATGACACGTCATTAATTTCAAACTGATTATAATTATAACCAATTGGAATTATTTGTTCATAATCACATATAGTCGGATTAAATTTATGTGAGTGCATTTTGGCCATTAAAACTTGATTTGACGATAACTATCAATCGATGGTCTAATTAAGGCTCGTGACCAGTCTTTTTGATTATTATGATATCAAGATCACTTTGATGATATGAGAATAATGATCTAACGGCTTGAATTAAGATGCTATCTTCGGATGTAAAATTACTCATTTGCCCTCCATGTGAGGTTAAATGTGAGTTGCAAAATGTGTGTCAGCACCTTTATGTTCTTCAACTCCATTTCTCTTTGTTTGTTATCTTGCTAAGCACTCAATGATAATAGCTTAGTCTGTACGACTCTAGATTTTGTTCAATCAAGAGGTGCACTTGCATCCTGTATTAAGGAATTACAATGCACAACGTCGGGTAAAAAATTGAAGATATCAAGAAGAAAATTTATAATTTGAAAAAGAATTTTTGAGACTATGGCATAAAAGAATCTATAATACAAGATGGTAGGTCCAGTTTTTTGAATGAGAGGGAACGAGAGAAAAGGCACACATTTTGTCATCTTGAACATGATGTTGTTGGGTTTTGTCAAAAGGGTGCATCACCAGCTGCTACACCAATGCAGCTTAGCTTGCCACATAGTGCAACAGCTAGTGCATCAGGTGATGCAGCATCAGCTGCCACACTAGTGCAGCCTAGCATGCCACACAGTGTAGCAACTCATGCATCAGAGTTGCCCAGACAAGCACTTGACCAAGGAAGACAAGTAAATCAGTTACAAGCTGAAGTAGGAACAGATGAAACTCAGATTGAAGCTTCAAATAGAATTCCAGAGATCTTACCTTATGTTCCAGAGTTGAAGAAATTGAAGAAATGTGCAATTTCATCTAAACGACAATGTAGCTTATCTGATATTTGTATAGAAACGGTGTGTAGCTTTATTTGTTAGTTTGGTTAGTTTAGTTAGGCACATGTAAGAGTTTTTTAAGTTTGTTGAGTCCTGTTCACACGTGCATCTATCTATTAAGTTAGTTATAGAACAGAGTCCTTATATATATTTGTATAGCTATTGATTCAATTAATGAGATCATAATTTTCAGCTTTCATCAAAGTCAATTTTCTCATATGGTATCAAAGCAAACTTCCAGACACTTCTATTTCTAGGGTTCATTAGATCAAATTTGGGAATTTCTCAAATTTCTCATCCACCATTGTTACTTTCTTCAAGCTTTCCCATTCACCATTGTTGTTTTCTTCGAGCTTTCTTTTTCTTTCAATGGCAGATGCAACAGCAGCTAGTGCTTCCACCACTAAATCTTCATCTTCTTTGCAAGATTCATATAATCTCAATGACCCTCTATTTTTGCATCCTTGAGAAAATCCAGGAGTTGTTCTCACTTCTCAACCATTGTTTGGAGGAGAGAATTACCATGCTTGGGCAAGATCAATGAGAAAATCATTGATTGCCAAGAACAAGCGTGGTTTCATGGATGGTTCTTTAACCATTTCTTCTCCATTGGTGAATTCACCAACTGTTGCTCAAGCTTGGATTCGTGCTGACAATATGGTTGGGACTTGGATCATCAATTCAGTCTCGCCAAAACTCCAAGCTAGTATCATATACAGAGACACTGCACTTGAGATTTGGACTGATCTCAGGGACACGTTCAGTCAAGGAAATGGCACTAAGGTCTTCAACATCCAGAAGCAAATTGCTGAGATTCATCAAGGAGAGCAATCACTCATTGACTAGTTCACTCAGCTCAAAGTCTTGTGGGATCAACTTCAGAATTTTAGTCCATTTCCCCAATGCACATGTGGACAATGTGTGTGTAGTATTAATCAGAGGTTGAAGAGTCTTCAAGCTAAAGAGTCCACAATGAAATTCCTTATGGGACTGAATGATTCCTTTTCCCAAGTGAGAACACAAATCTTGCTTATGGATCCATTGCCTTCTATCAATAAGGCTCACTCTTTGTTCATCCAAGAAGAGATGCAAAGGTTTGTGCATAATGCTGTTAGGGTTGAATCCACTACCTTAGCTATCAAGAACTTGGGAAACAACTTCAAAGGCAAAGAAAGGCCTTTATGCACTCACTGTGGAAAGCTAGGCCATACTGTGGACAAATGTTATAAGCTGCATGGTTTCCCACCAGGTTTCAAGTTCAAGAACAATAAAAATGCCACTGCTCATTAAGTTTCATCTAATCTTGAATTGATTCAAGGCAATGCCCTTATTGGGGTCACTGATTTTGCCTCATCTATGCATGTATCTCAAGCTCTAGCCTTCACTCATGATCTATACCAGGAGCTTTTGACCTTAATTGGTTCTTGTTCTACTCAACAATCCCCTAAAGGTCAAGAACTTCATGTTGCTAATTCTATGACTTGTCCATCTAATGTTGTTGCAAGAAATTCTATTAACTTCAAGCATTCTATCTTTTCTACTAAAATAGTTAATAGAAGAGCTTATGATCTTCATACATGGGTTATTGATACTGGTGCTAGTGATCATATAGTATGTTCCATTCAATTGTTAACTTCTTATACTGAAATTTCACATACTATGGTTGAATTGCCAAATGGGGAAGCAGCTCTTGTTACACACATTGGTACCATTCAACTCTCATTTCACATCACCCTTACCAATGTTCTTTGTGTACCCTCTTTCACCTTTAACCTTCTGTCAATCAGTGCTTTAACCAAATCTCAACCTATATGTCTGGTTTTTCTGTCACAATTTTGTTTTCTATAGGACCTTACATGTTGGAGCATGATTGGAATGGGCAAAATGCATGATGGCTTGTACTTATTGCAAGATTCAAGCCTTTCTCAAGCCACTGCATCTCTTTCGGAGTTCCTTTCCAAGTAGAATTTCAAGTCTTTCTTTGCTGCTTGCTCCTCTTCTCTTTCTAAAAATGTGTTTTCACTTTGGCATTCAAGGCTTGGGCACCCCTCTGATGTCAAGGTTCATTCTTTGAGCAATGCTTTGCCTTTTCTTAAGAATTGTTGTAATAAACCTTGTACTGTTTGTTCTTTGGCAAAACAAAAGAGAATTCCTTTTCCTTTCAATAATAATAAGTGTGCTCACCCTTTTGATTTTGTTCATATGGATGTTTGGGGTCCTTTTTCTATTTTACATCTGATGGTCGCAAGTATTTTCTTACTATTGTTAATGATGCTTCTAGAGCAACTTGGGTTTTCTTACTAAAAGCTAAATCTGAGGTCAGATCACTTATTGTGTCTTTCTATAACATGATTCTCACTCAATTTGGAACCAAGATTAAATCCATTAGATCTGATAAGGCCTTAGAGTTTGGCTTTCATGACTTTTACAGTTCTAAAGGAATTGTTCATCAATTGAGTTATGCTTACACTCCACAACAAAATTCAGTTATGGAGAGAAAGCATCAACATATACTTGCTACTGCTAGGGCATTATAGATTCAATCCATGGTTCCTCTCTCTTTTTAGGGTGACTGTGTTCCTACTGCAGTCTACTTAATCAATAGACTTCCATCTCCACTTCTTAATCATAAGACACCTTTTGAACTTCTATTTCACAAATCTCCTTCCTATTCACATCTTAGGACTTTTGGTTGCTTGTGTTATGCTACCAATCTCACTCCTCATAAACACAAATTCACTCCTAGAGCCAGAAAGTGTGTTTTTCTAGGCTATCCTTTCAATGTCAAGGGTTATAAACTCTTTGACCTTGATTCTCATACTACCTTTTTGTCTAGGGATGTTGTGTTTTATGAGTCCAATTTTCCCTTTGCCCCAGATAACCCTTATAAGTGTGATAATCTCATTCCTTTACCGATTTTCCCTTCAGCTTCTTCCTCTAATTCTTTTGATTTTCCTTTCTCTACTCCTTCTTCTTCTTTGCCTATTTCTAATGACAACATTGTCCAAATTCATCAAAATTTTGATGAGGACATTCAAGAATTTCCTAATGCTTCTGATGCATCTGATCAGCATTCTATTGTTCTTAAAAGGTCTACCAGACATACTAAACCACCATCTTACCTTGAGACTTATCACTATAATCAAGTCATATCAGCTCCCATTCCAAGGTCCTCCATTCCTATCTCAGGTACTTCCCATCCCCTTCAATCCTATCTGTCTTATGCTAACCTGTCTTCTCCATACAAGTCTTTTTGTTGTGCCATCTCTTCCATCACATAACCTACCTTTTATCACCAAGCTGTTGGTAATCCCAAGTGGCAGGAAGCCATGGATGCTGAGATTTCAGCTTGGAAGCTAATAATACATGGACTGTTACTTCATTGCCACCTAGTAAGAAGCCCATTGGTTGTAAGTGGGTGTATAGAGTGAAGTACAAATCAGATGGTTCTATTGAAAGGTATAAGGCTAGGTTGGTTGCCAAGGGTTTCACCTAAAAGGAAGGGCTAGATTACATTGATACTTTCTCACTTGTTGCTAACATGGTGTCAGTCAAGACTGTGCTTGCTATTGCTGCTATGAAAGGCTGGTTTCTCAGCCAACTTGATGTCAATAATGCATTTCTCCATGGAGATTTGCATGAGGAGGTCTATATGTCACTTCCACCAAGCTTTCACAGCAAAGGGGAGCAATCTCAGGTTCTTCATAGCAAGGGGGAACAGCCTCAATTGGTTTGCAAGCTTAATAATGCATCTAGAATGTGGTTTTCTAAGTTCTCAACTGCCCTAATTGATCTTGGTTTTGTTCAGTCCAAGGCAGATTACTCATTATTCACTTGACAACAAGGTGATTCCTTTATTGTGTTGATGGTTTATGTTGATGATGTTCTGATTGCAAGCAATGATCAAAAGGGAGTTGAGGAGTTTAAGGTCTTATTAGACCAGAAGTTTAAGCTAAAAAATTTAGGGGACTTGAGATATTTTCTTGGTTTGGAGGTAGCTAGAACAGACAAGGGCATTTCCTTGTGTCAAAGGAAATATGCTCTAGAGATTTTGGAGGATGTTGGTCTACTAGGATGCAAACCATCTAAAGTTGCTATGGATCCTACTTTACAACTTAGTAAACATGAAGGTGATATGTTAAATGATCAAAGTCAGTATAGAAGGTTGGTAGGGAGACTGTTACACTTAACTATTACCAGGCCTGATATTACATTTGCAATCTACAAGCTCATTTAGTTTATGGCAAAGCCAAGAAAGCCTCGTTATGCAAATGCACTTAAGGTACTTCATTATCTTAAGAATGAACTAGGGAAAGGAGTATTCTTTTCTGCAAAATCAGAACTGAATTTGCAAGTCAAAGGTTTCAGTGATGCAGACTGGGCATCACGTCCAGACACAAGGAGGTCTGTCACAGGATATTGCATTTTCCCTGGAGATTCATTGATTTCTTGGAAATCAAAGAAGCAAGCTACTGTGTCAAGGTCTTCAGCTGAGGCAGAGTACAGGGCCATGGCTGTAGCAACTTGTGAAATTGTGTAGATTCTTTATTTGCTAAGGGATTTGCAGATTAGGCATGATAGAGAGGCATTGCTATTTTGTGAAAGCCAATCAGCCTTACACATAAGGTCCAATCCAATTTTTCATTAAAGGACCAAGCACATAGAGATTAATTGTCACATTGTAAGGGATAAGGTGTTGGCTAAGGTGATTAAGTTGAATCATGTGAGAACACACTATCAATTAGCAGATTTGTTGACTAAGGCTTTGGGTTATAAACAATTCTTTGAATTGGTATCCAAGATGGGACTGCTTAACATTTACTCTCCCTCAATCTATCTTGAGGCAGAGTGTCAAAAGGATGCATCACCAGCTACTACACCAGTGCAGTTCAGCTTGCCACAAGTGCAGCAACTAGTGCATTAGGTGATGCAGCATCAGCTGCCACAGTAGTGCTGCCTAGCATGCCACACAGTGCAGCATCCCGTGCATCAGAGTTGCCCAAACAAGCACTTAACCAAGGAAGACAAGTAAATCAGTTACTAGCTGATGTAGGAACAAATGAAACTCAGATTGAAGCTTCAAGTAGAAATCTAGAGATCTTACCTTGTGTTCCAGAGTTGAAGAAATTGAAGAAATGTGCAATTTCATCTAAACGACAATGTAGCTTATCTGATATTTGTACAGAAATGGTGTGTAGCTTTGTTTGTTAGTTTGTTTAGTTTAGTCAGGCACATGTAATAGTTTGTTAAGTTTGTTGAGTCTTGTTCACATGTGCATCTATTTGTTAAGTTAGTTATAGAACAGAGTCCTTATATATATTTGTACAGCTATTGATTTAATAAATGAGATCATAATTTTCAACTTTCATCAAAGTCAATTTTCTCATAACGATGATCTAAATAAATTAGTGGAGTTTTTGCTAAAAGTAGGGAAAGGAAATAGAGTTGCTTCCATATATGGTATGGGTGGTCTAGGAAAGACCACTCTTGCTAAGATTAGGGGTGTCAATTCGGGTTAACGTGTAAGGTTCATGTCGAGTCGAGGTAAGGGTATTCAACTAAATGGCTTAACCCTAACTCGACCTATTTAATAATTGTGTCATGATCCTTCAACCCTAACCCAGCCTATTAATAAGGCGGGTTGACCTGACTCAACCCATTTGACACGCTTAATAAAGGAGTCGTATTGGGTTGATATGAATGTAATACAAACCATTTCAACCTGCATAATATTAAATATAACATCCATCTAAAAATAATTTAGAGTTTGTAGGGTTTAGAGATCTAGGGTTTGTAAAGTTTCAACTTCCAATTATATCCCTTGTAAGTTTTTGTAATTACTCACTTTTCTTTTTAAGTTTAAAATATATGTTAGATATAAAAGGTATTTAACAAATCTAAAGTAAAATAAATATTTATTTGTTATACGAGTTAAACAGGTTGTGTTAAGTGAGTCATTTCGGGTTGACACAAATAAATTAGCGTGTCAAACGTGTCTATTGCGGGTTATGCAAGTTGACCCGCTTATGACATGTTTTTTATCGTGTCGCTTTCGGGTCGACCGATTTATGACCCAAACCCATTAAGACCCAACCCTAACCCGGAAAAACTCGTGTCGAGTTCGTGTCATGTTCATGGGTTGGGTCAAACATTGACACCCCTAGCTAAGTTGGTTTATAATTACCACAAAATCAAGCAACACTTTGACTATCATGCTTGGGTATATATCTCACAACAATGTCAAAGAAGACGACGTGTTTGGGAAAAAATTTTGTTTGGCCAAAGGGATGAACGTCAAAAGTTGATGGGTACAGAGATCATTGAGAAACTTCATCAAGTTCAACGTGAGAATAAGTGTTTGGTCATTTTGGATGATATTTGGAAAATTGAGAATTGGAATAGTTTACAAGATGCCTTCCTAGAGAAGGGTACTGATAGCAAATTATTACTTACATTTTTTTGATAAACCAAATTATTACTTACCTCTTGTAATAAACAAGTGTCTTTGCACATAGACCCCAGAAGTTTCCTTCGTGAATTGCAGTGTCTAAATGAAGAAAGGTGTTGGGAATTGCTTGACAAGATAGCAATATCTTGGAGACAAGGCACAATTAATGTCTAATCCTGCTTTACTCTAATAATTTTTTCTTTTTTGGTAATTAATTTGAATAGATTTTTTTAAAATAAATTAATTAATTAACCAAAGTGAAGAGTAGATGAAATTTTAATGAAACTGAAGATGTTAAAAACATAAAACATACTTGTAGGGACTCAATTTGGATTGGACCCAGAGTATGACTGGGTTTTCAGCCCAACATGCCCAAACAATAAATTTGTAGAAAGTGGATTGAAGGTTTAGGCGCTGGCCGTCGTTCACCAAGCATGAACTCTCTTCTTTATTAAAAAATTACTTAGAACTTTTTTACAACTGAGGGGATGCTCCTCGGCCCGTGGCCGAGGAGCCCTTTTTCTTCTCCCTTCTTTCCCCCCCCCCCCCTTTATCTTACTTTACTAGCTTTTCTTATATAGTCTTCATCGTCCTATCTCGTTCTTTCATCTGTTGATCATCCGTTCGCTTTTCTTCTGACCGCCCGTCATATCAGAGGCCTTATCAACACTTAAGTGGTTTACACTGATCAATGTCGCCCTGCTAAGAGGTTGCATCCCCATTAATGTGGCCAGGGGGGTTAGGTGAATGCATTAAGTGTGGAGGTGACAGCTTGCTCTGGGCTTGTCCCTTCCCAAAATTATCCTTAGTATGCCGAGGATGAAGAGGTCCTCGGCATGGGTCAAAAAAGAGTCTCTCCCCAATTTAGCCTTGGATGGTCATCCTTCCTCGGCGCGGGCCTTAGGCCTACTACACAATGGGCTGAGGCTATCAGGCCCGCGGGCCCCACAATACTAATCACTAACCTGTATAATGCATGAAATATTTTTAAATCAAATTTTAACATTTCTAAATTTAATTTCGCTAATTTCAGCTATAGGAAAGCCGAATTATTCTACATATTTGGTAACAGATTCCTTTAAAGATGTATTTTAAAGAAATATCACATATTATTTTAATTGTCAACAGAAAATTTTTATAAAAATAAGATACACTTGTTTGTGCTTTGGGTATACATGGAGATAAGTATATGGACAAAGTTTAGCTACAAAACCAGTTGTAGCCTAAGACTACAAATTGCTTTAATAAAATGACATGTGTAAAAAAATAATATGTGCATTGTACATGATTACTTAAGTAAACTCAACCCAACTAACCCTAGTTAACTACACCACCCATTAAAAAAATAAAAACTAAAAAACCAAAACAACCAAAACGTAATCTCTCTCGCTCTCTCTCAACAAAGAAACCCAGACATTGGGTCAACTATTAGAGATAAGCTGCTGAGGAGCTCCAAAATCAACGAAGAAACCCAGCTCCCATCGGTCCCAAACCCTCCTGTCTCCATCGACGGCCGGCCATCCCAAACCCTTTGTCTCCACCGCTGGCCAACCTCAAATCCAATACTGTCTCCACCGTCGGCCCACCACCTCAAATCTTGTACTGTCTCCATCGCCGGCCCACAACCTCAAATCCAGTAAGCTCAAGTTCCTTTTCCCCTCCATCATTCCTAAAGTTACTAGAGCAACTTCTCCCTTTAGCCACTCCTTTCTGTACCCTCTCATTCTTAACCCTTGTTCCTTCCCCAAAATTTTGGGCTTCACCTGTCAATTTCAAATCATCTTCAAGTCTATCATGTTCTTTGGAAGAACCTTGCTGGTACCCTGACGAAGTAGGAACTATATCAGAATCAAGGATCTCAACTGCCGTAGAGCTTGATGAACCACTAACAGAAAATGAAGCTCCTAGACTACTTTGGGTTGGCCGGCCGACAGTGGAGATAGGAGGCTATGGGTGATTGGTTGGAGCTGGGTTTTGGGTTACATTTTACAGAGAGAGAAGTCCCTGAGAGAGAGAGATCATACGTATAGACTTTTTTTAGGGTTTTTAGTTTTTATTTTATTTTTTATTTTTTTAATAGGTGGTGTAGTTAACTAGGTTAGTTGGGTTAAGTTTACTTAATTAATCATGTGCAATACACATTCTATTTTTTACACATGTCATTTTATTAGAGCAGTTTGTAACCTTAGGCTACAACTGATTTTGTAGCTGGCATTCATTTAACATGTATACTAGGGTGTGCATAAGTCAGTTTGGAGTTTTTTTTCACTCTAACCCAAAACTTTTTGGGTTGAAAATTCTTGACCCAACCCAACTTATCATATACGTAGAAAACAACCCAACCCAACCCAAGCCAAAGATCAGGTTAGGTTGGTGGATTAGGCTTAAATGTTTTATACCTTGTAATTAAAACTTGGGGTTTTCATCAACTATTTAAGTCCATTTTTTCAACTCATTATTACAATTCAAATAATATGTCTAAATTATATTTCAGATTTTCAATACTAATTCTTAAATTAATATAAAGCAAAATGAAATTCTATAACTGGGTTAATTGAATTAATTAACTGAGGTCAGTCTATAACCCAATACTAGTTTTTTATTTTTTTTAAACATTTTTTGTTGTTGTTGATAGATGATTGCATTTTAATGTTTTAAGAAAAAATGATTTTGTGTATTTATAATTTGTTAATACTATATGGATGCCTATTTTGAGTTAGTTTTTTTTTTTTTTTTTTTTTTTTAAACACTTATACTCCGGCCTCCTCTAACTTAAAATTCTGGGTCTGTTCCTGTTTTACAATACACTTTATATCACATCATGTTAAAAATTTACCATTTAACACCTAGTACTATGATAAAATGTGATTAACTTTCAGTGTATAAATTTGAGTCTTGTACATACATAGAGTAGAGAGTCTTCAATCAATCATTCTATCATAAGGTAAAACTTGAAGCAAAATATTAATAGAATATCAAAATGGGCTATGGATTGATGTTCAATCACACAACTATTGTCTTTCAGTTATTACTCTAAATTTAGCTGAAAATAATCTCAGCACATTGTCAAAACAAAAGCCTTAACTCTTAATACTACTTTGATTCCAGTACTACTACATTTAAAACAAAATGTAAAAAACCTTTCCTAGAAAAAATATTGATGTAGAAAAAAACAAGGCAAAAGAATGAGGAATCAACATTCTTAATCTTATTTTAAAATCAACAATTAAATGGGAAGCAAGAATAATAATAATAATAATTTTTTTTAATTTTCCGTTGAAATTGTGAATTCTTAAGATAAAAAAACTCAAAAATACAGTGGGCCTAGAGCCCATTGGACCAGTACACTAATATATTTTAATTTTAATTTTAATATCCAAACAGGCTTTTGAGATTTAAGATACTGTTTCTTCTTTAGTTCTTTACCTCTTTTTTTTTTTTTTTTTTTTTTTTAATTACAAGCATAAGCAAAGAATATATATTATACTAGTCACAAACCCATGCTACGCACAAAAACCTACCTATTTATGTAGTAGACTAAAATAATTTTTATAAAATCCTAACTTGATTATGAAACTACAGTATCAAATAAATTATTTCAAATATTTCAAAAAAAAAAAAAACCCAAAAAATATCGATGTTAAAACTTTCCAAAGGACAAAAAATTAAAGAGTCAAAATAGTCAAAACCTACAAATTATAGAAATAATGTAAAAAAAATGTGACTGCCGTGTTACTTTTAAAAGAAATAATTCATCACTATAGTCGTGGAAATCTATCAAATAGTTTCAATATTGCAAAATAATATCTCAAAAATTCATATGTTAAGACTTCTAAAATGCCACCATCGCATATCATTAGTGTGGTAGTCACTTCACAAGTATTAATGCTTGTGGAGTGTGGGGGGCAAGGGTTGGGGTTCAAGTCTCCAGGGGAGAGCTTTACACACATATACACTTAGATTAAGCTAGAGTAGAAATTATATCTTGTATCAAAAAATACTTTTGAAATGCCAAAAAATATTAAAGAATTAGAAATTCATTATTTAGAAATTATTGAAACAAAACAAAATGTATATATAACTACATAATAGAGAAATATAAGAAAAAGATGGGTTACCTTAAAAAAAAATAATCCATGGCTATAACTGTAGAAATTTTCCCAACAATTTCAAATATTACAAAAAAAATGAACCCAAAAATACATATGTTAAAACTTCCAAAAGGCAAAAAGAGTTAAGAATCAAAAGATTCAGAACCTACAAATTATAGAAACAAAACAAAAAAATATGTCACTATATTGTTATAAATCCAACCAAAAATAGAAGTTTGATAGATCTAAAAGCACCCACAACTAACATTGGATAGCACATGATCAAAAAACTTAAATTTGTAAACAATCTTAAAACCAAAGCAATAAAAATTGAAATTGCATATAGTCTTTTTAGCCATAAACACCAATGAACTACAAAGATTCATCATATGATAGATCTAAAAACACCCAAAACTAATATTGGATAGCACATGATCAAAATGTTAAATTTGTAAGCAAATCCTAAACCCAAAGCAATACAAATTGAAACTAAATTTAGTCTTATTAACACTTACGAACTAAAAAGATTTGTTCTTTCTTAATTGTTTCCTGATCTTACATGAAGTTAGCTCTGGAGAAGTTCATCATGTTGGGATCGTGAGCCATGAATTGGTTCATCAATTGTTGCTTTTGGATCTCATCTTCTCCACAAATAGTTTTTGGTTTACATGTTTGTATTTTGGGTTTTAGGTCTTCTACCCAAGTAGTTCTTAAATAGAAGTGAGTAGAGAAGGGGGGAGAGTGTTATTGCATTTGGCTAGAAGTCTAACTTGCATTAGTTTTTTTTTTTTCCATTAATTAATTATAATATTTATTTAATATAGGACTAAATTAATGAGAATAACTAAGAAAATTATCTTATTTTTGTAGTGATATTTTATATTTTAATACTGGGATTTAAAAAAAAAAAAAAAAATCCACAGCACAAGTCTAACTTGCGTTAGGGGTTTTTTTTTTTTTTTTTCAATAATTAATTATAATATTTATTTAATATGGGACTAAATTAATGAGAATAGCTAAGAAAATTATCTTATTTTTTGTAGTGATATTTTATATTTTAATACCAGGATTTAAAATAAATAAAAAAAATCCATAGCACTCATTTTGTATGGCCAAATCTATTGTATTTTAGTTTAAATTCTCTGCACTTGTAATTGTGGGAATCTTCTGCATATATTCATTTGGGTAAAGTCTTTTCCTACATTGAATTAAATTGGATTGTACATAAATAAGTGTTTACCCAATTGAATTAATTTTTTAATATTTATTTAAGTAATTCTGATGTGTAAAATTGTGGAGATAAATTATTAATGTTTGAGTTTGAGTTTAAGTTGGACTTGTTAGAGAGTGTTAAATATATTATTAGCAACGATGTGTTATGCCATGTTGTATATGGTAGAGTGGATGCGGAAGGGAAAGTATAGAATAGGAACATCAAGAACATGAGGGATACGTGGTTCAGCCTTGTCGGCCTACATCCACGGAGGAATCCCTAAAGGGTTACATCTTTATTGTATAAGAGTGTAGTACAAAACCTGTGTTACAATTAACCCTAACATGAGTATATATGGGCGACTAAACCCTATACTACTAGTAGAAGCAAGAGTGGGCTTGGGCCTATTACATTGGGCTAATATGTCTTATAAATCTCTAACACCCTCCCTCAAACTCAAGACGGAAGCTCGATGAAGACTTGAGGCTAGATAAGCATGAGAAGATTCCTTGAAGATACCTTGAAGAATGCCTTTGAAGAAACCACAATGAAGAATATGCCAATTTACCAATTTCGGGGCTTCAAATGAAGAATCGGAATCCAAAATTGGAATTTACGCGAAAAACTAAGCAAGATAGGCATTTTCGAAAACTTTGACTTTTGATCAAATGTCAATGCAAAAGTCAAAGTCAACGAATCCAAGGTCAAATTCAACGGATACATGGTCCAGGACGGTTCCGGGTTTCTGGGTTGGGTCAAGGATCGGTTGTATAGACTATGATGTCATCATATGACATGGCACTGACAAGGATTAGGGCTGATGTGGACGTGCTTGCGTGGCTAATGACGTCATCGAATGACGTCAGATGACATCGTCAATGGTTCTTCGATGTGTGGCAGCTGCGTGACGGCATCCACCGGCGCGTGGAGGAGAACCAGAAACATGGCGGCACGTGTAGGCGCGTGTGAGAGAGATAAACGAAGGAATCCATGTTAAATATATTATTAGTAACGATGTATTATGCCATGTTGTATATGGTAAAGTGGATGCGGAAGGAAAAAGCATATAATAAGGACATCAAGAACACAAGGATTACATGGTTCAGCCTTGTCGGCCTACATCCACAGAGAAATCCTTTAAGGATTACATCTTTATTATGTAAGAGTGTAGTACAATAACCTGTGTTACAAGTATATATAGGCAACTAAACCCTAAACTACTAGTACAAGCAGGAGTGGGCTTGAGCCTATTACATTGGGTTAATATGTCTTATATCTCTCTAACAGAGAGATAGAGTTTCACTCGTTATTAAGTTTGGATTAAACAAAAATAATTTTGTTTAAAAAAATGATAATGATGAGTTTGAGTTTAAGTTGGACTTGTTAGAGAGATAGAATTTCACTGCTTGTTAAGTTTGGACTAAACAAAAATAATTTTATTTAAATATATTGTGTTGACTTGGAAAATTGAGAGAGTTTCAGAGGCTTTGGTTTTATATAAGTTTGGATTAAACAAAAATAATTTTATTTAAATATATTGTGCTGATATGGAAAATTGTGAGAGTTTCAGAGGTTTCGATTTTATATATATACTAGTATTATGCCCATACGATACACGGCTTAATAAAAACAAATAAATATTTTACTTTTAAGTTATATAATAAATTCATATTGTGTGAAACGAAAGTATTATGAAATGCAAATATATATATATATATATAAAAGTAAAAACTTATTAAAAGAGTACAATAAATATGTTTGTTTTCAGAGTGCATTAGATGATTTTTTTTTTTTTTTGTATATTATTTTTTTGTCAATATCATGAATGGCGTCACCTAAATTAGATTTTTTTTAATAAAGTTTATATTAATGTTAATACATATTAGCTATCATTTGATACTTTATCCACCAAAAAAAAAAAAAAAAAACCCAACAATTAATGTTTAAATTAGGCTAAAAGTAAAATTGTTACTTTATAAAAAAATTTGATACAATACTAATTGTTATTTTATCCAAATAAGTCGATAAGAACAAATAGAATTAAAGTCTTACTTAAACTTAAACTTGTTTGTTAAATGGATTAGATGAAGAATTTGGATTGTAATCAAATTAAGATTTTTATCAACTTAGAGATTATAGGAGAAGAAAAATTATATATTTATTTTTTAAATCTAAAAATCTAAAAAAAAAAAATCTACAATTTGGTGAAGCCACGTGGCACATTCATGGCATCTAAGCCCAACTTTTATTATATTACTTTATAAAAAAATTTTTAAAAAATTGATACAATACTTATTGTTATTTTATCCAAATAAGTCGATAAGAACAAATAGAATTAAAGTCTTACTTAAACTTAAACTTGTTTGTTAAATGGATTAGATGAAGAATTTGGATTGTAATTAAATTAAAATTAAATAAGAATTAGATGGATTAGAAGAAGAATTTGGATTGTAATCAAATTAAAATTAAATAAGGATTAGATGAATTATATGAAGAATTTGGATTGTAATCAAATTAAGATTTTTATCAACTTAGAGATTATAGGAGAAGAAAAATTATATATATTTTTTAAATCTAAAAATCTAAAAAAAAAAAAAAAATTCTGCAATTTGGTAAAGCCATGTGGCACAACCACAGCGTCTAAGCCCAACTTTTATTATATAGTATATGATATAGATAACTTAAATATCTCCATTTTTTTTAGCTAGTGTTTGAGTCGTAACACAATTAATTGCTCTTTTATCATATAAGGAATGGGAGTGATTCAGTATATGTACAAAATGTACTTCAATTAAGAATTCTAAAACTTTTTAAACTAAAATACCTGCTAAGAAAACTCTGTACCTACTTAGTGACATACTTTGTAATTGATTTTGATAAAAACTCGGTGACATACTTGGTATTTGATCTTCAATACTTGGTATTTGACGTACTTGGTGACATTAATGTTCGAGCTTGAAAATCTTAGCATTACCTTGTGATGAATTTTCAAACCTCTTTACTTTGATTGGTTTAAACTTGTTTTGAATTGATTCCAACAATTCAAATGATAAACAACTCATAAATTAAATTTATAAACTTGAATGTAAATAGTAATACAAATAGGTTAAAGGCACAAAGGAAAGTAAAGTTTAAAAAAATATATATATATATATGAGAAAGATTGCAGATTCGATATGCATTCTTTTTTTTTATTCATCATCCAAAGACACGCGCAAAAGACAAAGGATGCACGATAATGAGTATTTAAGGTATCACAACCACTAAACATATTGGGTATACATGTGTTACATTGATAAATGATGAGAAGAATGAGTAGTTAATATAACATAATTGAGTACATACCTATTGGGTTTAGGCCTTTTGGGTTAAAGTGTGTCTCTATATGTTATGTTAACTACTCAAGGAAGCTCTCTCCAAGGTTTTTGCAGTTGGAGCGGGGAAAAGTGGTCTTAGAGTCCATAGGGGTGTGGGGCAAAGGTGGTAAGGTTATCAAGTTCCATTTTGCAGTTGGAGCAGGAACGAGGTGTTTGTACTTAAAGCCCTTTTGCAAATGGAGTAGAGCGAGTCCTTTTCGCAGTTGGAGTGGGGCAGTTAAATTGCACCAAGCAAGCCCATAAAGCCTACACAAATGATCTTAGAAAAAGCCCAACAAAGTAGTATTATTGCCAATGGTGCTAGACAACGGTGAAGTGTGAGGTTCTCATGGAGGATAAAAAATGTGCGGGGTTGACATGTGGAGGCCCATGGATGATGCACTAGAGAAGGAAAAAGCCCATTAGACAAGGAGGAGTGAGTGGGACTTGTTCATGGCCTATGAAAAGGTCTTGAAGCCCACTAAGAGGCAGAGACTCACACGTGAAGGGGAGATTGTTGGGTATACACATGTGAGTAAAGTCCCATATTGAATAATGATGAAAAGAATAAGTAGTTAATATAACATAATTGAATACATACCCATTGGGTTTAGGCCTTTTAGGTTGACAAGTGTCTCTATATGTTATATTAATTACTCAAGAAAGCTCTCCAAGGATTTTATTTTCCCAACAAAACAAACAAGAGAGAAATGTATAGAGCAGAAAGAGGAAAGAGATGCTCAAGCGAGAAGTGTTTAGAGACTTTAGACTTTACCATTTGACACAAATATATAAATTTTTTATTGGACCGACTCCAAAATTTTATTTATTCCTTTCGCATCACAGCCATCTACTGTTTTTTTCTTCAAATTGCTTTCAATTTAAAATTTATAAGCTACCCAGTTTCCTCATTCCCCTGTGCTTTTCCTTTTGAGGATAAATCCCTCCATCTTCTGCTTCTTTCATATCTTTTACTTGTCCTCCTATCCATAAAGAGAAATAATGGCTAAGGTTGTTGTTTCGAGCGTGGTGAAAAGCATTGGTGACTTGCTCATAGAAGAAGCAAAATTCCTGTCTGAGGTGATGCATAAAATTGAGCTGCTAAAAACTGAGCTCAAAATAATGCAAAGCTTGTTAAAGGATGGAGATGCAAGGCAGCATGAATAGAGACAATAAGGCAGTGGGTTACTGAAATAAGAGAGCTTGTTTATGATACAAAAGATATCGTTGGGACCTATGCCCTCAAAGTTGCATCCAAAGGTGGAGGAGGCATAAAGAAGGTACTTAAGAGGTTTGCTTATATCTTGGATGAAGGATCAAAAGTCCACAAGGTTGGGTCAAAGATTTCAGATATCATGACTGTTAGAGATATATTAGACATATTAGCCCAATATAATAGGCCCAAGCCCACTCCTACTTGTACTAGTTGACTTTGACCAACATGTGTGACTTCAAATGGTGATGTGCACATGAGAATCTTCTTTGCTTGCTAGAGATGTTTGTTTGATGCCAAGAATGAAGTTCGGCTATAATACCATGTTAAAATAGATTATTAGCAGTGTGATATGTTATACCATATTATATATGCTAAAGTGGATGCAAAAGGGAAAGCATAGAATAGGAGCATTGATAATACGAGGGTTATGTGGTTTAGCTTTGTCGACCTACATCTGTGGAGGAATCTCTTAAAGGCTACATCTTTATTATGTAAGAGTGTAGTACAATAATGTGTGTTACAATGAACCCTAACATGAGTATATATAGGCGACTAAACCCTAGATTACCAGTACAAGTAGGAGTGGGCTTAGGCCTATTACATTGGGCTAATATGTCTAATATATCTCTAACAATGATGAAAATTTCAAATTTGAAAACTAGTTTATGAGACTATGGCATAAGAGATACAATAATAGAAGGTGGTGGACGGAATTCTCGAAATGAGAGGCAACAAGAGCAAAGGCAAACTAATTCTCATCTTGAACATGACCCTATTGTGTTTGATGATGATCTAAATAAACTAGTGGAGTTTTTGCTGAAGGAAGGGGAAGGCAATATAGTTGCTTCCATATGTGGCATGGGTGGCCTAGGAAAGGCCACTATTGCCAAGATGGTTTTATAACCACCACAAAATCAAGCAACATTTTGATTGCCGCACTTGGTCATATATCTCACAATAATGTCAAAAATAGATGTGTTTGGGAAGAAATTCTGATCAAGGTTCTCTCTCCAACTAAAGAGGAAAGAGATCAAATTCAAAAGTTGACAGATGCAGAGATTGTTGAGAAACTTCGTGAAGTTCAACTCCAGAAAAAGTGTTTGGTGATTCTAGATGATATTTTGTATATTGAGACTTGGAACAGTCCACACGCTGCCTTCCCATTGAAGAATATTGGCAGTAAAATTTTGCTTACCTCTCGTAATAAAGAAGTCTCTTTACATGTAGATACCAAAGGTTTTCTTTATGAATTGCAATGTCTAAATAAGGAAAGGGGTAGCCTAGTAGGGAATTGCTTGAGAAGATAGCAATCACTTGGAGAAAAGGTACAATTTTATAAATAATATCTAATCCTACCTTATTCCACTAATTTTCTCTTTTCTTAATTAATTTGGAGAATATTTTCTTTTATTTTATTTCTTAATTAATTTGAATGAAACACAATCTATTAATAAAAATAATTTAAAAGTAAAATAAATAAAAACTTGCAAATAATAAATTTTTAATTGTAAGATATTAGAGGTAAAGATCAATTTTAAAATATAAATATATGCCTCTGTATGTCTATGTGTACGTGCACACCTATGTATCTAGTATTGAAAATTCACACTTAATATTTTAAAATAAACTTTAATTAAAAATTTAAAACAATATTTAATTAAAATAAGATAATTTTGGAAACGTGCCTTTAAGCAAAGGGCATGTTTGTACAAAATATTTTTAATATTTTTATAAAAAAACATTTTCAATATTAATTTAACAAAGTTTGGTTAATCAGATGTTAGGGGGGGAGGGGGAATTTTTTTTCTTTTTTTTTTTTCCTTCAAGTTTGGGATGAAATGTCATTTTCCTAAACCTTAAGGGAATGAAGTGTAATTACCTATCATTTTTATTTGGTGCATGTGAATGGAGACACTTAATCCTCAAATTTAAAGCAAATGTTACCTGTAGATTTTTTTTTTTTTTTTAATTGTATTTCCATTTTCTTTCGGTATGTTTAACTAGTATTTGATGACACAAAAATATAAAAATTCAATATGAATAATAAAATATAGAGAAATATCAAATATTTGTCTAAAATTTTGTAAGTGTACGTAGATGTTGTTTATGAAATTTTATCTTATTAAAAATTATGGTCCAAAAAATACTTTTAACAATAGTACTGTGGGGCCCGTGGGCTTGATAACCTCAGCCCATCGTGTAGTAGGCCCAAGGCCCACGCCGAGGAAGGATGACCATCTGAGGCTAAATCAGGGAGAGACTCTTTTTTAGATCCATGCCGAGGACCTCTTCATCCTCGGCATACTAAGGATAATTTTGGGAAGGGACAAGTCCAGAGTAAGCTGTCACCTCCACACTTAATGCATTCACCTAACCCCTCTGGCCGCATTAATGGGGATGTAACCCCTTAGCAGGGCGACGTTGATCAGGGTGAACCACTTGAGTGCTGATAAGGCCTCTGATGGGACGGACAGTCAGAAGAAAGGCAAATGGATGATCAACAGATGGAAGAAGAAGATAGGACGATGAAGACTATATAAGAGGGGTGAGTAAAGTAAGAAAAGGGGGGGGGGGGGGGGGGGGGGAGCTCGGCCACGGGCCGAGGAGGATCCCTCAGCTGTAAATGGGTCTTAGTCTCCTTCAATAAAAAGGGAATTCATGCCTAGTGAAGGCCGGCGAGCACTTAAACTTTCGATCCACTCTCTAAAAATTCATTGTTCTGAGTTCGTTGGGCCTTGGGCACCCATATTTTTTTGGGTTACAAAAACGTTCCCTACAAGTACCAAAAAAGGAATTAATATAGTTGGCCATATACATAAACAAATATACAAAATAATATATTAGCTAATGAAGAATTTATACTTATAATTTGAAAATATCTTCTTTCATATTAAAAAGTTTTTGTACTTGAAGAATTAATAAACATATTATTAATTTATGTTTGTTTATACGTCATTATTTTTATTTACCTTTAAAAAGTGATGAAAGTATATTTGAAAGTTGTTTAAACATTAAATTTCTTTAGATTTTATTTTTAGTCAATTTTATTAATATTTTTAAATTTATTTCATTTTTTTATTTCAATTAATTATTAAATTACTTATGATATCATCATGGTTCAACCTCTAATCAAACTTCGGTCTAACCTTTAAACGTTGTGCCTATCTTTTTTTGGGTTCTTTGAACGGTTCAATTTTTAAAATATTGGTATTTGATGACACAAAAATAGACAATTCAATATGAATAATAAAATATATAGAAATATCTCTCTAAAATTTTGGACCAAGTGTATGTAAATGTTCATTATATAATTTTATCTTTTTCAATATCATTTGATCCAAAAGTGTGTGTGTGTGTATATATATATACACACACATGCATATATATATATATATATAGAGAGAGAGAGAGAGAGAGAGAGAGAGAGGTGCAAGTTAATCTACAAGCTTTAATTTGAATCTTTTATGTATATTAATATATACACTCAATTCTGAATTTTAATTTCTTATGATAACTGTGAAGAATTAAGTGATTGATAGAAGGAATTTATTTGGATTAGAAGACCATTATCTATTTTAAAATGAGAGAGAAGGGGGATTCTATTTTGTTTTGCGGGGTTTTCAATATTACTATAGATATATAAAAGGGGAAAGTTTTGTGGGAAAAGTTAGCTCTATATTACTGTCAAAATTGCTAGATGGTCAAACTTGAATCTCACGTCTACACCAACTAATGATAATTCTAGAAACTAACACTCATACCAGTTACTAGTTAGTACGAGAAAATTGAATAATTCAAAAGTTGGTCAAAGAATGAAAAATTATAGTGTCTGTTAATAAATATTATGTTATTTGTAAACTTTCAAGTCTTAAAATATAATTGTTTGATGTTATTATTGTAGTTTTTTTTGCTGTGGTTGTGGTTGTGGTTGACATTGTTCAAGAAGAAATGATATTATTTTGTTTGTTGTTGGCTTTGCAGACTGCTTGACCAATGCTAATATTGAAAGTTTAGGAGAGAAAATGATTAAATATTGTGGAGGTTTACCATTGGCCATCACTATACTTGGAGGCCTTTTAGCGACAAAGCAGAGACAGGATGAGTGGGAGGATGTGCTTAAACATATTGAATCATATATTTTTAAAGAAGATGACTTACGAGTCAATAATGTGTTAGGTTTAAGTTATAATGATTTACCTTACCACTTGAAACCATGTTTTCTATATTTAGGCCATTTTCCAGAAGATTTTGAGATACTAACAGATGAATTAATTCAAATGTGGATGGGAGAAGGTTTTATTCAGCTTAGAGAAGATAGTGAGGATACAATGGAGTATGAGGGAGAGCAATATTTGAGGGAGCTAAAGCAAAGGTACATGGTTCAGGTGGGGGAAATTAGCAAGCTTGGAAGGATCGAAACTTATCGAATCCATGATCTTATGAGAGAATTTTGCATTTCAAAAGCCCAACAAGAAAATTTTCTCCAAATCACCAAGGAAAATATTCACTTCATAGAAGGAAGTCAATGGCATATTGGTAAAATTAGAAGACTTGCTATCACTTTGGAATCAAATGATAATTACTTCAAAGGAATTAAATTCAGTGAATATCCTTACCTCAGGTCTCTTCACTACTTTGTGCCTCCTAAAGAATTTTATTTCAAGAAATCCAAGTTGCTTAGAGTCTTAAATCTGAAAAATTACGGAGAAAACTTTCCTAAAGACATTGGATGTTTCATCCATTTGAGATTTTTATCTTTGAAAAATAGCAAGATATCTAAGGTGCCATCATCCCTTGGCAATTTGAGGTGCTTGCAGACACTTGATTTACGGCTTAAGTATTACAAAGTGAGAGTGCCAAATGTTTTTAAGGAGATGGAACAGTTGAGGCATCTTTACCTACCCTCCTTTTATTGGGTAAGTGAGAAATTAGAATTGGGTAATCTTTGTTATTTGCAAACATTGCTGAGTGTTGGGCTCAAAACCATCAAAATGCCCACAAGTGTGCGATTAAATCTTCGGATTCTTGGCCTCGGAGATCATGACTATCGTCCGTTTCTTGGCGTGAAGACTGGTGAAGTAGTGCCCCATGTAATACAAGTACTATCAATCTTTCCACATGTATATACGCTAGTTATAGACAGCGGTATTAAGAAACTTCCAGAAACTCGCCTGTTCCCTCCAAATCTTGCTGAGTTGGGATTAGTACTTACTAAACTTGAAGAAGACCCAATGCCAACCTTAGAGAAGTTGCCCAATTTAAAAATCCTCCGCCTCTTTGCTAATTCTTTCGTAGGGAAGGATATGGTTTGTTCTGAAGGAGGATTTCCTTTGCTTCAGTATCTTATCCTTTGTGGCTTGTACTCCTTAGAGGAGTGGAGGGTGGAGGAAAGAGCCATGCCCAGTCTCTACCATTTGACAATTGATAGCTGCTATTACTTGAAGACTATTCCAGATGGATTGAGGTTCCTCACAACCCTCCAGGTATTGGAGATCAAAAGCATGCCAAAGTCATTCAAAGATAGGCTTAACGAAGGAGGACTGGATTCTGACAAAGTCAAACATGTGCCTTCCCTTGTATTTAAAAACTGTGACAGAGAATGATAATCAGGTACAGTAATGAATTCTTGCATATTTGATAAATTTTAGGGCGCTTCTTTTCTTCTAAATCTCTCTCCAATTAATTCAAAATTTCCCCCATAATATCAAGCACAGTATTTCCGTAATGTAAGGGTATTTCTTCTTTTGATTAGACTGAAGCTCTTATCTATTTTTTTCACTTATTTATTAGGTTTTGAACCCACAACGCTATCTAATCATTATATTAGAAGCAAATTCTTTTCTGCTTCATCTTGTGGTGGACTCTTAATTTTTGCCTCTGTTATCAATAAATTAAGCAATGAGTTTTATTTGACAGTGTTTCTTTTAATTTCTGCAGCATAAATATATTGGTTGACGGCACAAACATAATTCTAAATGTTGCTTTAATGAGTTTTGTATACTGCATATTCATTTTAATTCGTTTTTGATGTTTTGGAGCAAAAGTTTCTACTCTGCTTCAACTAATGAAAAATCAACAAAATATTTTCACTGCTTTGCAACTTTGTATGAGTTTGTGACAGTTTGGGGTCTTAACTACTTTTGTTTTTTGGGTCCTACTTTTTCTTTTCATTTCAACAGCATGACTATATTGGTTTTCTAAATATAGTTCTAAATCTTACATGGCTATAGCATATTTCATTTTAATTCGTTTTTTGAGCTTTATCATTTTAGTTTGTGTTTTTTTTTTTTTTTTTTTTTTGGCAGGTGAAATCATCCATGGTGCAAAAAATTTTAGTTTGTGTTTTTTTTTTTTTTTTTTTTTTGGCAGGTGAAATCATCCATGGTGCAAAAGTTTCTACTCATGAAAAATCAACAAAAGATTTTCGCTACTTTGCAACTTGTATGGGTTGGTATCAGTTATACAATTTGAAGAATTTGATTGCACAGACTCATTAAACATATTCTCTAATGCCTGTGTATAGTTCTGTAAAGAATTGTTTGTTTGTTTTATTATTGCTTTGCCATTATTGCACCCTTTGTTCGTGTATCCTGTTGAATATAAGAAGCCAATGTCTCATTGGAGGAGAAAAATAATTCTTCATTTAATTTGGGATTCATATATTTCATTAAGCTATGTTTATCTCACGGCAGTTTAGATGCATATTGTTTATAATGAAGCTAGTTCAGTCTGTCCTTTTGTTAATAATTTAAATAGTTCTAGTTGAATAGAGTGTTAGGTGAATATGAATTGTGAAATTCTTCTTGCAAACAAGAAGCCCAGAGTTGAGGGTCATCTAGGTAATAATAGTGTGCTTAGTATTAGTTTGTATGCAAGATGTGTAATAAGGATATTATAGTGTGCAACTTGCTAAATATTTCATCAATCATGTTCCATCTTTCTTCACTCAAGAAAAATGTACTAGCTAGCCCTGTTTCATTCTCATATGTTGCGCTCTGATTGTGGACCATGTACTGAGCAAAGATGCTCAATATGTGTAGTCTTTCTAGTGACCTTTACATTATAAGCTTAAGACCACAAACTAGTTAAAATTAAAGAAACGATAGAAAAAGTAAAAACTGAACTTTTTATCTAGATGATAAAAGCTTGCCAATTTGAGGAGTATCCTTTACCAGGAAATATTGCTAGTCTTAATCTTTATGCACTGTCTTACTGCCAGAATCATTTAGGTCGCTTCAATGTGTCCAATAAGCTAATTTTACCAGCCATCACCAACCAAGGAAATCTGTATATAGGATTTTCCATGCTAGCTAGTCAGACATACTAGATCCTCAATTCACAGAATTCTGCATCTTCATCAAATTGAGAAGACATGAGAGTTCAAATTGGCAAACATTCAACTTATGATGAACTTATGCAGCTTAAGAATTGTTTGCTTGTCATTTTTTTTAACATTCATTTACTGAGAGAGCAAGTATCATTATAACAACCAATGAAGATGATTATAAGTTCTTTTGGTTAATTAACACATTCACAGAGGAAAATCAAAAAAATTCAATGACATGGTTCATCTATAGTTGCTTGATATTGAAGATTCATCTATAATTTTCTTTAAAATGCTTGATTGTTATCATTCATACTTCAACTAGAACATCGAACAACTTGTATTTATCTTTTTAAAATATAGGACATGCTTTTAGTTACTTACTCTAATTAAAACAGGTTATTCTACATAATGTTTTCCTGAAAATACTTGATATAATTTTGCACCTAAAGTTGAGATAAAGGCAAGACATATGCTTTTGATTACTTGTTGTTACCTGGAATATCTTCTTTTGCCACATGTCAGTTGGATAGCTTACTCATGGATGGCTTTCTGCTGAAAGGAATTCTCATTTCCATGTACTGAAAGCATTGCTTCAATTTCACTAGTTGCGATTATCCCAAAATTTTAAGCTATTAGGAAATGGTGAATTTAGTCATTCAACCATAATTTTAACAATTGGTTAAAAAGACGAGGTCTTTATACTACTATGATTAGTGGGGAATCATAGCCATTGCATATGTATGACAGTTTTTTGAATTTTTTCTGTTGAGAGTAGTATCAATTGATTATTTATATTTTCCATGTCTCAGGTTACCTATAATTGATGTTTAAGACAAGCCTTGAATTGATAACCATATGGAAGTTCAATTTCTTTCCAAACATTTTAGAGCTAATTGATGTTTTAGACAAGCCTTGAGATTAAAGATGAAGATAAAGCTAGGTGGTCTGCTACTAGATCAGGCTGCTACCCTTCTGCAGCCACCGGCAATGAACTTAGAGCTAAGGAAGATGAGGTGGAATGGTGGAGAATGTTGTGGTTTAGCCTAGCTATCCCATGGCTGCCTTTACAGGTTGGTTGGGAATCAAAAACAAACTGACAGCTAGAGAAATATTAGCTCCATGGGGCTATACTAGGGGTTGCTTGTGTGTGTTTTGAAGAGACTTTATAGCCATCCAAACCGCTATCTAAACCGCCACTCAAAATTGAGAGAGAGAGAGAGAGAGCTTTTGTCAAGAGATGAGAGAGTGAAGAGACAGGGAGAGAGGAGATATTTTTCATTAAAATAATATATTTTCCTTTACCTTTAAGCTATAGTAATTCGTATATATAAGCATTCACTGTTCATGATTGCTAAAACTTTTTAGCTATGCCTACCTGGATAAAGCTCATGTTGGGCTTGTTTGGTTGTAAAATAGCAATTTGGGGGGTTTTACACCGCCCAATGCTAATGCTCTAAAGATTTGTTTGTTTGGCGATGGTACTCTATGTTGTACTAATTTGTTGGGTGGCTTATTTGCATTGTAGTGTATTTTTTTTAGTGTTGCTTTCTTGTTCCACTTTTATGGCTGCGCTATGATTGCACACTTTGTTCATGTATTCTGTTGAATTAAGGAACATCTATTTCTTTTAGATTTTTTATTCCATAATTGGAACTCTATAAATTCAACATCATACATAATCAGAGTAATAACTAAGAAGGAATTTGGTTGTCTTAACAAGAACTTAATTCATTCTAGTTGAATAGAGTGTTGGGTGAATATCAGCTGCAAAATGCTTCTTGTAAACTAGAAGATGAGGTTCTCATACTATTGTGATTAGTGGGGAATCATAGCCATTGCATATGTCAGATATTTTTTTGAAAATTTTCTGTTGAGAGCAGTATCAAATGATTATTTATGTTTTCCATTTCTTAGTATACCCATAATTAATGCTTTAGGCAAGCCTTGAGTTGATAATTATATGAGAGTTTTATTTCTATGCAAACATTTTTAGTGTTTATAACTTGGATAGGTTAGCATAGTTTCACTCTGACCTTAAGGATTGTAGAACTTTCTATGCCTCCATTGGCAATGAGAGGTGTGCAAGATTTTACCTCATGATAGGTATTTTTGTACTATAAAGAAGCCACAAGATTTGTACATGGGGTTGCAGAGCTGTCCTAAAACTTAGAAGTGAGGTTAGGGGGTTCATAAAATTTGATGTTGGGGATGGTAGAAGATTTTCGTATGACATGATAATAGGATCCTTTTCATGAAGTATAGCTTTAGGATTATGCATGGTGCCACAACTAAATATGAGGTAAAGGTGGATTCTGTTTTGAAGACCAAAATAAAGGTTTCAAAACCTGCAAGGTTTAAAGAATTGATCACCATACAATGCTAGTTGTGTTTGGTTGAGCTTAAAGATGATAAAGGTAGGTGGTAACTAGATCAGGCTGGCTGCTCTTGTGTAGCCATATGCAGTGAACATAAAACTAAGGCAGATGAGGTGGGATGGTAGAGACTGTGGTAATTTAACCTTGCTATCTCCTGGTTGCCTTTATTGGTTGATTAGGAATCAAAAACAAACTGACAACTAGAGAAAGATTATCTCAGTGGAGCTATACTCTTGTGTGAGTTTTGAGAGTAGAGATAATCTTTTCTTAGAATGTTATTTTGCCAAGAGAATTTGGGACATTGTCATTAGGCACTAGTAAGTTTCAGAGGCCAAGTGCAGCTGGCATGATCAAATGAGCTAGGGTATTACCAAGGGAGAAGCCTAAGATCATCTATTTTTAAGCTTGCCAATTGGGTCACTGTGTATTATATTTGGTCTCGGAAAAATGTCATTATACATAATGGGTCAGTGTGGCCAAGAGCAGAATTTGAGAAGAACCTAGAAGGATGTTAGAGGAATATAAGATTCCTAAACCAAATTCCAAATATCATTTTTGAACAACATTCTCTGCTATGGGATAAATTCTTTTGTTATTTAAAATATTTGTGTGTATTACTTATGTTCAGGAGTTGTTTTGTTTCGGTGTAAAAATTTCTATAATTTGCTCTTACCTGAGTTTCTGTTTTGTTAATTTGTAAGAATCTAGTCTTTTGAGATGAGTTTTGGGATTTAATAACCTCTGTTCTCTTCTTTAGCCTATGTTTCACTGTCCCCAGTTTTTGTAGTTTGCCTAGCGTTATCTTGTTTGTTCTCTATTAATAATATCCTTTACTAATTCATCCACAAAAAAAAACAAGATTAACTGCATTATTTAGTCATTCTTAATATAACATTTTTTCATTAGAAATATACATTCTCAAATTCTTGAAATTGTAGGAGCAGTCATGCTTGCTATTAATTTCCTGTGTAGTGTTAACTATTGTGTTCTTCTATCTTCTTCTACTCCTATCATATTGAGCAACAAAAAACCTGTCAGTACTCCTTGCTCCTAGACTTCTATTGGTTGCCTCTATGGCCCTCATGGTTGTTTGTGTTTGTTCATTTATCTTTTTCATATTTCCGTAAACCACAAGGCATAAGACTCAAAGTAGATTGAATTTCAGTTTTTTATTTTTAAAAATAATATTGAAAGAAAAAAGAACTTCACCGCTGTCATACACAAGGAGTAAAAACTAAATTGCAATTTATACACTTATTTATTAGGTTCTAAACCCACAACCTACCTATCCATTATATTACAAGAGAATTCTTTTCCACTTCATCTTGTGGTGGTCTCTTAATTTTTACCATTTTTATTAACATTTTCTTCTTTCTTTTTCTCCCCTTTTTTGGGGTCTTTTTTTTTTTTTTTGGGTCCTACTTTCTTTTCATTCCTATAGCATAAACATATTGTTATATGGTGTAAATATAGTTCTAAATGTTACTTTAATGAGTTCATGTCTACAATATATTTCATTTTAATTCGTTTTTTTATGTTTTTGGGATTAATTATTCACCTTTGGTTTTTTTGCAGTTGAAATCATCCATGGTCTACAACTAGTACGGGTTGGTGTCTGTTGTACAATTTGAAGAATATGATTTCACAGACTCATTAAACATATTCTAATGCCTATGGGTAGTGATGTAAAGAATTGTTTGTTTGGTGATGGTACTCTTTGTTGTGATATTTTCTTACGTGTTTTGTTTGCATTTGTACTGTATTTGTTTGTGTTGCTTTCTTGTTCTGCTTTTCTGCTCTGCTATGATTGCATTCTTTGTTCGTGTATTCTGTTGAATAAAAGAAACCAATGTATCATTGGAGAAAAATAATTCTTCGTTTAATGTGGGATTCCTCATATTTCTTCAAATTATGTTTATCTCATTGCATTTTAGATGTATTTTGTAACTAGTGTTGCTAGTTCAATCTGTCCTTGTGTTAAGCTGTAGAACTTTATCTTATTGAGTTGGGAATATCAATTAGCATGGATGGAAATTGCTGTTTTTTCCGTATCAATATGGTAACTAAAACCTAGTTATGTGCAATTGTGAAATCAGCAATTATGCAGACAAATTATGTTAGATGGAGCTTTATTCCTTTTAGATTTTATGCCATAATCAGAAAACTAAATTAAACATCATATAAAATCAAAGTAATCATTAAATAGGAATTTGGTAATTCTTAATAATAATAATTTATATAGGTCTAGTTGAATGGAGTGTTAGGTGAATATGAGTTGGAAAATGCTTCTTGTAAACTAGAAGATGATGTTCTTATACTATTGTGATTAGTGGGGAATCATAGCCATTGCATATGTAGGATATGATTTTTTGAAAATTTTCTATTGAAAGTAGTATCAAATGATTATTTATGTTTGCAATTCTCAGTATACCCATTATTAATGTTTTAGGCGACCCTTGAGTTGATAACCATATGGGAGTTTTATTTCTTTGCAAACATTTTATAATTTATAACAGCTCAGCATAGTTTCACTTCAACCTCAAGGATTTTTGAACTTTCTATGCCTCCCTTGGTACTGAGAGGAGTGCTAGATTTACCTCATGGCAAGTATTTTTGGACTATAAAGGTCCCACAAGATTGTACATGGTGCCTCGGAGTTGTCATAAAACTTAGAAGTGAGGTTAGGAGGTTAATAAAGTTTGATGTTGGGGATGGTAGAAGGTTTTCTTATGACATGATAATTGGGATCCTACTAGGATCCTTTTCATAACTTATAGCTCTAGGATTATCGTCGGTGCAGCAACTAAGTCTCAAGCAAAGATGGATTCTGTTTTGAAGAACAAAATAAGGGTTTGGAAACCTGCAAGGTCCAATGAATTAATCACCATACAATGCCAGTTGTATTTGGTTGAGCTTAAAGATGATAAATCTAGGTGGTCTGCGACAAGATCAGGCTGGCTGCTCTTGTTGAGCCATCTGCAATGAACATAAAGCTACAACAGATGAGGTGGGATGGTTGCGACTCCGCTAGTTTAACCTTGCTATCCCCTAGTTGCCTTTATTGGTTGGTTAGAAATCAAAAATAAACTGACAACTAGAGAAATTTGAAAAGTTTGGAACAAAAATCTACTTGTATTCAATATTTGACTATAAAGAATCTGTAAATTAGAAGGGAAAATATTCTAACAAGAGAGAGATTTGTAAATTTTTCATCTTAGATTCATTATTGATGTTTTTAAGAAATTAATTGGTATAAATATCTCTAAAAAATCTTAATCTTGTTCTTCGTTGAAAATCAGATTTCTATTTAATCAATCTTCCCATTTTTGGATTAGAATTTTGTAACTGTGATGTCAAGTATGAGAAAAAAGGGAACTCGCACCATCATAGACACCCAACCATTATTCTTATAATTCTTGATATTGTTAAAATCCAAATTTATTCACTTATGCTTCTGCTTTATCAATCATGTTCTCTTTTTGTTTACTAAAGAATAAAAAAATTGGTCCTGCTGTATGCATATACAAAAAATTAGGCAATTTGCATGGACTGTCGTGTTTCCTTCAGTTATGTTCATTAATGAATAAAAAATGTAAAGGTATGCACTGAGCAAAAAAGTGCCAATATGGGTAGCTTCTCTAATGACCTTGACACTACTAAATCTGAAGATCAAGGAGTGGTGCAAATTAAAGAAATGAAACAAATGAAAAAGAATTGTTTTTTGTCTAGATGAAAAACTCTTGCTTGGTCTCTTTGAGGGTAACCTTTACCTACAAATAATGCTAGTCTATGCAGTGTCTTGGTGCCAGAATCATTTAGTTTGCTTGTATTTAGGTATTAGGACATGCAGCTGTAGCACTCCACTAAATAATTAAAACTACCAAATCAGCAGGCAGGCGGCTCTAACTAGTTAGATTGCCAAGCTAGTCAGAAATTCCAAATCCCAAATGCAGAGGCTTGACTAGTTTAAGAAGACATGAGATTGAGAAATGGTTGAAATTCAACATTTAAAGTATTTATACAACTAAAAAAGAGATTATTGTGACTATATTGACATTCTTTTACACTTTGGACCAAATATCTACCTCAATGCTCATAATGTACTGAACAGGGGACTTTATCAACAATAAGACACCCAGTGCACCCAAGTGTTCATATTCTTATCACAATAATGAATTATAAGTTCTATATTTAAATAATTAAAGCATTCACAAAAGAAAAATAATTCAACTAGATGAGATTGTTCATCTAGGATTCCTTGATAATAAAGATTCATCTATGAACCACTTCCAAAAATATTTGACTATAATTCACATCTATGTATATGCTGTCATATTTATGCCTGGAATCATATACTTCAATTTTGTGTCTACAGTTGAGATAAATGCAGGGCATGTGCTTTTAATTATTTGTTGTAGCCTTGAGCATCTTCCATTTGCTATGCGTCCGCCAGATAGGTCCCTTCTGAATGGTTTTCTGTTTAGACACAATTGCATTTCTATTTACAGAAAAATATCGTAGTTCAATTGGAATTGCTTCAGCTTCACATGCTATTGATTGATTACTAGCTTCAGCTTCACATTGACTGTAAACCATTATTTTTTTATCCAGCTCTTGTGGTTGCTGTGACAAAGATGAACTGGTGAACTGGACGAGTTTGAAAATACATTTGGGTTGTGAAGTAAGAGAGTGAGAGTAGTATCAAATGATAATTCATCTTCTTTTATTAGTGGCAGTGATTAATGAGTGTTACTAGAACTAAAGATATCACACCCCTAACCCAGCCTCTTATCTCTAAATATACCTATAGTTGACGTTACTGCATGCGTTGAGTTAATAACTGTGGGGGAGTTCAATTTTCTTACCAAAAATTTAACATACAGACACTGTTTTACAGTGTTTGATACATGGAGAGCTCCGCAGTAGTTGTACTTCAACGAGCATTGCTTCTTCATTTAAAGGATGTAGAAATGTTAATAGGAGTGCTACATTCAAGGGCGGAGCTAGGAATTTTTGTTTGGGGGGGCCAAGTTGTGATGCTAATATATTTATCAAGATAACTTCCACACCCACACACACATATATACACACACGCGCGCTTTTTTATTATATATACACACATATATATACACACTTTTTTATTTGATAAGTTATATATATACTGTGGGGCCAATTAGTCAGACAGTCCCGGCCCACTTCGTACCAGGCCCTAAGGCCCACGCCGAGGAGGTATTGAAGATCCGAGGATGAAAGTAAGAAGCCCAGTTGCCAAAGAAGTATTGCCGAGGACGATTCTGTCCTCGGGCAGCCGGGACCATAAAAGGTGGAAGCAACACACCATCAAGGGGAGTCTCCCAGGGCATCTCAAGAGAAAGAACCGGTACAGCGTGACAGCTGCAGAAGCATGATGAAGGAGCAATTCAGGGAGGAACTGTCACCTCCGCATTAAATGACCACCACTAACGTTCTGGCCGCATTAATGAGGAAATGACCCCTGAACAGTGCTGCCTTGGTTGCTGCAGCCCCCAGAATGTTAAGGAAAGGCTGCTGATGGGACGGGCACTCAAGTAGTGACCTGTACGATCGACAAGTGAAGGGCCAAGATCAGGGGAAGGGGAGATATATAATGTAAAGGACCTCCAAAGAAAGGGGGGGTGGGGGAGCAAAAAAGGAAATAGGAAGAACTACGTATCCTGGGGAGAAATGTCCGAAGAGTCTAACTCACCGTGTTTAGTTGTTGAAATTCTTGCTAGGGCTTAGTTCTTTGACCCACGCTCTACAAATTTATTGTTTTGGGCTAACTGGGTTTGAATCCATTCACACAACGGTGATAGTATTCAAATCTGGACCCTACAATTGGCGTCGTCTGTGGGAAAGAACTCGTGCGTTAGTGAGAATAACAGCCAAGCATGGTAGGATCAGGCCCTCACCAAGGAAGCTCTCACCGGCATGAACTAGCTAAACCCCAGCATCAGAATAACTATGGTGACCCCGGGCACAGCCAAAACGAAGGGAACAGACAATTTCGAGAGGGAAGCATGCATACCTCACAAACTAGCGGAAGCTACACCTGTAGGGGCAACCACGTGCCCTAGAGGCATGATAATGGCCAGGCCATGTGATCAGAAGAGGTTAAGAGTCACGCCTCCCAGAGACAGGATGATAAGGTGGCCATGTAGTGAGAGATAGATGGGTTGAAGAGAAAGCTGCGCCATGCACGGCGAAGGCAACCCGAGCCCAGCCCTGGCTTGCTCTCCGACGACGAAAGTGACAGCGACTACAAGCAAAGGTCAAGAACACCCCCAAGCGAGACTTTCTCTCATGAGGAGGAGCGCTACTAGAGGCGTAAACATGACAGCCCCATCCCTAGGGGCTTAGGGAGCGATGCCATGAGCAGGGCACAGGACCGGATCTCAAAGTCACCTTTTACACGTCGCATAGAAGAGGCGATGCTCCCTCAGCGGTTCCAGTAGCTGACCTTCACCGTTTACAACGGCAAAACGGACCCCGTAGAGCATGTGAGCCAGTTCAACCAGGGAATGGCTGTTCACTCTAAGAACGAGGCGCTGATGTGCAAAGTCTTCCCATCCAGATTAGGACCTGTGGCAATGAGGTGGTTCAATGGCTTGAAGATGAATTCCATAGGCTCGTACAGACAACTGACCCAGGCCTTTGGTTCCCGCTTTGTTATGAATAGCAGACCTTCTCGGCCCATGAGCGCATTACTATCCCTGTCCATGAGTGACAGGGAGACTCTCAAGGCTTACTCGGACAAGTATTGGGAGATTTACAATGAGCTAGACGGTAAGTTCGATGATGTCACCATCAATACATTCAAGAACAAACTACCAATAGGGTATGGCTTGAGGAAATCTCTAACTGGTAAGCCCGCCACTAGTGTGCGGTAGCTGATGGATCGGATCGATAAGTACAAGCGGGTAGAGGAAGATCTGCTGCAGGGCAAGGGGAAAGAGAAGGTTATCCCTCAAGAGAGGAGGGATTTCAGGTCAGACCGGTATCACAACGCCTGCCCGATGAGGGATTTCGTGGGACAATCTGCAGCGACCAATGCCCAAACTGTTAACGCCGTGTTCCGAGAACCAGTGCATAAGGTGTTGGAAAAGATCAGGAACGAGCCATACTTCAGGTGGCCTAATAAGATGGCGGGGGATCCTGAGAAGCGCAATCAGAACCGTTACTGCCAATACCACCAGGACCACGGACATGCCACGGAGGACTGCAGGAACCTCTGGAACTACCTGGACCAGCTAGTCCGAGAGGGAAAGCTGAAGCACCTCCTATACCATTCTAGCGGTTATCAAGGCCAGACCTACTAAGAGCCACGAAGGGACACCGCCATGGGGCAGCCCGCTGGCACGATTAACATAATCCTAGCTGCACCAGGAAGAACAGGCACGCGCCCCTCGTGAGTGTTGTCTGTGACCCTGGCGCCCACCGAGGAGTCACAGTCCGGGCTGAAGAGGGCCAGGAGAGGCTTTCACCCGACCCTAAGCTTTTCTGAGGAAGACAAGGACAGGACCACTCAGCCCCACGATGACGCTTTGGTGATCACCCTCAGAATCGGCGAGTACGATGTGAAAAGAGTGATGGTGGACAATGGCAGTAGTGCCGAGATTATGTACCCCGACCTATATAAGGGGCTGGGATTGAAGCTCGAAGATTTAACACCTTACAACTCTCCTTTAATAAGCTTCGATGGGAAGCTCGTCACTCCAAGGGGCATGATTAGGTTGCCTATCAAAACTGGCCCAGAGGTAGTGGAGGTGAACTTTATTGTGGTGGACACCTACTCCCCATACACGGCCATCGTGGGCAGACCCTGGCTCCACACCCTGGGGGCTGTTGCCTCCTCGCTGCATCAAAAGATAAAATTCCTGTCAGGGGACCGAGTCCTTGAGATCCGAGGTTGCCAGTCCACGGTAAGGCGGTGTATGGTTGCAGCTATCTCACATCGGCACGATGCAGAGTCCTCGGCCACCGTAGCCAAAAGCTTATAGCAATCAAGAACCTCGATGGCGCCAGCTAATGCGGCCATCGAGGAAGCAAAATGTGAAGACTTAGAAAAGGTGGTCGACGACGATGACTTGGAAAAGTTCTTTCATGTTGGAGCCCAACTGCCTCCCCGGGAGAAAGAGGAGTTGCTTGAGTTCCTTAAGAGGAACATTGACGTGTTTGCATGGGACCCCTGCGATGCCCCGGGGATTGATCCATCCTTCATCTGTCACCACCTTAACGTCAATCCGTCTGTGATCCCCAAGAAGCAGCCACCCCGGTGCCCGTCAAAAGAGCATGCTGATGCAATTAGGGAAGAGGTCAATAAGCTTAAGCACGTAGGGGCTATCAAAGAGGTTTTTTACCCCGAATGGTTGGCTAATACTGTGGTGGTCAAGAAGAAAAGTGGGAAATAGAGGGTTTGTGTAGACTTCACGGACCTGAATAAAGCATGCCCAAAGGACCCCTTCCCAATGCCACGGATAGACCAGCTGGTAGATGCGACTGCAAGCCATCCTCGGATGAACTTCTTAGATGCCTTTCAGGGCTATCATCAGATCCCACAAGCCTTGGAGGATCAAGAGAAGACAGCCTTCGTGACACCTATCGAGAAATACCACTATAAGGTAATGCCATTTGGCCTGAAAAACGCTGGATCTACTTATCAGAGGATGATGACGAGAATGTTCGAGCCGTTGTTGGGAAAAAACATTGAGATCTATGTTGACGATATGGTGATGAAGAGCGAATTGGTGTCCGGGCATTTGGCCGACCTCGGCTATATATTCGACGTCTTGAGAAGGCACAGGCTACGCTTAAATGCTTCCAAGTGCTGATTCGGTGTGGAATCTGGCAAGTTCTTAGGCTACCTCATTACCCATCGGGGGATCGAGGTTGATCCTGACCAAATCAGGGCTATCCATAATTTAAAGCCTCCGCAAAACCCCAAGGAGATCCAGAAGCTCACGGGAATGATTGCGGCTCTGAATCGATTCATTTCCAAGTCGGCTGACAGGTGCAGGCCCTTTTATCTCCTGATTAACAAGTGGAAAGGATTCGAGTGGTCCGAAGAGTGTGTTAAGGCCTTCCAGCAACTCAAGGAGTACCAAGCCCGGCCACCTATCATGTCTAATCCGGAGACCGACGAGGTCCTATACGCGTACATTGCTGTGGCGCTCCACGTTGTGAGATTGGTGCTGATACGAGATGACAATGGCGTTCAAAAACCCGTCTATTATATTAACAAGTCACTACATGAAGCTGAGGTCAAGTACTTGCCCTTGGAGAAAGCCATACTTGTCGTGGTCCACGCAACACGAAAGCTGCCCCACTATTTCTAGGCTCACACGGTGGTGGTTCTGACCCAACTACCTTTGAAGTCGGTACTTCGGGCTGCCGATTATATGGGAAGGATCCCCAAATGGAATACAATTCTAGGGGCTTTTGACATTAAGTACATGCCTCGAACCTCTGTAAAGGGCCAGGTCCTGGCTGACTTGGTGGCTCAATTTACCAAACCAATCGTGGAAGAGGTAGTCGAGAGGAGGGACATGGATGGAAAATCAGTTGGAGCAATCTTTGTCCCAGGGCCCCTGTGTTGGAAGATGTATGTCGATGGTGCCGCGAACCAGAGAGGATCCGAAGTAGGGCTAGTCCTATTGTCCCCCAAAAGGTCTGTCATTGAGAAATCCCTGAGGCTCGGATTCTCAGCTACGAACAATGAAGCCGAATATGAAGCGTTGCTTCAAAGGATGGTCATGGTGCAGAAATTAGGAGGGAAAGAAATAGAAGTGTTCTCAGACTCTCGGCTAGTAGTGGGCTAGGTAAATGGAGAGTTGGAAGCTAGAGACGTGAGAATGCAAGAATACTTGAGTCAGGTCAAACGCTTGCAGTCAACCTTCACCTTCTTTAGCTTATCACATGTCCCCAGGAGCGGGAACACCCATGCAGACTTGTTGGCCACGCTTGCCACGTCCTCGGCTGGAGATCTGCCACGGACCATGCTTGTCGAGCATCTGGAGAGAGTGAGCGGGGTGGCAAAAGGCGCGATCCCCATCCACCAAGTCAGTGTGGGACCCAGCTAGATGGACCCCATAGTGAGATTCCTCAAAGATGATGTTCTGCCTGAGGAGAGGTTAGAGGCAGAAAAGATACGAAGGAATGCTTCTCGGTTTTGTTTCTTCGAGGACCACAAGTTGTATAGGCGCTCCTACTCTGGACCATACCTGCTGTGCGTCCACCTCAAAGTAGTAGAATTACTGCTCGAAGAGCTACACGAGGGAATCTGCGGGAGCCACACAGAAGAAAGTTCCCTATCCCATCGAGCCATCATACAAGGATACAGGTGGCCGTGAATGCAGAAAGAGGCCCTGGAGTATGTCAAGAAGTGTGACCAATGCCAAAGGTTCACCTCGAATATTCATCAGCTTGGAGGGGTCCTCAATCCTTTGTCCAGTCCATGGTCGTTTGCCTATTAGGGCTTGGACATTATAGGACCTTTCCCCAAAATGCCAGGGAATAAGAGGTATCTCTTGGTGGCCATGGACTACTTCATCAAGTGGGTCGAGGCCAAGCCACTGGCCAACATCAGGGATGCAGATGTAAAGAAATTCCTTTGGAGAAATATTGTCACACGATTTAGGGTCCCTCATACCCTCATTTTAGATAATGGACTCCAGTTCGACAGCAAGGCCTTCAGAAGATACTGTTGTGAACTTGGAATCACAAACAGGTACTTAACCCCAGCCTACCCTCAGGGAAATGGACAGGCCGAGGCTGTCAACAAGGTCATCGTCAATGGGCTTAAGAAGAGACTAGATGACGCCAAGGGGAGATGGGTAGAGGAGCTGCCCCATGTTCTCTGGACATACCGGACTACGCCACAGCAGTCAATAGGAGAAACACCTTTTGCCATGACTTATGGTGCCGAGGCTGTGATCACTCTAGAGACAAACTTCCCAACGCTAAAGATTAGCTCTTTCACTCTAGGTGACAACGATGAGCTGTTGGGAAGGAGTCTAGACCTAGATGACGAACGAAGGGAACGAATGATGATTTAGTTGGCCTGTTACCATCAGAAGCTCAAGCAGGAGTACGATTCCAATGTGAAGCTAATACCACTAGCACGAGGTGACCTAGTGTTAAGGAAAGTGGTGGGCGCCGCCAAGAGCCCTTCTTGGGGGAAGCTGGGACCCAATTGGAAGGGCCCCTATCGAATTACCTCGGTAGCGGGGATAGGTGCATACTACTTAGAAGATCTAGATAAAAAACCTATACCTCGTCCATGGAATGTAAATAATCTAAAAAGATATTATTATTAATGAAAAGGTTTCTTTTGATTCGGATTCTAAGTATATCATGGTTATGTATCTCGCATTTCGATAGCAATTCTAAGTGTTAGACAGAACCAAGGCCTTGCATGGTCCTCATACTCAAGCCTATGGAGAAACTAACTACTTCAAAAAGATTCTAAGTGTTAGACAGAACCAAGGCCTTGCATGGTCCTCGGACTCAAGCCTATGGGGAAACTAACTACTTTAAAAAGATTCTAAGTGTTAGACAGAACCAAGGCCTTGCATGGTCCTCGGACTCAAGCCTATGGGAAAACTAACTACTTTAAAAAGATTCTAAGTGTTAGACAGAACCAAGGCCTTGCATGGTCCTCGGACTCAAGCCTATGGGAAAACTAACTACTTTAAAAAGATTCTAAGTGTTAGACAGAACAAAGGCCTTGCATGGTCCTCAGACTCAAGCCTATGGGGAAACTAACTACTTCAAAAAGATTCTAAGTGTTAGACAGAACTCAGGCCTTGCATGTTCCTCGGACTCAAGCCTATGGAGAAACTAACTACTTCAAAAAGATTCTAAGTGTTAGACAGAACCAAGGCCTTGCATGGTCCTCGGACTCAAGCCTATGGGGAAACTAATTACTTTAAAAAGATTCTAAGTGTTAGACAGAACCAAGGCCTTGCATGGTCTTCGGACTCAAGCCTATGGGGAAACTAACTACTTCAAAAAGATTCTAAGTGTTAGACAGAACCAAGGCCTTGCATGGTCCTCAGACTCAAGCCTATAGGGAAACTAACTACTTCAAGAAAAAATTCTAAGTGTTAGACAGAACCAAGGCCTTGCATGGTCCTCGGACTCAAGCCTATGGGGAAACTAATTACTTCAAAAAAATTCTAAGTGTTAGACAGAACCAATGCCTTGCATGGTCCTCGGACTCAAGCCTATGGGGAAACTAACTACTTCAAAAAGATCCTAAGAGTCTACTTCGAAGAAATTCCACCTAGTCCTTTGGACGTGAAAGGTCCGACTATGCATACACGCCTTCACGTTACTGCAACTACTGCCGCGATTGGCCGAGATACAATTGAAGTTAAAACTACACAATTAAAAAAAAAAGGGGGAGAGCGGACAGCATGCAAGTAAACAAACAGCCACAACAAATAGAAAAAAAATGAGAATCACATTGCATTAGGTCCAAAAAAATTACATGGTAAAGGTTACACTACAATGTCCCAAAGAAAAAAAAGAAAAAAAAAGAAAAAAGAAAAAGGGGGACAAGAACAAAGTTAATAGCAAAACAGAAGCAAAGACGAGGCAAACAGGTCCTTGCAGTGTCCAAAATGAGGCGAAGAAAAGGCGCCAAGGAGCCTACTCCTTTCACTTAATTGCCCACGGCAGCCTCAGGATCCTCTGAGCTCTGACCAAGTGGGATGGCTTGCAGAGGCACGACAGAAATGGCAACTTCCCCGGAGTTAGAAGCCTGGGCATTAGAATGAGGCTTTGCAACCTGCTGGGGCGCCTCCTCATGAGGGCCTTCACTCAGTTCAACCACCCTGGGAGGTTCACTCCCTTGAACTGGCTTATCAGTGGGTCCAGCGACTGAGGCTCCCTCACCTGGAGTAGTAGCAACTTCCTCAGCAGCCTCCTCGGCCTCAGAGCCCTCTAGGGCGGCCTCGCAGATGGCAAGGGGGTAGTACACACTCTCCTCCTTCCACAAGTCAGACGAGGCCTCCACCCCAGCTTGTTTGAGGGCTTCACCCCAAGTCTGGGAGCAGTAGCGCCTGCATACCTCAGGGACCTGGGATTTGTAGGCAGCTGCTGTCTCGGCTGCCCCAGCAGCATAAGCTGCTTCCTCAGCTTTTTCCTCCTTAGAGGCCCAGGCCTCCTCCCTACCCTGGTCTGCCTCCAACTTGGCCCTCACAGCTTCCTCTTTGGCCCATTCAGCCACATTCTTGGCCTCATCAGCATCAGCCATCCTCTTCTTGAGGTCAGCTATCAGATCCTTGGCGATCTTCAGCTGCTTCTCTGCCTCACCTAGACGCCTCGTCTGATCCTCGGCCTGCTTCTGGAAGCCAGCGAGGCTTGACACTGCGTTGTCCCAAGCCCTGGTCATTGCCTTTAGCTCCTCCCGGGCCTTGGCAAGGTCAGCCTTGGAGTGCTTGAGGGTCTGAGTGGCCTCAAGCGCTTCTTATGCTCTGCATCCATGGCCTTTCCTTGGTCATGGGCCGTCTCCTCCAGCCTATAAGTGGCCTGGACGGCCTGCCAAACAACATGGATACGTAATAAGCCGAGCTTAAAAAAAAAAAAAAGGGGGGGGGGGAAAAGAAGGCAGAAAAACCAAAGCCAGAAAAATCTCAAGTGTTGGGAGTCTTACCATGCGCAAGTATCGCTTGAGGCTAAGGAAGACCTCCCTACTCCTCATAGTCCCCAGCTCCGCCATGTCCGCAGGGAGCAACAGGCACCTCTCCAACGTGTCGGCCATGTATGCACCCTCGCCCTCTCTAAAATCCCTGAGGGAGGAGTCATCCGTCAGAGGACCCCCATGGAGCATTGGGGCGGGGAGCCAGGCCTGAACCTCGAGCTAGGCGTTGGCCTGTTTATCTTGGCCTCGGGAGCCTATCTTCAGCTTCTTGGAGGGCCGCCGAGTGTCGTCCCCTCCTGCGTGGACCCAGACTTGTCCTCGATAGGCCTTTTTCCCTTATCCTTTAAGTCTGCCTCGGTCAGGCGTGGGTCACCCAAGTCTCCAGGAGGGTCCTCGGACTGATGGACTTGTTCAAACACGTCAAACACGTCCTCGGTAGGGCCAAAGTCAGCAACTTCCTCCTCCCTCTCTGGATTTTCTTCTGCGGGCTCTGCGAATCTGGGGGAGGAAGAGGGGCCTGCTAATGTGACACCTTCTAGAGCGGAGGGATCCTCGGGAAACTGGAACCCGTCCTCGGTCACAGTTATTTTCTGCAGCCGAGGATCCTTTGCTCTGATCACGTGCTTTAGAGCCGCGAACGATTTTTGGATCGGGGTGTACCCCAAGATCTTGTGAGCGGCTCTAACTTGATGGTCAACTTCGTTCTCGAAAGCCGCCGCCCTGAGCACCTTTTGCAAATCCTCCCTGTTGACCAGGCTAAATTGGCGCGCGTAGGTGTGCGGATCTGCAGGAAGAATACACATTCATGTTAGTAACCAAACAGTAAAAAAAAAAAAAAAAAAATGACGCATGGAATAAACTAAAATCTTTGAACCCCCTCCTACTCCCACTGCCCCACCTGGTGTCCCCTCCGTCGTCGGGCAGTGAAGGCCATCGTGCCACTCTCCGGACACGATGAGAAAATCCTCGTTCAGCCCCTTACTGGACTCAGGGAGGCACTGGATAAGCCGGACCCTATCGTCCCTTGTCCTCATATAGTATGACTTGTTCTTCAGGTATTGAAGGTTGTAACAGTAGTTCACGTCGTGATGGGTCAGCCTTATCCCCATCTTCTCGTTCAGAACGTCCACACAACCCAGAATTCTGAAGACGTTAGTGGCGCGCTGGGTGGGGGCTAACCGGAAGTATGTAAGGTAGCCCCTCATCACCGGTCCCATGGGGATTCTCATGCCGCTTTCGAGGAAGGCGATAATGGGTATCACTACCTCGCCCTCTTGTCTCCGAAGGAGCCACTCCCCTTCCTCACAATACCTCAAACCCACGTTGGCAGGTATCTTATAGTTGACAATGAACTTCTCCATCGCCTCCTCAGTATAAACATATTTCTTAAGTCTACCCATCCCAAGTGACGCCTAAAAGAACTAAAGAAAGAACAAATGGAAGAGGAGGAGGAGTAGAGAAAAAGAAAGCTCAGAGAGAGATAGAGCAACTTACAGGAATGAGGAGAAGCTCCTCGGACAGACTTTTTATGCTGAGGATGTAGTTGGGAACTTTGCTGGACCCAGGATGTATGTGCAAGAGCTCTGGATTGCGAGTAAGGAAGGTGAAAAGCAGTTTGAGAGGGTATTTATACCCCAAAATCGAGGAACCGTGCGGGTTTTTCCCGCCCATAAATGCTAGGCGAATCTCCACCGTTAGATTGTCATCCGCCCGTTGTGCGTGGGGAGCACGGAGCCGTCTTAATTTAATGAAGGACACGATTACGCGCACCGAAGCGTCAAAAACGCGCCTCGGGCAGACGAATATACCCCAGCGCTGATGGGAGACAAGACTCGACAAGACAATGAGCAGGCCCGAGGACGTCAAAATCCTCCTCTCCGCCCGAGGATGCGGACAGCAAGATTTTGAGGGGCTATTGTGGGGCCAGAAAGTCAGACAGCCCTGGCCCACTCCATACCAGGCCCAAAGGCCCACGCCGAGGAGGTACCAACGGTTCGAGGACGAGAGTAGAAGGCCCAGCTGCCCAAGAAACAGTGCCGAGGACGATTGCTTCCTCGGAAAGCCGAGACCATAAGGTGGATAAGCAACACACCATCAAGGGGAGCCTTCCTGAGCGTCCAAAGAGAAGAGAGTGAGCACCACGCACCAGCAATAGAGGCATGGTGGAGGAGCAAGTCCCGGATGGACTGTCACCTCCACATTAAATGCCTTCAACTAACACTCTGGCCGCATTAATGAGGATAGGACTCCTGAACAGTGTTGTCTTGGGTGCTGCAACCCACAGGAGGAATGGGAATGCGGCTAATGAGACAGGCCCTCAAGTGGTGGCCTAGCTGATCAACAAATGTAAGGCCAGGATCAACTGAGAGAGACGTATATAATGTAGGGAGTCCCTCTTGAAGACAGGACAGGAAATCTGAATGTAGGAGTACTGTAGCAATCTGTATTCTCTCAGAAAACCTTGTAATCAATCTTCAAGGAAATAATAAGAACTCCAAGCTCTGGGGGGCAGGTCCGAGGAGCATCATTGTGCATTCCAATTAAAGCTTAAGTTATCATACTCCCATGCAACCATGCATAGCCGTTGTATTCCTCACTAGGGCTTAGTTCTCGAACCCGCTCTCTATAAATTCATTGCAGGGTTAGCTGGGCTTGAGTCCACTCTCTCAACAGTAGAAGTGCTTGAACCCGGTCCCTACAAGTATCTCATATTTATGCATAATCCAGGTATATTTTCTTTAATCTCATATTAACAATATTATCCAGTAATATTTCTGAATTTTAAGTTTACATTGTCAAATTATTGACATTGCAGGACAGTTCTTGTTTACTATCATTGTCCTGTGAACTTAATGGGGTCTGCCATATTCATTTGCATCTATCTTATTGAGGGACGAAAATGCTGTCAGGACTCCTTGCTGCTATACTTCTCATGGTACCCTTTAGGGCCTTTAGGTGTAACTCAGATAGTTTGCGCATGTTGTTGCTTTTGTCTCTCTTTCAGAATGCGAAAACTTGGTTTTGCCTATGTATTATAAGTCAAAATTTATTTGTAAGAATTTTTTCTGCCCAGATGTCTCCCTAATTAGGTGTACAAGTAGAGATCAAGGGAGTAAAGACTTAAGACTGCCTCCCACAATAGTCAACTGATTAATTCTTAAGGTTTGTTCATTTATGGTGAAACTCTCTAAGGCTCACAATTTGATATTGTGTGCATGGTTAACACAGAGTCAGTTTATGCATTCCTTGACAAAGGTTACTAAATTGAAAGACATTCTAAATGCAATTAGCTTTGGTGACCATCCAGCCATTTGAAGAATTGCACAGTGCAGACTGCAGAGGCAACACTTGAGATGAAAGGCAAGAGGACTTTGTGAACTACACTGTCCAAAAATGCTTTAAAATTTGTCTTGTAAAGTTGTACGTACAGAGTAGGACTTCAATTAATCTTGTCATATTTTATCATAAGGTAAAGCTTGATGCAAAATATAAATAAAAGATCAATATGGACCATGGACTGACCTTCAATGAAACAGATATTCTCTTTTAAGATATTAAGTACTGTAAATTTAGTTGAACATAATCTTTTGACCATTGTCAACAATTTAGTTTGCATGACATAACAAAGCCTTAACTCACTTTGAGTCCCGTACTAAGGCATATAAATAAACAATACATTGATGTGTAGAAACGAAAATTAAAAAGGAAAAAAAAAAAGTACTTTTATTTTGTTTGAAATTAAATCCATTTATTTTAGTCACTAAAATTTTAAAAGTTCATTTTTAATTCTAAAGTATGTATTAACTTAGTCCTCCCATAATTTTAGCTTTGTATTTTTTACTTATGTGTCAAAATTCAACAAAGTCACACAATTTTTAAAAAGCTACAAACATACTAAATCAGTTATTCTATGATGAAACCGTCACAATTCTTGCTTATCTGGTCAAATTCCATAAATTCACTTAGTCACATGACTTATTAGGATGGGTACACATATTTCAGTTTTTAACCTAAAATCATGACCATCTAAAGTCACTATCTCAATTCAAAAATTAAATTTTCTGTACGTACAACGTGTGAACTAAGAAAAAATATTATGATATGACTATGAAATGACTAATCAATTATGTTCAACAAAATAAAAATGAAAATTTCAATTTTAGAAGCTCAGTTTTTCACTTTTAGCTTATGTACAACTTTTTAAAACCTTAACTTTTCTTACTTTTTCGAAGTACAAGTATATTTCAGCATACTTTAAGCAAAAAGTTTTGAGCAAAAGGCTAGATAAACTGTTCCTAAATAATCAAATAAGTGTTCGATTGTGAATTGCTTATTTTTAGTAGTTTTTTTGCACAATGTAAGGCAAAAAGAAAAAAAAAAACTAGCTTCTTTTTAAAAGCAATCACTCCCCTCTCTTATTAATCTGGATGAAAGATGTACCATGAACCTGTACTCCAGGCTAATTTTAACACCCTCCCTTAATGAATAAGAATTGAATTTCTTCTATATATATATATATATATAACTTATTTTCTAAAAAGAATAAGCTTATATTATTTGAAATAAAATTGAGACAAAAAGTAGTGTGAGAGCTAAAATAATGGATTATTTATGCATAAATTTTGCTGGTTTCGAAATAGACACTAAAATAGAACTTAACAATTTTTGGAGTGAATGATGTATTTTTCATGTTAAAAAAAAAAAAAAAGTACAAAAAGTTTAAAACGAAAAATATACATATATACACACACACACACACACTATTATTTATGGGGCTTCCCCAGTTTAGGATTCTCAATTTTTTTTTTTTTTGGTTCAAAAATGTCCATACACTCCTATGTTTAAGTAGAGACAAAATTAAAGGACAATCTAATAAAAATACAACTCTAATTCCCACTAAAACATTGCCTAAAAAATAAAGTCACCCTCTTATTAATTTTCAAATTGCTTTATCCACTTATAAATTAGATTCTCAAAATAAAAATTATATATAAAAAATAAGAGCAATACTACGTCCACAACATTTTCACAACAAATCATAGGTAGTTAGTTATTATTGATTCAAATTTGAACATAAAACTAAGATTGCTTTTTTGCCCCAATAATAACAACTAGTAATAATATATCACTTAAGATTTGTTGTAAAAATGTAATGAAAATGATGTGGACATATCATTTTTCAAAAAATAATAACACAATTTTTTTTTCTTTTTGTGGCTATAAAATAGGACTACCATGCCCAACGTTTTCACTTTTTTTTTTCCTTCTCATTTTTCCCCTTTATCAAGAATTAAGCGTTTTTCTCTTTCTTTCTTTTTTCCTGGTTTCCTTCTAAATTCTAATCTCACTTTTAATTTTTTTTTTTTTTCAAATCTCTTATTCTTTATTTTTGAATTATTATAAAAATGGTAATTTTTAATGTCCTTTTTTTTTTTAATGCCACACAAACTCCCAGGCCACTTCGCTTCCGAACTAACCACCGGAGAACAAAGCTAGGGCTTCTTCAATTCCAGTCCCCGCAATTTCTCACTCGAGCTTCTCTCGATTCTCGCTCCGTCCTCATCGTCGTCGCTGTTGTCACTTTCTCCGCCATCTCCGTCTTCTTCCTCAATCGCTATAGAAGAAAGAACAACGATAGACAGGTCCGTGAGCTCTAAATTATATATAGCTTTGAATTCTTTGCCTTAAATAATTTATCATATACTACAAAAAATTGATATATGTAATTATTGAAGAAGCTCCCAAATGTTTGTGTTTGCAACACTTTTATTGAAGGAGCTGGAACTCTGGATATTGAAGATGTAAATCAGTGATCGTTAAAAGTAAAAAGACAGAATATTTAATAAAATTACCTTAGTTGCGTTTTTTCTATTAACGGTATTATTTGACAAATCTGATTAAGTTACCACCTAGTATATGACAAAGCTGGTGCAATTAAGAAATAGTGAATTTTCTTATTAAAAAAATAGTGAATTTTCCATTTAAAAAAAAAAAAATAGTAAATTTATGAGTGTTTGTTAGCTCAATTATAGTGAAGATTAAAAAAAAAAAAAATTGTAAAGTTTCTTCTTATTAAATAAGGAACATTGATTCAAATCTCATCTACAATTAAAAAATTAGAAGTGGCTCAATTATAACTATTTTTTCATTAGGTTCCTTTATCCAAAAGTGGCCTTCCTTTACTTGATTGAGCATTGAAATATAATTGGGATTTCTATATATGGGTGTCTTCTGTGCTTGCTTTATGCAATAACCATCCTTCTTTTCTATGTTGATTATTGGTGCTAGACTCTCTAAATTTAGTGTTTCTAAATTATCTCAATGGCTTTTTTAACATTGTAGTGTTAAAAAATTTNTTTTTAATGTCCTTTTTTTTTTTAATGATTTCTTTATTTATTTAGGTTGGTGTTTGAATTGTTATATATAAATTATATAACAAATTTAAAACGAAAAATAAAAAGATCAACAATTGACAAAGACCGTTAGAAAGCAACCACCATGATACGTCAGCAGCAACTGGATGAGCAAAAACCATGTCTATTTCTCTCCCACAGTCTGAGTCACTCACTCCCACAACCTCTTCTTCCTCTTCTTCTTCCTCTATCCTCACTTCTCTCTCTCTCTCTCTCTCTCTCTCTCTGAAATTCAATGGACGTGACTCTCTCTTCGAATCCCCAAACTCTAACCCTAATCTTATTTACTCCTTTCTCCTCTTCTTCCTCCTCCAAGCTCCGTTCCATTCGCAGAGAATTCCTCGGTTCCACACAAACTCCCAGGCCACTTCGCTTCCGAACTAACCACCGGAGAACAAAGCTAGGGCTTCTTCAATTCCAGTCCCCGCAATTTCTCACTCGAGCTTCTCTCGATTCTCGCTCCGTCCTCATCGTCGTCGCTGTTGTCACTTTCTCCGCCATCTCCGTCTTCTTCCTCAATCGCTATAGAAGAAAGAACAACGATAGACAGGTCCGTGAGCTCTAAATTATATATAGCTTTGAATTCTTTGCCTTAAATAATTTATCATATACTACAAAAAATTGATATATGTAATTATTGAAGAAGCTCCCAAATGTTTGTGTTTGCAACACTTTTATTGAAGGAGCTGGAACTCTGGATATTGAAGATGTAAATCAGTGATCGTTAAAAGTAAAAAGACAGAATATTTAATAAAAATTACCTTAGTTGCGTTTTTTCTATTAACGGTATTATTTGACAAATCTGATTAAGTTACCACCTAGTATATGACAAAGCTGGTGCAATTAAGAAATAGTGGAATTAAAAAAAAAAAAAAAAAAAAATTGGCTACATTTTCAATAGTCTCTTTTACATAACAGTGGTTTATTTTGGGTTTAGAGTCATATTTTTTGTGTCACAATTCTAACTAGTTCTGAGTGATGGAAATAAAATAATAGTTCATATGAAAATAATTGTTTACCACTCATGATCAATCACTATAACAAATTGTGGTCATAAAAAAAAAAAAAAAAAAAAAAGAAAGGATTTTATCCTCATAAAATAAAAAATTGATGTACTAACATGAGCTCACTTTTTGTTGTTTATAGGAGTCAGGACCTCCAAATTTTGTGTCATCCGAACTAGGACAAGATGTTATGAATTGGGTCTTTGAAGGTTAAATTGTAGGCTTTGGAGAGCTACATGAGAGAACTGCCATGCTTTTGAGGATGAAGAGTCCCACAAGTTGATTTTCCAAACCACTACTTTGATTCATAAAGAGGCTCTTGTCACTAAAAGTCTAAAACATTACAGTCACCTGGTTCTGATTTTCTCACATCTAGTGCTAATATTTCTTTGCATCGAGATGAACATGAAGTTAGAGATTGTTCAGGGTTTTTTCTTTTCATACGCCACACAACGTGGTCTCATTACGCAAAATTATGCCACGTCAACAAAAGGCTTGAACTAGTGGAAAATACAAAATGTCCCAGTTCATTCAAAGCTAAAGCAAAAGCCCAAAAATGTCCCGGTTCATTAAATGACCAAACTTCCTCACCAGACGAACTGGCCTCAAGGCTTTTGAGCAATATTTTTGCAAAGCATATAGCATGCTACACGAAATGAGGTTACAAGCCCATAATCTCTTTGCCTCATTAGTTGGGTTCAAAAGCACAAATCAAGTTTGGAAGTTCATGGCTTCACTCTATTAAAGCCCAAGCTCCTTCAGCTACACCAAATGGGCTACAAGAAGTTAAAGCTTCGTTCAAGAAAGCCTTTTGGGCTATTCAGTTGGTCAAGCCCATGTTCTAGCACCAGCCCAGTCAAGCCCATATTTCCTCAACAGACAAAGTGGATTGGATTCGTGGCTGGTTAGCTGGAGGAGAACCAACCAACAGTTGGACCAGTTACACTAGAAAGTAGAAAAACAAAAATGGAGGGGTTGATGTCATAGGTGTAGCCGTGTAGGACACATGTCCAAAGGAAAAAGACACCTTTTCTTTTCTTTTCTTTTCTTTTCTTTCCCCTCACTTGACAAAACCTTGGGAAGGCTAAAAGAGAAATTTTTGTTCTTGAAGTTTTGGAAAAGTCTGGGAAGCCATGGCTAAAATTAAGTACACATTTAGTGACTAATTTAAGGAAGACTTAAAAAAAAAAGTTACAACTCTTAGCAAATAACTAGGAAGAACGGTAAAAAACCTATACTCAATACATCTCATGACTGCATTGCAAGTGAGAGGATATATATTAGAAATGAAAAGTCATTCCCTTGAATACTTTGTTATATTTTACTGCAAGAAAACACACAAGAAAAGGATAGAATATTTACTATATTGTGTTTATCTATTATTAGTTATACTAGTCGCAAATCCGCGCGTTGCGCGTGATAGTTTTTTAGATAAAATACTATTTTAGTCCCTAGACTTTATAAAGAGTTTTTTTTTTTTTTTTTTTTTTTACATAGTTTTATCATATTTTTCATAATTTTATCTATAACATTTTTTACCATTATCATATATTTATTGGTTGATGATTTGCATAACATAGACATTAAATAAGAGGTAGAACCATTCAATAATTTTTTTTAAGTCATGGTGCATGAAGATTATGATTTTATATATATATATATATAATCCCTAGTTAGAATTTGATTAGTTTTAAGTTTAAATTTTTATTATTATATTTAATTGTTGATTTTATTGCACTATAAAGTTTTCAATGTCCTCTGTATAGTCATCTCTATTTTATTTTTTACTCCTCTTTACCACTTTTTATTTTCCAAATAACAATTATTAATTAACGTTCGATTTCATTTCTTTTTTTTCTTCCTTCATTTATTTTTTATTTTTATTTTATGTTCCTTTGCTAGTTGTAAATTTTATGATTATCAATAAGAAATAGATATCATGGATGGCTTAAATAGTTATAAATGTAGTTACGTTGGTGGTATGTTAAAAAGTCTTTTTTTTTTTT
>NW_027069518.1:387703-526990 GCF_002906115.3 Quercus suber
TTTTTTAGATAAAATACTATTTTAGTCCCTAGACTTTATAAAGAGTTTTTTTTTTTTTTTACATAGTTTTATCATATTTTTCATAATTTTATCTATAACATTTTTTACCATTATCATATATTTATTGGTTGATGATTTGCATAACATAGACATTAAATAAGAGGTAGAACCATTCAATAATTTTTTTTAAGTCATGGTGCATGAAGATTATGATTTTATATATATATATATATAATCCCTAGTTAGAATTTGATTAGTTTTAAGTTTAAATTTTATTATATATTTAATTGTTGATTTTATTGCACTATAAAGTTTTCAATGTCCTCTGTATAGTCATCTCTATTTTATTTTTTACTCCTCTTTATCACTTTTTATTTTCCAAATAACAATTATTAATTAACGTTCGATTTCATTTCTTTTTTTCTTCTTCATTTATTTTTTATTTTTATTTTATGTTCCTTTGCTAGTTGTAAATTTTATGATTATCAATAAGAAATAGATATCATGATGGCTTAAATAGTTATAAATGTAGTTACGTTGGTGGTATGTTAAAAAGTTTTTTTTTTTTTTTTCCTTCTGAATTTTCAAGGAAATATGAAAGACATTTCTCTAGTTTGGTCTCAATCAATTAAGATATCCACAATATATTAACGGAAGTAATAATGAGCCTAAATTTTTTTTAATGTATGAAGTGGTTAGGTTTGTGGTATGTCAAAGGTTTAAAAAAAATTAAAAATAATTCCAAGGAAATGTAAAAGGCCTTTTTTGAAAAAAGAAATTGTGACTTTTTGAATTGTAAAAATATGATTGTTTTAATTACCTTTCTTATAGATTTCATTATTAAGTAATAAACATCTAAATTAAAGTAGATGAATATATAAATACAAAATTATATGTAAAGTTACAACTGCATAAGATAAATATGTATAGATATATATATATTATATATTTTATTATTTTCATGAATCATTATTTCATTGTTTACTTATAAATATCTAAATTAAAGTTTTTTTTTTGAAAGAAAACTAAATTAAATATATGAATGTGTACAGGTAAATTATATGAAAAATTAAAACTACCTAAGATGAACGTTTAACCACTTGTAGATGTGTGTTTTGAAACTAAAAGTATACACAATTCCTTGCAAACCTTTTTTTCTTATGACATGACACTCACATTTTAGTTCGCGAATTTTTTAAACAAAGACTTTCGAAGAAATACAGTCATGAAAAAGTTCACAAGAATCTTAAATTATATGATCTAAAAGCATATTGGGAGGAATTCCGCATACTCAGAAATTAAGACAAAGCACAAACATAATTTTAAAATATAAAAATAAATAAATATTGATAAAGTCTTAACAATCAATAAGTAAAAGTAAGCTGGAATCAGATTGTACTACATCACATGAAAGACATGTTTTGAACCATATTTTTTTCGTAGTGATAGTCAATTGAAAAAAATTCAAAACACTTAGGGCATGTTTGGTAGACTGTAATAGGCGCAGTAATGTAATAGTCATTCCTATAGTTTAGTTATTCTTTAGTCTGATTATGTTTTTATTATAAGGAATAATCATTAATTATAAGGAATAATCATTCAAAATGAGGAATAATTATTTCTTTTTGAAAGGTTGTATTAGCTATTCCTTAGTAAGTGCAATAATTTCAAAGTTTAATATATTTTTCAGTAAACAAACTTTCCATATACATCTAACAATTATAAAAATAAAAAATCATAAAAAATAACACTTATCTCTCTTAAATTTAAAAAATAACAATTTTTAAGGAAATATAATTGTATGAGTAAGAAATTTCCAAAAATAAATGTTAAGTTTCATTCTAATGTTATAACTCAAAATCAAATTAATGAATAAGTTTAGTTATTACATTATAACACATTTTATTCCTAATAATAAAGATTACAATTCTTGTCGTAATTCTCATTCAGTGTACCAAACGTACTTTTAGGGCACTTTTAGTTAGGTACGTTTGGTACACTGTAATAGACATTGTAATGTAATAGATATTCCTATGACATAATTATTTACTTGTTTGGTTATGTTTTTATTATAATGAATAGTTCATCCTTATGAATAGTTATGGCGAAACTACGTTGCTAGTCCCTAAAGTTTACCTACTGAGTGCTATTGGTCCATGAAGTTTAAAATGAGCACTATTAGTCCCTAAAGTTTAAAAAATGATCTTTTTTTATCTCTCCATTAACTTCTGTTAGTTTTTTTTCTATGTGTCTAACAGAAAAATGAGGTGGCACTTTTTGAATGATGTGGCATAATATTTTATATTAAAAAATTACATATGATAAATTTTGATTAGAACCCGTTTTAAGTGATGGGTTAGCCCAACACATCCAAATCAAAACACACCAAACATGATACTGGAGAGATAGAACACGATCTTAGCCTTAATCTTCATATTCTTCACTTCTCTAGGTTCCACCTCCATCTGGCACTGCAACATAGCTCGCCCTGAAAGAGAGAGCTCCGACAAAACACTATACAGGTCCCCCATATGTCAAGAAATGCTAAAATCACAAGGAGAAATGCATATAAATTACTGACAACAAGAATATAACAATATTCTTCCCTCGTCAGTCCATGGTAGCAAATTCTATAGCATAGCAGCTTCAAAATCCCAAACCCTTCTCTTTCCCTTTCTAATTACTCCATCCCCATTCCCATAGCTAAGTAATTGCTTTTTAAGAAATAGTTAACAATTAGCAATTGCATAGCGGGTCATAAATCTTGATAGATCAAAAAGAAAAATAAAATCTCCCAACTCTATTTCACAAATCTATCATTCATTGTTTTGTTTGTTTATATTTTACATTTCCAATCCATTTGTCAAAAATTTAAAACTCACAATTCACAAACCAGGTAGCATAGCTGAAAATTGATAAAAGAATTGCAAACATAAAACAATTGCATAAGCAATTGAGTGTGAAACACAGACGAGACGAAGAGATCCCTATAGCCACGGGGCCAAAGTCCCCATACTCACCCAAATTAAGCCTTCAAGCACCCAAAGTATCTTCGGGTTGATGTTTTGTATGTTTTTGATCTGGGTGTACTGGGTTAACCCATCAGAGCTCTCTCTTTCAGGCCGAGCTATGTTGCAGTGCCAGATGGAGGTGGAACCTAGAGAAGTGAAGAATATGAAGATTAAGGCTCAGATCGTGTTCTATCTCTCCAGTATTAGGTTTGGTGTGTTTTGATTTGGATGTGTTGGGCTAACCCATCACTTAAAACGGGTTCTAATCAAAATTTATCGTAGGTAATTTTTTAATATAAAATATTAAGCCACATCATTCAAAAAGTGCCACCTCATTTTTCTGTTAGACACATAGGAAAAAAAACTAACGGAAGTTAATGGAGAGATCAAAAAAGCTCATTTTTTAAACTTTAGGGACTAATAGTGCTCATTTCAAATTTCAGGGACCAATAACACTCAGTAGGTAAACTTTAGGGATTAGCAGTGTAGTTTTGCCAATAGTTATTCTTCAAAATGAGGAATAACTATTCCTTATCAAAAGTACTGAATATCTATTCCTTCGTCTTATGTAATAACTTTTTTAAAAAATTTCCTAAAAAGCCACTAGTTGCCACATCTTCAAAAGGAAATAAAATAAATTTTCCTTATTGTTAATTATTAGCTTTATTTTGAACACCCTAAAATAAGTGTATTTTAGGAAATTTGACTTAAAAATGATTAATTATACCTTCTTTTTATACTCTATTAAATTGTGGATGCATATTCAGGATTTTATTCCTAAATGGTCACCAAACTAATGAATAGTAATACTTATTACATTCTAACTTAATGTATTCCTTGTAATACTTATTCATTTTCTCATGTAATAATCATTACAGTGTACCAAACATGCCCTTACAAACTATATATTTGATATTGAGAGCTACACACCCTTGGTGGATGGGGGACAAACTAAATAAATAGAATAACCAAAACCTACAACACACAAAATAATTCAAAAGTTGAGAATTCCAAAAAAAAAAAAAAAAAAAAAACTTACTTAAGAGAAATCAAGAACTTAAATGTGTGTCATTTGAAGACTTTCTTTGACATTATATCCATACATGCAAATTTTAAAAAAGAACAGTAAGTAAAATGAATTTATTTAATCAAAACTATTATATACAATTACATATGCTTAAGTTGCAACTTGAAAAGAATAAAAAAATAAACAAAGTGGAGTGCAAGAGGGATTCTATGGAAAGAACATTTGTGAATATTTATAAGTTTTGAAATTTTGATAATAGACTTTTAGTTGGAGTAGGATTTAAATTTATGAAACTTAGATATATGTTGCATGTTTTGTTAAAACACTTATTGTTACTTTATATAAAGAAATTGATAAGAACAAATAAGTTATTACCTCTATCAACTAAAACTTAGGTGCATGTTGCATGTTTTGTTAAAACACTTATTATTAAGTTATCTAAAATAAAAATGAATAGAATAAAAAGTAGTTGTCTTTATCTTAAAAAAAAATGTTTTTATCCAAAATATTGCTTAAATTTTTTGAAGTCATCGTGTGTTTCAATTAGCTCAACTGGTAAAGTTTTGATAAATGTATAAGAAATCTGAAATTCAATCCCCTCCTACACAAAAAACTGATTGGTGGCTTGGTTTGATGATAAATAGCTATCATCAGTCACTTGGCGCAACCACAACTTAGAAAAAATTGTTGCAATTTAGTGAAGTCACTTGGCATAACCACGACTTCTAAGCCCAATTTTTATTATAAAAACACTTATTATTATTTTATCTAAAATGCATGTTTTGTTAAAACACTTATTGTTATTTTATTTAATGCATTTTTCATGTTTTGAAAATTGAAAATACTGATGCAAAATAATTTTTAAATATATGAATAGTACCGTGAGACTCATTTTTAATGAAAAAGTTGCTGAAAAGTGAGATTTGTGGGTTCCGTGAACAGTACAAGGGATCTACTGATGTGCTGAAAAGTCAAATATTACGGCTACTGTTCATGAATAGTAGCTGTGACAGTGTTATTTGTTCCTGAAACGCGTGCCCAAAAAAAAGAATAAAACGTGCAAGCACGGGCGCAAAAACGTGTATCCAAACATATACTTAGATTGTATTTGGCATTAACTTTAGTTTTAAACTTTTATATATAGTTTTTTAAAACCTCACTTTTTTTTTCCGCATTTTCTTACTTTTTAAAATTTTTTCAAAATACAAGTATACTTTAACACATTTCCAGTAAAAAATTAAATGAGCTGTTCTCAAATAACCATTATAAGTTTTTTTTTTTTTTTTTTTTTTTTTTTAAGAATTCTACACTCCACAAATTTCTTTATATCTCAATTTAACCGAAAATCTGATATATATATTTTTAATTTCTATTTAACCAAAAAGTTAAATACTAATTTATCCATAATCGAAAATCTAGCTGCCAAGTGACATATTAGAAATTGTTTTTTATTAAATTTTTGAGTGAAACTGAAAATATTAGAAAGTAGATTTTTTTTCTTATACGCAATTACGTCAAAACACAATTTATTTATTTATTTCGAATCCAACGGGTGTGGCATACCAAACGGAGCGTAATAAAAGAGTGAAGACTAAACCCCTTCCCTGTTAAACTCGCTAGCAGCTGGTCGGTCATTTATCTCTCTCAGTCTCACACGCGCTTTTCAAGTTTCAAATCCTTTTCTCCCCCAATTCCAAAATTCTAAACAAAATAGAAATTCAGNTTTTCTAATAGTATTACTAATGGACCAATCTGGATCAGAACTTGGAGAAGAGAGGGGATCAAAGCAAGCTTTGGCATCTTCCTCGAAGATAAACGTGTCCCATCTTTCAATCTTGTTGGCGCGCTGAACTGTCCATAGGACGGCGGAGGCTTCTGCTTGAAGATGGGCGTCTATTACACATGGCTTGTTACACACATATTTCAGTTTTTGAACTGAACTCATGACTTTAAATCAAGATTTTAGTTTAAAATTTTTTGAAATGAAATCGTAACTTGAATTCACAATTTCAATTCAAAAAAATAAATTTTGTGCATGTAATGACTAACTAGTTATATTTAGTTATTTTCCATTTTCTTAAGAGTAATAAATAAAATTTCAAGTTTAGAATTTATGTATCCAATTAGAAATTACTTGTTTTCAATAGCTTATTTGCATAGCAAAAAGTTAAAAGTTAGATAATATTTAAAAAACTGAAACTTATATTATTTAAAATAAAGTTGAGAAAAAACAAAAAAAATAAATAAATAAATAAAGTTGAGACAAAAAAAAAAAAAAAAAAAAGTGAGACTAGAAAATGATAGATAATTTATGGCTTGTTTGGAAGTTTAGAGAGGGAGGAGAGTAGAGGGGAGTAGAGGGAAGGGGAGTAGTGGGGAGGAGAGTAGAGGAGAATGATTCATCTCCACCTTATTTGGATGTTTTTAAAATTAGTAAGGGGGAAGGGAGTAATTAGCCATTCCCCTTGTGTAATTTTGTTAATATAATAAAGGTAAATTAGGTAATTTACTTGGTCAATAGTTTATATACTCTACTCCCCCTCCAAATCTCTCCAATTTGGGGGAATTAAAATTGGAGGGTTAGAGGGAGTCCAAACCCCTCCAAACTCCTCCAAACCCCTCCTCCTCATTCTTTAAAAAACTTCCAAACAAGGTAATTGCATTACTCTCCCTCCCTCTACTCTACTCCCCCTTCATTTTTAAACATCCAAACATGCCATTAAGCTTGGTTCCATCGGCAGAGAATTCCTCGATTCCACACAAAAGGTCACTTCGCTCTTGAACAAACCACAGAAGAAGAAAGCTAGGGCTTCTTCGCTTCCACTCCCCGTACTTTCTCATCCGTGCTTCTCTTGATTCTCGCTCTGTCCTTGTCGTCGTCCCGCAGTGGTCACTTTCTCTGTCGTCTCTGTCTTGTTCCTCAATCGATATAGAAGAAATAAGAACCATAGAATTCTTTGCCTGGATTGACGTGGAATTATTGCCTTAAATAGTTTATCATATACAAATTGATATATGTAATTATTGAAGAAGCTCCCAAATGTTGGTGTGCGCAACACTTTTATTGAAGGAGCTGGCACTTTGGATATTAAAGATGTAAATCATTGATTGTTAAAAGTAAAAAGATAGAATAGTTAAAAAAATTTACCTTAATTGCGTTTTTCCATAACAGTATTTTGTGCTAGTTTTTTTTTTTTTTTTTTTTTTTTTTTTTTTTTTTTTTTTTTTTTGAGAGTGGTATTATGTGCTAGTTGATAAGTTACCACCTGTGATAAAGCTTATGTAATTAAGAAATGGTGATTTTAGTGGGTTTATCATTTATGTTAGTTCAACTTGTAAAGTTTTCTCTTATTGAATAAGGAACATGAATTCAAATCTCATCTATAATAAAATTATAAAAAAAAAAACATTTTTTTTAAAGGCTAAAACTATTTTTTTTTAATTTAAAAATTAATTAGTATATCTTAGACTGTCAATAAATAACTATAATCACAAAGGAAGTGAAAATTATAGGTTTAAGTTTAATCTTAACATTTCTATCCATTAAAAAAAATGCTGAATTTAATCAAGTTAGCATTATTCTAAAACTACCCCTTGGGTGGGTCCAAATATCCCAAGTGAGAGTTAAGTCATTTAAAACATTAGGATTTTTTACTTTCTAAAAAAGAGGTAGTAAAATAAAAAAGAATTAGGATCCACTTCCCTTCTCAAAAAATAAAAAATAAAAAATAATAAAATTAGGATCCACTTCATTTACAATGCATCAATTTCATGGTTTAGATTAAATATTATAAATTTAAAAGTATATCTAGTGACACGTTATTTAAAATTTTAAGTAAGACATTTTGTACACTGTAAAATTAAGAAAATAAAATCTCATTATTTCAAGTAAAATGGGTTTGAACTTAGATCACTTTGCAAAATTTTAAATTACTATTGGACCCAAAAACTGAAGTTATATACGTTCACACTTGTAGTGTTAAAAATTTGGCTAACGATCGCCTCCGACAACAGTTAACTAATCAAATTATTAAAGTTCTTCCTTTACACTGAATAGTGGGACACCGTAGAAAAGGAATTATATATGAGTATGACAGGGACCAAGAAAGCCACCTAGCAATACTTAACACCTCCAGGCCTAAATGTCCAAGTCATTTCTTTATCTTGTGAAGACGTTGCTTTCTTCTCAGGTGTATCTCTATGTTAAGGCCATATAGGCTGTAGCCCATGTATTTGTATAGAACTAGAAGGCACTGTCTCACCCAAATTGAAGGAAGCCAATTGTGTACAATGCTGTGTCTCACAAACACATTAGAGCTGTTGAAAAAGATCAAGTCCTGGGAAATGGTTAACTTTCTAGCAGAATATTTTTAGTCAATAGTGAGTAATAATGAATCCCTTCATCCTTTCCGGACATTGAGTTCATGTGTTTGACCACTTTGACCTCCTACTTTCAGGTATGTGTCTTTCTTTTCCTTCTTTTTTTTTTTTTTTTCTTTTTTTTTTTCCTTTTTTTTTTTTTGGCTGAGACTTTCAGGTATGTGTCAAATTTTTTTTTTTTAATATTAAATAGAAATTCTACTCTAACTTAATCTAAGTGTATATGTGTGCAGGGATGGACTCAAGATTTTAAGCTAGCGGAGGTCAGACTATAAAGAAAAAAAAAATTCCAAATAGACATCTATATAGTATTAAAAAAATTATAAAAATACAAAATTATTTCTAAATACATTAAGATACAATCATCTACCAACAAAGACAAAAACAGAAACAAAATAATGTTTTTTTTTTTTTTTAACTAATTTATCTATTTTACCATCTCACTTTATAATAAACCCAATATCAAATGTTTTTTTTTTTTTTATCACTTCATTTAAAATAATATAAACAACTCATTAAAATAATAAGGAAGAGAGAGAATTTGAGTTTTTTAATTGAAGGAAAAAATATATAATCTTAATAAAATATCATGTGTGGGGCCTGAGGACCGAGGAAGGGGTTGTTGAGCTGGTAGAGTTGTTATTGAGGCATCACATGCCCGAAGAGGGAATTCACCCGAGGAGAGGAGAAGAAGAGACAAAAGACTCTTGGGAGCTCCAAGTGGGAAAGATAGGTTGAGGAGAGAGAATTATGGATGGTAGGGGAAATTTCCAGCGATAAATAGTCTGTTGCCTTTGCTTTAAATGGTGGGCAACAGTTTTATCGACTGCATTGATGAGGAGGTGACCTAAACAGTGTAATTCACAGCTAAGCAACTCCTTCTATCACCTTCAGCAGATGTTTAAAGGGATAGGTGTCATGATGAGAGTTTGGGGGGGTCAAGATGTGAAGAAAAAAGGTGGATATAAAGGAAAGGAAATTTATAGAGAAAAGGGGGAGGCATAATTGACAAGGAGATAAGAGTTAGAACAAGAGCATTGAGAGAGGGGCATGAACAAAGTATCATTTTGTGCATTGTATGCCTCATCAGACAAGTGTGTAATAAGCCATTTATATATATATATATATAACTATGATCTTTAGTCTTTCTTCCCTGTTTTCATCCTCGGGCTAAGCCCTCCCTTTTTGTTTAATCCACTCTCTTACAAATATATTGATTTGGGCCTAGTTGAACTGTACAGACTCACTATTCTAAGTGGGCTTGGGCTTTTCGATTTTTGAGTCCTTATATCATGTATTTTATTTTTAACAACTCGCTACATTCAACCGGTATTTATACTAGTTTACTATAGTTGCAAAAAATTTAGTTTTAACTTTTCCAATAACACATGATTTTTTGTTCTTTGGTGGTAAAATAGTTTTTTCTCCCTAAAATACAATCACCATTGTAAATATTTTTATTATTTTTGTTAAGTTATTGAGTTGGATAGTTGTTATTTGGGTTAGGCTAGCTAGACTGATTGGGGAAAAGGGGAATTCAACTACAAAAATGAAATATAGAATGACTAAAAAAAATTGTTTTCTCCAACAAAAAAAAAAAAAAAATGGACCTAGGAGGGGCTTGGGTTTCCTTGGGCTCCACTTGGGTCTGTCCCTGTATGTGTGTAAAGTTTCTTCCTAGAAACTTGAATTCCGGCTCTTACTCTCTCATCCTCCACAAGCACTTATACATATTCAATATTATAGGCCATAGAAGCGTCTTGTTACATTTTCACCAAATTTAGGGCTGGACTATCTATTAAATGATTTTTCTTTTGCTAGCCATCCAATAAAAACCTTAGCATTGACGTTCCTCATCTCTCCCTGAAAAAATATATTAGTAAGAAAACAATAGTTCCTCGCTACATCTTTGATAACAAATTAAACTTACTATTTCAAAATTAACAAATTAAACTCTAAAGTTTCAAATAGTAATAAATTAAGGGTTTTGTAAATAAATGTCTTAAGGGCATTTGTTGGTGGACTATTTTAGGAAAATTTTATGAGAAAATAAAGGGACAAATTTTGGTTATAAATTTGGTTGTAACCTAAGGCTACAACTTCACTCAATATCTTTTTATTAAATGTGAATTTTGACAAATTTACTATTAGATTACATTTTCTTTTTATATTCCCCATATTTGCAAAATTTCTAAAAGATCAAAGATCAATAGATTTGTTATCAATCAATTGTTTAAATTGAAAAATTTTGAAGTCTAAAATTATGTATAAAAAATAAGTTGATGAATCATATAATAAATAATATCAGATTGGCACAAAATTTGAAATGTGTGTTAAGAGCGTAAAGAACATGTAATCCAATAATTAGATTTTCAACATATGTAGCCAAACTTTGTCCAAAAAGGAAAAATAATTTTATTTTTTTGGTAGTTTTTTCTAATTCTCATAAAAGTGGTATTAATTTTTTTTTTTTTTAAATGTTCATTAACAAATAACCTAAGGGCACCTGTAGGATCTCAATTTTCTGGCTAAGCCCAAAAAATGAATGGGATCTAGGCCCGGTGGACCCAGTACAATGAATTTGTAGAGAGTGGGCCAAAGAGCTAGGTTTTAGTGAGGGATAATAGTTAAAATGGGTTTTTATGTTGATCAAACAAAAATGAGCTAAATTTATCAAAGAAAGTTTGTCCTCGGCACAATTCGAGAAGCTCTACTTTTGTATATGTTGGGTGACCATGGTTACAAGAGTTCTTGAGATCGCCATAATCCTTTCTCTCCCTTTTTCCAACCAACCCCCTCTCTCTGGTGGGTTTCTCCTATTATATAGTCCTCTTTAAACGATCTTGACCTTCTACTTGTTGATCATCCAAGCCTATACTTGAGTGCCTGTCCCATCAAACGCCCTTTCTAGCATTCTGTGAGTTGTGATAACCGAGGTAGCAATGTTTAAGAGTCATTTCTTCATTAATGCGGCCAGAACGTTAGTTGTGGGCATTTAATACGGAGGTGACAGTTTCTCCTTGAATTGCTCCTCCACCATGCTCCCATGGCTAGTCCATCGTACTCGTCCTTCTTTTTGGAATGCTCTGGGAGGTTGCCTTTGATGGCGTGCTGCTCTTCCCTTCTATGATCTTGGTTGACCGAGGATAGGATTATACTAGGCTATACTCCTCGGCAATTTGGGCTCTCTTTGTTCGTCCTCAGACATTCCTTCCTCCTCAGTGTGGGCCTTGGGCTCATTATGAAATGGGCCGGGATCACCAAATTCTCTGGCCCCACAGCACCCATTAACTGGACCTATAACTTTAATCATATAGTTCCAAAAGTAATAAATTAAACCATGAGATTTTAGAAAGTAACAAATTAAAATTTTAGCACATATTCAATTTCAAGCCCAATAGTGAGTTTCAATTAGCTTAACTGGTAAAGTTTCTAAGGGTTGAATAAGAGATATGTGGTTTAATTTCCACCTACACTAAAAACCAATTAGTGCCTTGGTCTGATAATAAAGAGTTATCATCAGAAGTTGGCATCATAAGTTGAAACTCTCTCAAAAAAAAAAAAAAAAAAATATTCAAGCCCAATACATAGATCTAATTTGTCACACCCCTTAAACTATATATAAGGTTTAGAATGCAATTTACCAAAGAAAAAATAAAAAAGTGAAACATGCCAAAACAGAATCTGTTTTAACTCTAGTAGCTTCAATTTTAAGACTAGAGAGTATTTTATGCCCAAAAAATTGGAATATGTTCCCCACCCTAAGTCCTTGTTTTTTGATGATCAGACAAGAAGTTTCTTCGTTGACTAGATTTTCCTACTTTACTAAATATTTGAAAATGCGAAAAATATTTTCAAAAAATGTTTTTGATGAAATTTATTTAGTGTTCATGACTGAACTAGCCATTAGCTAGGACCCCTGTTGGTTATTTTTTCATCAAGCTGTCACTTTTTTCACAAGCATTGAAAACATCTAGTGCAGGAAAATAAATTTTACTTGCCTCCTTGCACAAATTAGGCACGTGTTTAGAACATGATAAAGAGAATTAATGAAATTTGCAATGTAAAGAGAAGACAATTGAAGAACATGATAAATACCTAAAAATAAGTACAGATTAAGTTAAATATACTGGGAAAACTAGTTTTATGCGTAAACATTTTGCTCCTAACAGTAACATTGAGATAATTTTAAGGAATATGAGGTGTGGCCTCATTTTAAGGAATTTATTTCTCCTTTATTTACTTATTTATTTTTATTATAGGATTAATGTTATTAATGATGATAATTTCTAAGGAATCAGTGGGCTGAAAAATCTTCGGATGCTCTTGATCTTGAAGAATGAGTCCTGGAAAACCAAAGAAAATCAGAGAAGACCGGTGGAAGCCGGCCTTTAATTCTCCGATGGTAAAGTTAGTAGATTGAAGGAAAAAAGAGCCCTCAAGACTTCCTTAACTTCTAATCTAAAATTTTACAAAAGAGAAAAAAGTCTCCTTACCTCTGCGCAGAAGGACTTTTATATAGCGTTAGAAATCAGTTATTTCTCCTAATCGTCATAGAGTTTGGAGGATTCAGAGGGTAACTTCCTTAATTGTCATAAGGGTCACCTCTTCGGGACTTGTGTTGAGATTCAAGCAATATGACTTTTGGTTGGAAGTGTGCTTAGAATAACTCTTGGTGAATTTACCTCGTCCATCATTAAAGAAGGACGAGGTTCACTGCCCACTCGTCCTTCATTGGACGAGTGTATAGAAGAAGAAGAAGAATGGTAAAGGAGGGACGAATGTACCAACCATTCGCTCTCCGCTCTGAACATTGCTATGGATGGCCATATAGACGAGTGATTGACTTGTGTTTTTCTTGCACCATCAGTTGCCCCATTGTCCATGTGTCGTCCAAGGAAATATAGCAATTTACTCCTCTGGATGGACGAGCTTTTTCTAACAATCTGAGATGCCACGTGTCACAATCTAATTGATGATTCATTTCGTCGGTTCATTTTTTCGAGACGAAGGCCACATGTTAGTCTCTGATTGGTCGTGTCGTTTCATATGCTCAGGTCAACCATCTATAAATAGTGGAATGCCCCCATTACCCTCTCACTTCTGAGATTTTTCCTCCTTGACATTCCTCGTCTAGAGCCTCGTCTAAGAGTTTCCCGTGTCCATAGTTTCAGTGCGTCCTAGATCCAGGTATTCCCTCTCTCCTCGTCTTTTAGGTTTTCAAAAATTTTCTTTTTAGAAAATGTCAGGAATCATCATTTCCTCGTCTAGCGATAGTACAGAAAAAGCCATAGACGAGTATTACGACGGGAGTAGTAATAACTCTAGTGATACTAGTAGTAGTAGCAGTAGGGGAAAACTACTGACGAGGAGTATGTCTCAGGGGTCCCTGGGGTTCCTTTAGAAGAAATACAAAAACAACTTTGGAAAACTATAGGGTCCCAGGTAGGTACCTCGTCTTCCATCCCTCCGTCCAGTCCTTTGGACGAGACGGAGGTAACTATATATAGCTGTGCTGTAGATATTCCTTCAAAGACGGACGAGGAAAGATTAAATAACCTTAGGGAGTGGTACTAAATCCCAAACGAGTTTAATCCTAGATTACCTGTCCGTGGAGAGTGGTGTTGCAACCCTCATTTTGGAATAGGTGTATATGAGGCCTACCTTCTTGGAGGTCTTAGATTTCCTTTAAATTCTTTTACCAGAGAATTGTTAGTTAGGTTAGGTTTAGGGGTGTGTCAGTTTAACCCAAATGCATGGAGATTAATCATCTCTATGCAAGTTTTGTGGAGGGAAGTGTTTGGAGGGGATCGTCCTATTACTGTGGACGAGTTCCTCTACTGCTATAAACCTTCCGAGATTCATCAATCTCCTAGCTTTTATCAATTCACAGCCAGGAGTAAAGACTATAGACTGGTGAAATCCTTGGCCTCGTCTGACAAAAAATGGAAGACGGAGTTTTTCTTCGTCTCTGGATTCTGGGCTGGAAATTCTGTAGACGTTGGCCGGGATTCTTTTGGTCGTTTTACTGGGGACCTAGGGAACCTTCGTCCTGAGGGTAAGTCCCTTAGCTTTCCCCTTCTTTTCCCTCACCTTTCACTTATTTTTATCTCATTTAACCTTGGTTTATTTTATTACAGCTGTTGGACGACCCACTTTGAGCAAGTTGCATCGTGACCGCGTCCACAGGGCTCGTCTACACGTAGACAGGGATTTCCATTCTTTGGTCACCCTCAGACGACTAGCTAAGTGGGGTTTAGGTCCTAACCCATCTGACATTGCACTTGCACACGAGATCACAGTGAGAAAAAGTAAGTAAATTCTTTTGCATTCCTTAGACTTTTGCATTCCTTACATCTTTTATTTTCATTTTTCTAAGTAAATCCTCTTCGTCCCTTTATAGGAATGGCAACCATGAGAGGTAACAAGGGAAAGGAAGTAGGTGTTGAGGGGAACTGTCCTGAGTTTGAACGCCAAGCTCATCCTACTGCTGGGGAGAAACGGAAAACCATCTCCAAACATTTGGACTTGGAGAACCTCCCCAGCAGGCGAGGTAAAAAAGTTAAGCATGGCTCGTCCCAAGTAATCAAGCCCACTCCATCCTCCCAGCAACCTGCCAAAGTTTATGAGGTCGAGTCGTTCACTCCTTTGGAGTCTACTCCGTCTAAGACCCCACCGTCTAAAGCCGCGCCTTCCTCGTCTCAACCATCCCAAAGGGCCCTTTCTAATATCATTGAAAATGAAGATTTGGCCTAGGAGTGTTTTAAAAGTGCTGTGACGGACGAGGATATAAACGTCTGCTATGACATGTCCCTGAACGACTTCGAACACTCTGGTGTTCATGACCTTTTCAAGGTAAAATTTCTTCCTTCGTCTTGACTAAATGTTTGTCTTGACTAAATGTACATTTTTTTTTTTTAAACCTGTTTGTTGTTGACTTTTTCAGGGCATGTCTAAGTTTATAGCCGCGTCCAGACAGGCCACTAGGTTAAACAAGACGAGGATCTTACTGGAGACAAGGATATAGGAGCTAAAGGAAGAGGCTAGGCAGTGGGCTGAGGTGGCTGCCAAGACGACGGAGGAAGCGAAGGATCTTAAAACTTTGGTTGAGGAGTTAAAGGTTAATGCTGCAGAGAAAGATGCTCGTCTTGAAGACTTGCAAAGGAAGATCGATGAGCAAAGCATTCTCCTTTCCAAAGCCAAGGAAGATGCAGTGGCTGAGTTCAAAGCGTCTAAGCAATATACAGATGCTATGGACACCAACTACGCAGTAGGGTTTGAAGACTTCAGGATGGACGGTACTGAGAAGTTCCCTGATGTGGACTTTAGCTCCATCGTGCTTAATTTGAACCCTGCCACCACTAGCTCTCTCCTTGGTCTTGACTCTGAGGACGCCAACATAGAGGACGATGCCACAACTCAGCCTCAGGACGACCCCAATCCAGACGCCTCAATTTAGAAAATACTTCGATGAATTATTTATTATTTTTTAGTTTAGTTTTTTTTTTTTTTAAGAAAATATATGTAACTTAAGTACATTTAATTCGTCCATGTTTAAGGACGAATTTTGATAAAACAGTTAAGGGTGTTTAGGACGTTTCTTGTCCGCCCTTGAAAAACAATTAAATGTATACTGTTTGTTTTATGTGCATGGACGAGTGTTTATTTTCTATACTTGATTTCCTGTTTTACTCGTCTATATTTTATACACAAACTCAAACCATTTTATTGGAATTCTCACTTGAGTGTAATTTGTCCATGTAAAATGGTAACAAAAACTTCACTTGAAATGGTTTAAGTAAATAAGCACTACTCGTCCTTAGACTTGCTTGTGCTTTTGTCTCGTCCATGAGATACCCTCTTCTTTAAAGTAGGTGATTTAAACAAGTTCAAAACGCCCATGTTGTTCCTCGTCCATGGTATGGCTAGGTATCATCTTCTACCCTGCCCCATTTTATGGACGAGCAAGCCTTGGTTTTGCTTGTAATTCGATGTGCCAGCTCTATCTCGTCCTTAGCTTTGGACGAGAATGCTTTATTTCATCCTTTGCTTAGGAAAACTTGAGATTACATCTCTGCGTCCAGAGAATTTTCTCGTTTTAAGCTTTTCAGCTGTTTTCAAGTCAATATGAACAAAAAGCAGCGCTTGAATTATGGATTTACACAACATTATGTACATTCCATAAATATTGTTCACAATACATTGTTCATAGACGAGGCATGTTTTAAGAAACTAATGCTTGCCTTAAAAGAAAACCAAACACAAACCAAACCATAATCTTGTCCTTAACACAATAATAAGACAAATTAAATAAACAAAGTCTTTTATGTAGAATAGTTTAGTCTCCAGACTCGTCCGAAGTCATGTTCATCTAAGCTTGCATTTTATTGATAGTACTTCCTCAAGTGCTCCACATTCCAAGGATGCTCTAACTTCCTCCCATCAAGTGCTTCCAGGTAGTATGATCCTTGTCTTTTGCAGTTGACGACTCTGTAGGGGCCTTCCCAATTTGGTCCCAACTTCCCATGAGCTGGGTTCTTTGTTGCTAAGGAGACCCTTTTTAAGACGAGGTCTCCTATGCTGAAACGCCTTGGCTTTACCATTGCATCATACTACCTAGCCATAAGGTTTTTGTATCTTGCCATCCTTTGTTCAGTGTCCATCCTTACCTCGTCTATGAGATCAAGGTTCAAACGGAGTTGCTCCTCATTATCTTTGTCTTGATACGCCGTCACTTTATGATTAGCCATATGCACTTCGGCAGGTATGACCGCTTCCGTTCCATAGGCTAGCTTGAAAGGAGTTTCCCCTTTAGGAGTTCTTGCTGTCGTTCTATATGCCCACAAAACACCTGGTAGCTCATCTGGCCACACTCCCTTAGCCCCCTCAAGCCGAGTCTTGATTAACTTTAGCAAGGTTCGGTTTGCAACTTTGGCTTGGCCGTTAGCTTATGGGTGGGCTGGTGAGGAGTAATGATTTTGAATTCCGAAATGTAGGCAAAAATCTCTAAAAAGTGCATTATCAAACTGCCGTCCGTTGTCCGATACCAGCACCCTGGGTACTCCAAATCTACACACAATGTTCTTCCACACGAAGTTTTTGACATTCTGTTGCGCAATGTTAGCCAAGGATTCTGCTTCTACCCATTTGGTAAAATAATCAATACCAACCACTAGGAATTTCATTTGTCTCACGCCTAGTGGGAATGGCCCCAGAATGTCTAGTCCCTATTGTGCAAAAGGCTAGGGGGCCGTCATTGGAGTCAAATACTCTGATGGTTGCCTGGGGACGTTGCTGAACCTTTGGCATTGATCGCAGACCTTGACATAGGCCTTAGTGTCAGCTTGCATGCTTGGCCAATAATACCCTGCACGGACGATTTTGTGGACAAGTGATCTGGCTCCTGAGTGATTGCCACACACTCCTTCATGGATTTCCCTTAGTATGTAGTTTGCTTTGTCCGGTGCCAAACACCTTAGATAAGGCTGGGAAAAACCTCTTTTATAAAAAATCTCGTCCATAAGAACGTACCTGGCCGCCCTTACCCTCAGCTTTCTTGCTTCGTCCTTCTCTTCTAGGAGTCATCCGTCTTTTAGATACGACACAATTGGAGTCATCCAACTTGTTCTACCTTCCACCTGTTGTATTTCCGGGATGTCTATACTTGGCATATATTGAATTTCATCAACTTCATCTACGGCTTCACTCGCTGAGGCTTCTTTCGCCAAAGCATCAGCTTCCATGTTTTCCTCCCTTGGGATTTGAACGAAGTTAACTTCCTTGAACTTTTTAACAAGGCGTATCACTCTGTTTAGGTACTTCCTCATCCGCTCTTCCTTGGCTTCAAACACGCCATTCACTTGGCCTATGATTAGCTGAGAATCCCCCAGGACGAGGAGTGACTCCGCTTCAACAGACTTGGCCAATTCCATCCCTTTGAGAAGAGCTTTATACTCAGCTTCATTATTAGTTGTCTGGTACTGCAAACGAACTTTGTGCTTTAATTTGTCTCCATCTGGAGATTGTCACACCACACCTACTCCTCCTGCGTACTGGGTAGACGAACCATCCACATAAACTACCCACTTAATGTTTTCCTTCTCACCCACCTCGTCACAATTCAAAGTAAACTCTGCAATGAAATCTGCCAGAGCTTGAGCTTTTATGGCATGCTTCGGTTGATACCTTATGTCAAACTCACTAAGCTCAACGGCCCATTGGATCAAACGTCCTGCAGCCTCTAATTTGTTCATTGCCTTCTTAAGTGGGTGATCTGTCATGACATTAATAATGTGAGCCTGAAAGTAATGCCTTAGCTTTCTGGAGGCTGTTATCAGTGCAAAAGCCAATTTCTCCATCAATGGATATCGTCCTTCTGCTCCCCTCAGTGCTTTGCTGGTATAGTACACAGGTCTTTGTACCTTGTCTTCTTCCCTTACTAATGCTGAACTCACAGCATGCGGGGTGATTGCCAGATATAAATACAACTCTTCCCCTTGCACGGACGGGCTTAACAAAGGGGCCTTGGTGAGGTATGTCTTCAAATCTTCGAAAGCTTTCTGACACTCGTCAGTCCATTCAAATGCTCTTTTAAGAACCTTAAAAAACGGCAGGCACTTGTTATTAGCTTTAGAAACAAACCTGTTGAGGGCAGCGACTCGTCTGGTGAGGGACTGGACTTCTTTAACACTGCTCAGAGGCTTCATATTCAATATTGCTTGGATTTTATCAGGGTTTGCTTCGATTCCTCTATAGGAGACCATAAACCCCAGGAATTTTCCTGATGATACTCCAAAAGCACATTTGCTAGGGTTCAACTTCATGTGATACTGCCTCAGTGTATTGAATGTTTCCTGCAAGTCGTCCAGATGCTTGTCTTCGTCCTGAGTTTTTACCAACATATCGTTTATATAGACTTCCATATTCCGCCCAATCTGTGGACGAAACATATGATTGACCAACAGTTGGTATGTTGCTCCAGTATTTTTCAAACCGAAAGGCATCACTTTATAACAAAATAATCCCTGACTGGTGACAAAGGACGTCTTCTCTTGGTTTGCTTCGTCCATTCGAATTTGATTGTACCCAGAGAAAGCGTCCAAGAAACTGAGTAATTTTTGACTTGTAGTAGAATCTACCAGCTGATCAATGCGTGGTAACGGGTAACTATCCTTGGGACAAGCCTTGTTTAGGTCAGTGAAATCAACGCACATTCTCCACTTGCCATTCGCCTTCTTGACCATGACTACGTTGGCCAACCACTCAGGATAGTATACCTCTCGAATGAACTTCACCATAATCAGCTTCTGAACTTCCTCCTTGACTGCATTATCTCTCTCTAGGGCGAACACCCTCTTCTTTTGCTGTACTGATTTGTAGGAAGGGCATACATTCAGATGGTGGGTAATGACACTAGGATCTATGCCTGACATATCTTCGTGACTCCATGCAAACACATCCCTATTTCTTTTCAAAAAACAAATGAGATCTCTCTTGATCTTTGCTTCCAAATCTACCCCAATCCTGGTACACCTCCCCGGGTTATTATCATCTAAAGGAACATCTTCCAACACTTCAATAGGTTCTGCCATAACCTTCTTTTCTTCAATAGTCATTGTTTGAACTTGCTCGTCCGCAGCCAACATGGCTAGGTAACACTCTCTTGCCGTTAGTTGGTCTCCCTGTACTTGGCCTATCCCATGCTCCGTCAGGAACTTGACTGACAAGTGGTAGGTAGATGTTATGGCCTTCCACCTATTTAGAGTTGGCCTCCCAATTATGGCATTGTAAGAGGATGAACAATGGACCACAAGGAAGTTCACCTCCTTGGTAACTTGCTGCGGATATGCCCCCACTGTCACTGGTAATAAAATGCTGCCCACAGGTTGTATCTTCATTCCACCAAAACCCACTAGAGGGGAGTTCGCTTGTCGCAGCCGATCTCGTCCTAACCTCATTTGCTGAAAGGCTGGATAATACAAAATATCAGCCGAGCTTCCGTTGTCTATCAACACCCTTCTGGTCTTGTAATCAGCAATAAGGAGAGTGATGACAATAGCATCGTCATGGGGGTGGTGGATTTTCTCTGCGTCCTTGTCCGTGAAGGTAATCATCTGCTCGTCCGTAGTCCTTTCACTTGGTAATCGTCCAGAGAGTTGAACGTTCTGTACTGCTTTCAAGTATGCCTTCTTCGACTTGGACGACTGTCTTGTAGGACTTCCCCCTAGGATGATTCTTATTTCTCCAAGCGGTGGTCGTGATGTCTCCTCTACCTTTGCTTTCAATTTCTCATCCTTGTGGTCTCGTCCAAGGAAATTCCTTAACTTTCCTTACCTGATGAGATTCTCAATCTGCTGCTTCAAATCAAAGCATTCATCCGTATCATGCCCATGATCCCTATGGAAGTGACAATACTTGTTCCGATTGCGCTTGTTGGGATCCCCCTTCATCTTCTCTAGCCACTTTAAAGAAGGCTCGTCTTTAATCTGCATAAGAACTTGCTCAAGTGGCACGTTCAAAGGGGTATACTGTTGATTTCGTGCTGAAGGGCCTGCTTTCTTTTCTCGATCCCTCTTATCTTTCGTCCGTCCCTTCTTAGGACGAGGACCTTGTTCCGATTGACGCGTTGTGTTGGCTTCAACCTTCTCAACTCTCTTCCTCTTCTTGGCTATGATAGCATCCTCTGCATTCATGAAGTTCTGGGCTGAATGAACTAGCTCAGCCATAGTTTGAGGCGCCTGTTCATATAACTTATGGATAAATAAATCAAAATGAATGCCATTATAAAATGCTGCCAAGAGGAGTTTATCATCCACCTCGTCCACCGCCAAAGCATCCCTGTTGAAACGCGTGATGAAGGACTGCAAACTTTCATTCTCCCCTTGCTCTATGGTTAGCAAACTGGACGAAGAACGTTTGTGCCTCTGCCCTCCAATGAAATTGTTGACGAACAACTTGCTTAGCTCTTCAAAGGACGCCACTGTATTAGGAGGTATTTTGCTGAACCACACTCGTGCAGGTCCTTTCAAGGTAGTAGGAAAAGTTCTGCACATTATTTCATCTGGAACTCCTTGAAGATGCATAGTAGTTTTAAAGGTGGCAATATGGTCAAAAGGATCTCGCGTCCCGTCATACGAATCTAAAGGAGGCATCTTGAACTTAGGTGGCAAAGGATGAGCATTGATGGACGCCACAAAGGGGGAATCAGTCCTGTGAACTAAGTCTTCCACAGGGTTTGTTTTCCTCATGTTTTCCCTCATCTCGTCCATGACCCTTCTCATTTGATCCATTTCTCTTTCTAAGTGAGGTACCCTCCGTGAAACGGTACCTCTTGACTAATTTTCAGTTTCAACATTCCTTTCCTCCTCTTGACTCTGGGCCCGTTCTCCAGCATTCCGTTCATGAGGCTGCTTCCTTGACTCAAGTTGTCTAACCAACTCTTGGTTTTGACGAGTTAATTCTGCCATAGCAGCAGCCATGGATTGCATATGTTGGAATGAGGGTGGTTGCATGGTGGGTGCTGACTGACGGTTGCGGTGAGGGGTATTAGATGCGTCCCTGCTATGTTGAGGGCCTGGACTCGTTGCCCTAGATCTTGTCCGAACCATTTCAACCCTTGATTGGAAAAAGAAACTGTAGAACTTAATAAATTAAGTCCCAATGACAACAGATTTTTTACGGTTCACTTCTTCCCACAGACGGCGCCAACTGATAAGTTCTAAGGAATTAGTGAGCTGAAAAATCTTCGGATGCTCTTGATCTTGAAGAATGAGTCCTGGAAAACCAAAGAAAATCAGAGAAGACCGGTGGAAGCCGGCCTTTAATTCTCCGATGGTAAAGTTAGTAGATTGAAGGAAAAAAGAGCCCTCAAGACTTCCTTAACTTCTAATCTAAAATTTTACAAAAGAGAAAAAAGTCCCCTTACCTCTGCGCAGAAGGGCCTTTATATAGCGTTAGAAATCAGTTATTTCTCCTAATCATCGTAGAGTTTGGAGGATTCAGAGGGTAACTTCCTTAACTGTCATAAGGGTCACCTCTTCGGGACTTGTGTTGAGATTCAAGCAATATGACTTTTGGTTGGAAGTGTGCTTAGTATAACTCTTGATGAATTTACCTCGTCCATCATTAAAGAAGGACGAGGTTCACTGCCCACTTGTCCTTCATTGGACGAGTGTATAGAAGAAGAAGAAGAATGATAAAGGAGGGACGAATGTACCAACCATTCGCTCTCCGCTCTGAACATTGCTATGGACGGCCATATGGACGAGTGATTGACTTGTGTTTTTCTTGCACCATCAAATGATATTTTGAAGAGTGTAAAAAAATTGGAAAATTTTACAAAATAATATATTTTTAGAATTAAATAATTAAATTGATACTGTTTTCAAGTTTTTTGGGATATGGAGTTCTTTTTTTATTTTTTTTAAGTCATGTTTTGGTAAAGTGATATCATTACTTAAAATCATTGTGAAAAATAAAGCACAAACTACCATCTCAAAAATTATAAAAAATGGTGTGATATTTATTTTGTTTTTAGACTTATTATACTCCATTATTATGTTATTCAAGTAAGCTACAAACATTCAAATTTCACATGCTTGCACTAGGGATAAAAGAGTTAGTTTATATATTTATTTACTAAAAGATGAGACAAAAAAGTGAAAATAGACAAAAAAAAAAAAAAAAAAAAGATAAAATATTTGCTACCAAAAAGCACAGGAAATTGCATCAACTATCATTTATTTCTCATAAAAGAGTGAGTTAAGTTGCCTCACCATGTATATAATAATATGAGAGATGCTACGCCTACAACAATTTTACAATATTTTTACAACAAATTATAGGTGGTTAGTTATTATTGGTTCAAATTTGAAACTAATACTAAGATTACTTTTTTGCCCCAACAATAATAACCAGTAACAACCTGCCACTTAGGATTTGTTGTAAAATTGTTGTAAAAATATTGTAGACATAGCATTTCTCTAATAATATATGATGTACCAAATGTGCTTTAAGTGTGTGAATAACTTTTCTTTTAATGAAAAAAAGTGAGATTAAAGTGATTTTAAGTAAATAAGATATTTTTTTTATCGAAAAAAAAATACTATCTTATTTACTTAAAATCAACTTAAGTAAATCAATTTATTTACATAAAATCATATTTTGTCTCTTTTTTTTTTTTTTGGGTTAAAACCTATTTTGTCTCACCTTTAAACAAATAAGCTAGCCAAAGGCTTGCCGATCAAAAAAAGATTAAAAAAAAAAAAAAAACACTAGCCAAAGGCATGGTGAACATCTGATAGAAGTCCGCCTTATGAACAGCGGTTTCAGTGTGAGAAGCAATAACTAAACCCGTGGTTTTACCCAAAAATTCTCAGCCGTGTGATTGAATAATATATATGAATGATGTGGCATTAAACCACGGCAACCGAGAGGGAGTCCCGCGGTTAATTACAAAAACTGTCAAAAGGAAATTCAAAACCAAAGGCACTCTCTATTCGCGGCGTTTCGTGCCACATTCTGCTTCATCAAATGTCAGTTCCCATAAAAAAAAAAAAAGAAAAAAAAGAAAAAAAAGAAGTCAATTCGGTTTTTCCACTTCGTAATTGAATACAACTCTTTCACGTTCCCAGACTCTCTCCAAACCTGTATGTTCTTTTCCTCTGTCATCTCTATATGTTAATGCATTTATTTCAAGTTTTACTAACGCGTCTCTAGACTCTAGGCATACATTAATGTTAGGAAAACAACCTTTTTTTTACAGCCAATTTCACAATTACTGTGTTAGATAATTGTGAGGGATAGAGAAAAAAACGGGTCCATGAATGTTAGTCATGTCCATCATTCACAATTGATCAACTTAGCAATTGTAAAATTTGTTTTTAAAAGACGTTGATTAAAAATATATATAAAGAAAAGAAGAATGACAAGTGGGTCATATTATAATAACTTCATTTATGTTCAAATGTTGAATTTTGCTTGTATATTTGGTAGTCGACTGAGTTATCAACCTTTGATATTGGCCCATAATTAGGAAACATCTGTTGTGACTTCCTCAATCTTATTAGGGACTTCTGTTTTCTCTCATTTCAGGTATAATTGATTTCAGAAAGTTTGAGAAATAAATGCATCAATTGTTATCGGATTCAAAATGATGGGGTCATTTCTTTCGAGAGTACTTTTGTATGTAACAAAAAGTGATGTGGGAATTCACCATTTTCATCAGTTATACAGGAAAGTTAACAATTCTAATTTTGTATTTGCAGGCTTGTTTTTGGCTATGCTTATCCGGCTTATGAGTGTTCTAAAACTGTGGAGAGGAATAAGCCAGAGATGGAGCAACTTTTTTTTTGGTGCCAATACTGGTATGTATTTTCATGTTGTGCTAGTATGACAGTATCTTAGGATACAACTTATTTTAGTGCTAAATTGTGTCATCTTCTAATTTTGTAGGATTATAGTTGCTATGCTTACAGTCTTTGAGAGAGTTGGGGATACTTTCATTTCATGGTATGCAATTTTTTAACACAGCACAAATAAGTTGATTTTTCATATATTCCTGGTACTCTTTTGCATTTATTTTTGGATTCCTGACTTCTCTTTTTTTTTTTTTTTTTTTTTTCAAACAAGGCTACCACTGTACAGTGAAGCAAAGTTGGCAATCTTTATATATCTTTGCATCCTAAAACAAAGGCATGCATTTGACATCTTGAACTTGCGGAACTATTTTGTTTAATTAACTTATACATTCGTAATAGTTTCTTTGACATAATAATTTTTAATTGTTTCCAGGGAACATCATATGTTTATAACTCTTTCTTCCAGCCTTATGTGGCCAAACATGAAGTGGAAATTGATCACACCTTATTGGAGTTGAGAGTTAAGGCCGGGGATATAGCAATTTTGCATTGGCAAAAAGGTTGTGAATTTTGGCCAAACAAGGTTTTTTGAGATTCTGCAGTATGTTTCTTCTCAGTTAGCATCACAGTTTGAATCTGATAAGGTATCCATTGAAAAGGAAAAGTAATATCTGCTCTAGGGATCAGAAGGCGTTTGTTTAGTGCATTCTACACTGCATTCTTCTGTTGTTAATTGTTAAAATTAGGATAAGAATGTTGATTACTTATTCTTTGGCCTTAAGCTTATTATGCAGAAACTGTGTATACTTGATCCATACACACAAATTTTTTTTTTTTTTTTGGCCCTTTTATATGCTTTAGTACTGAACCTAAGTAGTTGGAGTTAAGGCATTGCTGTGTTCGGCAAACTTTATTTGTTAAGACAAGGTGCTGAGATTGTATTGAACTAAATTTAGAGTAATAACATTGCATATCAGTCCATAGCCCATTTTGATATTTTATTTATATTTTGCATCAAGTTTTACAGTATCATAGAATATAACATGATTCAATGAATTGAAGGCCTTCTACTCTATGCATGTACAAGACTCAAATTTTATAAAGCAATTTTTGGCCAGAGTAATTCACAAATTCCTCTTGGCTTTGATCTTATGTGTTGCTTCTGCACTACAGCTTCCTGCAAATGCTTGTGCAATGTTCAATCTCTTAAAATGGCTGAATGGTGATTAAAGTTAATTGCATTTAAAATGGATTTTAATATAGTAAAAGTGTGCAACCTTTGTCAGGGAATCTGTAAGTTGACCATACACACAATGTCAGGTTGTGACTTGTGAGGCTTAGAGAATTTCCATATATAAGTTTCTGCTGTCCCACTATCAAACCAGGGATCTTATACAGGTAAGCTTACTAGTTCCCAGGATTTACTCTAATTCAAGTCATGTTCCAACACATGTCTTCCTCCTGTGTGGGTGAGACAGAACAGAACCTTGAACAGAATTGGCTTCCTACAGTTTGGGTGAGACAGCCTTATATACAAAATATTTGGCTATTTGGCATTAAGATGAAGACATCGAGAGAAAACACACTTTTTCACGAGTTAAAGAATGACTTGGACATTTAGGCCTGGAGGTGATAAACTGATAATTTTTTCTAGGTGGATTCCGTGGTGGCTGTCATATATAATTCCTTTTCCTTGAGTCCCACTGTTCAGTGTAAAGGAAGAAACATGAAGAATTGATTAGTTAACCTTTATGAGAGGCGATCGTTAGTCTTTACTGCCTTGATCTCTCTTTGAAGATTGAATCTTTGTAGAGAAGAAATGCTTGCAACTTTATGGAAGTCATTTTTTACAGGCCTTTAGAATCAAGTTTACTGAATTATGAAACAGACAGAAAAGAAAAACATGTACAAAGTAGAGTAATATATAAAGGTTACCAAGTGAAGTTTTTGGAGCAAGGAGTCCTAACTCCTAGGGGATTTTTGTCACTACATAAGTTAGATGCAAATGAATATAGCTGACCCCAATAAGTTCATGGATATTTTTTGAAGTTGCATCAACATCAGCTAAACGACAACAGAGCTAAATGGCAAAGAGAGTTCAACGAGTAAGAAGAAAACGACATTAAGTTGTTTTGGTGAAAGAAATAAAGCAGCAAGGGAAACAGCAGAGTTCTGTTTAATGAAAACGCACTGTCAACACGTGCGAGGTTGTGAAGCAAAGAAGGTCACATGCAAGGCCAGGTATCAAGAAATGATTGGTCACTGCTTGAAGCCGTTGCACAATGGAGTTTGTTAGGAAATTAGTTAGTGAGTTAGTTTTCCCGCATTTTTTTTTTTTTGCTTTCCTAAAGTGTTGTATATAAACAAAGCAGTTAATTATTTTTGTACATACTCTCATAATTACTCAGTGATATTCAATTATACAATTCTCTTAGATTCAAAGAGCTTTTCATTGTTGTTCTTCTAGAAAGTTCATTTCTTTACATGGTAACAAAGCTTTCTTGCTGATTCATGGCTTCTAGTTCTACAAATGATGTGTCCAATTCCAATTCCAAACAATCTGCTCCTTCATTTGGTACAACAATGGCTGATGAGTCTGCTAACAATCCTTATTTTCTACCAGCGACTGAGAGTCCTAGAATTGTTCTTACATCGCAGCCATTAACTGGACCAGAAAATTACATGAGTTGGGTGAGATCAATGTTTTTGGCTTTGAGTGCCAGAAACAAGTTTGGTTTTGTGAATGGTTCAATTCCAGAGCCAGAATCGTCTTCACCATTGCTCAACACCATAGTCTTTTCATGGCTGACCAATTCTCTCAGCATGGATCTCAAGGTAAGTGTTATGTATATCAACACCGCCAAAGATTTGTGGATTGACCTCAGAGATAGGCTTTCACAAGGCAACACTCCAAGATTGCTCGAGTTGCAAAAGGAAATCTCTCATCTTTCACAGGGATCACTCATGGTGAGTTCTTATTTCACCAAATTCAAAACACTTTGGGATGAATTCATCAATTACCAACCTTTTACTATGTGCACTTGTGCTTGTACTTGTAGATCTAAGTCTTCTCAATTGGATGCTCAGCATAAAGAACATGTGTTTCGTTTTTTGATGGGATTGAATGATAGCTATGGGAATATTAAAATACGGGTGTGTCGGTTCGGTTTCGGTCGGTTTTCTACATGTTGGACAACCGAAACCGAAATTTTCGGTTGGTGAAATTCTCAACCGAAACCGACCGAAATAGTTGAAAAACCATCGGTTTCGGTTGGATTTCGGTTTCGGTCGATTTTGGTTGTTTTTTCAGTTTCCTCTTCATTTATTTTCCAAGAAATCAAACAAAGAAAAAAAAACCCAGAATAGAGAGGAAGTTGAGAAAATAAACAAACTCAGAATATAAACAACCAAGTACATGGGTTTTTTCACAACCCTAACTTTATTTGCACATAAAAATTGAAAAAATAGCATTGATTTAGTATTAAACAAACCCATAATTGAAGATCTAAAAAAAAAAAAACCCAGAATTGAAGATCTAAAAAAAAAAAAAAACAAATCTAGAATATAAAAAAGAGAGATGAAATTATGGAGAATGTCGAACCTTGCATGGTTAGGAACCAACAAGGCTGGCCGGCGTGGCTCATGTATGTTGCCGGCGACACCATCAAAGACTGGACTCCTTATCGGGCCAACACATTTGAAGAGGAGAAAAAAAACCAACAAGAAAGAGAGAAGAACATGGGTGGTTTTGAAATGAGAGAAACAAAATCAAGTAAAAGATTGGGGAGGGGGTCGGCGCTGAGGAGAAGAGAAAGGAATAAAATGCTCTATTTCCAGGTGAGAGAGAAAAAATGGTTAGAGAGAAAAGAAAGGAGGAGGGGCGGCTAGAAAGAAAAGGGCAGAACAAGAAAATGGATGCTAGGGTTTTTAACTTTTAATGGTTTTTGAAAAACCTAAAAACTTTTAATGGTTTTAAAAAACCTAAAAATCTCAAAAAGGCTTCCCCGAAGGCTCGAACCATAAAACACTTAATGTGTACAGCCTCATCATACCACTAAGCTACAAACTCCAACGTGACAGAGTATTACATAAATATATATATATATATATCGGTTCGGTTCGGTTGATTCAGTGCATTAAAATTTGCAACCGAAAACCGAACTGAAATTTTCGGTTTTATTATATAAAAAACCGAAACCGAACCGAAATTTTTGCATCAGTTCGGTCGGTTTGAAGCGGTTTTTTCGGTTCTTCGGTTTTTTGCACACCCCTAGGGAATATTATTGGTCAGATCTTGTTAATTGAACCATTTCCCTCTATTAGCAAGGTTTGTTCTTTGATTTTACAAGAAGAAAAGAGGAGCATAGGTCATGGTGTTAACATGGTTTATTCTATTGAAGCTACTGCAATGTATGCTAATAACAAAAGAGGTCATCAAGGTCAAAATCAGGGTTTTCATGGTGGAAAAGGAGGGAATTATAAAAAGGAAAAGCCAATTTGCACATATTGTGGTCTTACTAGTCATATAGCAGACAAATGTTATAAACTTCATGGTTATCCCCTAGGGTACAAGCCTAAAGGAGGTAACAAAGCTTTGGCTAGTCAAGTTTTAGCTATTTTGCCATTTGCTAATTTTGGGAATTTGGGTGGTTTTACTTCAGCTAACCCTAATTGTTTCCAAAACAATGGTGCCTTTTCTAGTGCTTTCCAAAACAATGGCATGCTTCCTGGTGCTAGTTCTCAAGTTGAGATTGGATATGCACCATAGAATCCTTTTGCCACTCAATTTGTTGGTTCTTCAGCACAGGCTCCTTCACAAGCTTCTCTGTCACAATGCCTTATTTCACAAGTTCAATGTGAGCAACTCATTACTCTTTTGAAAGATATTTCAGCATCAGCATCAGGTGTTGGTACTTAACCTTCTCATCATGCTACTTCTGTGATGGCTCCTGCTTCACCCATTCAGCCAGCTTCATTTGTTGCTTCTTCTGCTTCATCCTTTCCATCCAATTTCTCACGTAATCCATTCTGGATTCCTCCTAACATGACACATTTTATTTTTTTTTGCTCATCTTGTTGATAGATATGCCTATAAATCACATGATTGGTTTATAGACATTGGTGCTAAAGACCATATGGTACATTTAGTCACTCAACTTACCACTATTACTTCAATTTTCCATTCTTGCGTTTACTTGCCAAATGGGGAACAAGCTTTAGTAACACACATAGGCATTGTGCAAATTTCTTCCACTTTAACACTCACTAATGTCTTATGTGTGCCCTCTTTCAGTTTCAATCTGATATCTGTAAGAAAACTCACAAAAAATCATTGTTGTTGTCTCATTTTTCTTGGTAATTGTTGTTTTATCCAGGACCTCGCTTAATGGAGCACGATTGGTCAGGGTAAAGAATGCAAAGGACTCTACTTGCTGCAAGATTTGGCTTCACACATTGCTTTAACTGTCAACACTGGCCACTCTTCTTCTTCAGACTTGTAGCACAGTAGACTAGGCCATCTTTCCTTTTCAAAACTTGCTTTGTTGAATAAAATTGTAGTTTATGATGTTTCAAATAAGACACATTGTTGTGATGTATGTCATTTTTCTAAGCAAAAGAGACTTTCCTTTTCTCCTAGCACACATATCTCATAAACCTTTTGAGCTTGTACATTGTGATCTATGGGGTCCCTTTTCTACTAATACTATTGATGGTTTCAAGTATTTTCTAACTATAGTGGATGATTTCACTCGTTGTACTTGGGTTTATTTGCTTAAGAACAAATCTGACACTCAATTCTTGATTCTTGAATTTGCCAATATGGTTCATACTCAATTTGAAACTAAAATCAAGACTATCAGAAGTGATATTGGAATTGAATTTTATCTAAAGGAATTTTTTCACTCTAGTGGCATTTTGTATTAGTTGTCATGTGTTGATACTCCTCAACAAAATGCCATTGTTGAAAGGAAGCATCAACACATTTTCAATGTTGCAAGAGCCTTAATGTTTCAATCTAAAATTCTTTTGTGTTTTTGGGATGACTGTATCTTAACTGCAGTGTACCTCTTCTGAGAATTTACATAACAAAAGTCCTTATGAACTTCTTTTCAATTCATCACCTTCTTATGACCATCTTAGATTTTTTGGATGTTTGTGTTTTATTTCCACATTATTCCATTTACATCTCTAGAGATGTTGTTTTCTATAAGCATATTTTCCCTTATGCTACATCTTACAACACATCCACTTCTTATCTTGATTCCTTTTTTTTTTTTTTTTTCCTCATTGTACTCCTTATGAGACTACTATTCCTATTATTCCATCCATTACTCCTAGTTATACCACTGACTCTACCTTAGTTCCTTCTTCTAGTACAACTGTACCTATTTCTCTTATACTCCACGTACCTTTGCAGACCCTATTTTTATTTCTGATTCTGTAGATTCTACATTACCTACCTCCACTCCTCTTTCCACTTTTGATTCAATTGATCTTCCTTCACATTCACCTGTACCTTATAATTTTGATTTACCTGTTTTAAGGAGGTCAACCAAGCCTCATCACCCTCCTGCCTATCTTTCAGACTATGCTGGTAAATCTGTTAGTACAAAACCTGCTTCTCGTTTGCCTTATGACATTTTAGAGAATTTGAGTTACTCTCATTTAGGACCTACCTTCCATTCTTTTGTTATGGTTGTGACTGCTTCTCTAGCAGAACTTACTTCCTTTCATCAAACAGTTCAATTGCTTGAATGGAGGGCTGCAATGGACAAGGAAATAGCTGCTTTGGAGCTCAATAATACCTAGACTCTAACTTCTCTGCCACCAGGTAAATCTCCCATTGGATGCAAATGGGTATACAAGATTAAATATAACTCTGATGACACTGTTGAGAGATACAAAGCCAAATTGGTAGCCAAGGGTTTTACTCAAAAACATGGTTTGGATTATTCTGAAACCTTCTCTCTTATTGCCAAATCTGTTTCAATTAGAATTGTGTTGTCTTTGGCTGCTATGGAAGGGTGGTTTCTTCACCAAATGGATGTGAATAATGCATTTCTGCATGGTGATTTGGTTGAGGATGTGTATATGTGTTTACCACCTGACTTTCACTGCAAAGGGGAGCATCTGGTATGCAAGCTTAACAAGAGTTTTTATGGTCTTAAATAGGCATCAAGGCAATGGTTTGAAAAATTTTCCTTAACAATTCTGTAGATAGGGTTCATATAGTCTAAATTTGACTATTCTTTGTTTACTCATACACAAGGCTTTTCTTTTACTGTACTTTTAGTTTATGTAGATGACATATTGCCCACTAGTAATAACCCTGCTTGTGTTGATAGTTTGAAGAAGTTACTTGATGACAAGTTTGGTTTGAAGGACCTTGGTTCATTGAGATATCTTCTAGGCCTTGAATTGGCTAGAACAGATGAAGGTATTAGCCTAAATGAAAGGAAATATGCCTTAGAAATTTTGAAGGACACAGGTTTTCTTGGTTCCAAACCAACTAAGTTATCTATGGAGCAAAGTTTAAGACTTTCCAAGTATGAAGGGAAGCCTCTTGCAGATCCTAGTAAGTACAGAAGTTGATTGGAAGACTCTTGTATCTTACTTTGACAAGACCTGACATCACCTATGCTATGCATAGATTGAGTCAATTTTTATCTCAACTTAGAGAGCCTCACTTAATTGTAGCCAATAGAGTTCTACAATACATCAAAGGTTCACCAGGAAAGGGAATTTTCTTTCCTAGTAACTCAGAACTCCACATTAAGTCCTTTTGTGATGCAAATTGGGCAGGTTGCCCTGATACAAGGAGGTCTTTGACAAGTTTTGCAGTCTTTTTAGGAGAAGCTTTAATTTCTTGGAGATCAAAGAACCAAGGTGTTGTCTCAAGATCATCAGCAGAGGCTGAATACAGAGCCATGGCAAGTGTGGCAAGTGAAATCACTTGGGTACTTCAACTGCTCAAGGACTTGAAGATAGAACACCCTAAGCAAGCTATGTTGTTCTGTGACAATCAAGCAACACTCTATATAGCTGCATATCCTGTCTTCCATGACATACAAAACATATTGAAGTGGATTGTCATTTGGTAAGGGACAAGATTATGGAAGGGATGATTATAAAATTTCACATAGCTATTGATTCACAAGTGGCAGACATATTTACTAAAGCTTTGGGAATTTCATCTTTCACAAGGCTTTCAGGCAGATTGGGCTTAAGAGATATTTTCACTCCAAGATAGTCAAAAGGCTCCTTCCTCAGTTCAAGTCTCAGAACTTAAAGTTTAGGACTTGAGGGGGAGTGTTGAAGTTGCATCAACATCATCTAAACGACAACAGAAGCTAAACGGCAAAGAGAGTTCAAAGAGTAAGAAGAAAACGACATTAAGTTGTTTTGGTGAAAGAAATAAAGCAGCAAGGGAAACAGAAACGTTTTGTTTAATGAAAATGCACAATCAAGACGTGCGAGGTTGTGAAGCAAAGAAGGTCACATGCTAGGCTAGGTGTCAAGAAATGATTGGTCACTACTTGAAGCCATTGCATAGTGGAGTTTGTTAGGAAATTAGTTAGTGAGTTAGTTTTCCCACATTTTTTTTTTTTTGCTTTCCTAAAGTGTTGTATATAAACAAAGCAGTTAATTATTTTTGTACATACTCTCATAATCACTCAGTGATTCAGTTATACAATTCTCTCAGAGTCAGAGAGCTTTTCATTTTTGTTCTTCGGGAAAGTTCATTTCTTTTCAACATTAAAAGTAATCATGACTGTTTTACAATTTCAAGAATTCGAGAATGTAAAGTTATAAATAATGCTGAATGTGATATTTAGAAAAGACTAGATAATGCTATTAATCTGATTTTAAAAGAAATGTATACCTGGATTATGCAAAAATATGAGAAAGTATTGGAAAAAGGGAATTAAATTCTGTACAACTATTTCCATGAGAGTGAAAAATTCGCACTCCTTCCATATACATGAGAAGCATGGGTTACAAATTTGGACAAAGAAGTGATACATTGAGGTTGAGGTACAACTATTGCAAAGTTCTCCAGGTTACAAAGATTGCTGTGGTAAGATTTTGATTTGCAATATCAATTCACAATGTAATCTACAGTCCCATTTTTATTCAATTAAAACAGTAAGGTTGCATAAAGAGAATTTCATTCTTGCTTGAGCAAATCAATTGATCAACCTGAAAGTTTGCTTGTGTTTTGCTTGAGTCTCATTCAAGCAAGATAGTCAGATATTGTTTTTATAAAACATGATCTGGTGTGCAAGACGTGCACAATTTCTTGAATATATCATGGCACATCTTACTCATTAGGTAGGCAAGCCATTCTAGAAAATTATGCAGAGTCTCCTTGCTTCTAACCTTCCCTGGTTTGATCTTGATCTTGTTCTGGGCTTTGCATTCTTACGGCATATCCTTAAACTTTAATTAACTTCAAGATCCTAATTTTATTGAAACCAAAAGTTCTTTGCTTAACATTAGTGCTTGCATTGATATTTTGGAATTCATGTAGAAAAATTGTAGAGGTTTTGGAGTTCCATTGGTGAAGTCAATAAGTTGTGTACTGAGTTAGTAGGGTCTAGTTATAAAGGTTTTGTGAGTCTGTAAACTTATTCATTATAATGAATTGCCTTGTGGGGTTCAGTGTCTTAGAGTGGTTTTTTTTTTTTTTTTTCATCCATTGAGGAAGTTCTTTGGTTTTAAACTTTGTTACTAAATCTTTGTTTTTTTATCTTTATTTCTGTGATCAATTTGGCCCTGTATAGATTGTTTACTTATGCATAATATAAAAATATTTATTGATTAAGTTATAATTGGGTCTAAATAAGATTTTCAATGAGTTCATGTTCACTTAGTTGGTTTTACTATCCTGAGTGTGCTCCTCTAATCCTTGAATCCAGCTATCATGGATAAAGCGCAGCCCCTTAATGTCTTATTTTACTTGATGGTAGTACTTATGCTTATTGTTAGGTTCACATAAGACCATTCCCGAAATCTATAGATAAAAAGGTATGATTGTTTGTTGAAGACGGTTGGACTGAACCTTAAACTAGTGTAGGTGAGTGGTCTAAGGATGAGTGATGCGAAAGCAATTGGAACAGTAAAGGATTGAATGCTATTTTCATGTTTGTCTTGCAAGAGTTTGAAAAGAAATTTATGTGTGAGAAGAGTTAAGAGGTTTGGGATATCATTGAAACAACTCGTGAGGGAACTAAAACTGTAAAGAACTCAAAATTAAAAATGTTAACATCTAGGTTAGAAGAGATTAGGATGAAGCTTTTGTGAGTTCTGCAGCAAACTAAGTGACATAGTTAACTCAAGCTTTAACCTCGGAGAGTGAAACTTGATTTCAAGATAGCTAGGAAAGTCATGAGATCTCTCCCTGAGATTTTCCATCCCAAAGAAACTGTCATTGAGGAAGCAAGGATCTTGACATTGTTAAGATAGGAGATTATAGCTCACTTTTAAACCTATGACTTCTCCTTTCCTCAGCCTAAGAAAAACAAGGCCATTACCTTAAAAACAGTCAAGGAAGAAGAAAATGATACCTCAGATGATCAGTGGTTGAATGATGAGGACCTAGACCTATTTGCTAAGAAGTTCAGAAGGTTTTTCAAACCCAGGAAAAAAGATAAAAAAGAGCAAATAGCTACTTAGCCTTTTACTGCCTCCACTAAGAGTTGTGAAGAATCTAGTGAAGAGGAGGTTGATGATGAGGAAGGACTTTAGGTAGCCTATAATAATCCTTTCAAGGACTGTATTCAATAGAATAAAATCCCCAAGTTGTTGCATGAAAAGGAGGTCTTATTGATCGAATTGGATGAAGCAAAGAGGTTGATTGGAAATGACAAGGAAGGAAATGCCTCTTTTTGAGAAAACTAAGAAATATGGTGAGAAAATTGAAAACCCTAAATCTCTGCTAAAGAAGTTTTTGAGTGAAAAATTTGAATTAGTTGTTTTGCTCTCAGAAAACTAGCTATGATAAAAGTGGGTTAGGATACATTGGTGAGGGATTCTCTATCCCATCCATCTACAATCCCCCTCAGGGACTAAAGGAAGAATGTCCTTCCAAACCCTGTGTATAATTTAGTTTATCCTAAATTAAATGAAAAGGGGTCTGACAAACCAAGTTAATTCAGTTTAAAATCAAAGGAAGATCACTTTTGTCTTATGTTACATGGTCCACAGAAGGTCTTCGAAGTTTATGTATGATGCCTTGGTAGTGGAGGCTCTAGACACGTGAATAGTGATAAATCCTTGTTCATGACTGTACCACATGATGGTAGAGGAGACACTGCTTCCTTTGGTAAGTCACATGTCCTTGGCAAAGAAATTGTTGATGTTTCTGGTCTACTAGTCCTAAATGATGTGCTATGCATTGAGGGCCTTTAGTAAAACTTAATGAGCATCAATCAAATATATTATGAAGAGCTCATTGTACAATTCTGGTAAACTAAAAGGAATGTTCTGTTTATGATAAAAAGGAGAATACACAATTGGAGTTGGATAGAAAGTTTGGTAGGAACGAAGTACCTCATGGTTGATGTAGATGATTTCACTAGGTACACTTAGGTGGTCATGCTGAGAAAAAAAAATCAATGGTTTTCAACAAGCTAAGCCTTTGTGCAAAAAGCTCCAAAATGATACAGACAGAGCAATTTTTAGTGCTAGAAGTGATCATGGAAGAAAATTTAAAAATTCTAGTTTTGAACTATTTTGCATAGAGTCTGGGATCCAAAAAAAATTTTAAACTCCAATTACCCTATAATCAAAACGGAGTTCTAGAATGCAGAATTGGGTAATCCAAGAATGGTTGTGTCATAATACACAATAAGGATTTACCCTTTCACTTTTGGGGAAAAGCTATGAATACAACTTGTTATATTACTAATAGAGTTTGTGTAAAATTGACAAGATGCCTTATGAGTTGTGGAAAGAAAAGAAGTCCACGATTAGGTTTTAATGTCTTTTGAGGTAAGTGTTGTACTTGTATCCTAAGAGATAAGGAAAACTTAGCAAAGCTTGACTCTTAAGAGTGATGAAGAATTTTTCTAGAGTACGTCTCAAACGTTAGGACATATCAACTGTATAATTACTTAATTAGTGCATTCAAGTGGTGATGAAGTCAATAAATATAGCTACTGATGATGAGCTGCGAGATCCATCATAGGAAGATAGGCTGTGGTAAGCTTCTACAGCATAAAAATCTTGGCTGATGGCATACGAGCGTAATAAGTTTTAACGTATGTAGATTATATGTTATTTTAATGTGAAAATCTTATTTAGATCCCAAAGTTCTAAACAAAGAATTAATTAATTAACAAATAAATTGTTAATTAACTTTAGAGTTAATGATAAAGTAGATTTCACAACTACAATAGTTGTGAGTAAATGGTTTTGCCAAAGTGTTATTTTTTGATAATTTGATAGATGAGGAAGGGGGAGATTTGAATTGTAGATGTCTTTATTAGGAACACTGGCTGCCAATTGAGTTACAAGAATCTTGGTGGTTTTTAAAAATGGTTGGTTATCTATCTTTTTGAAGACATAGAAGTGAGACCTACATATCCTTGAGACAAATCCAAATTAGGTCATGTTTTTCTATGTGGAAAATAACATAATATGGTCACTTGCTCAAAACCGTTAACAATTGAATTATTCACTCCAAAAATGCATTACTTAAATGAGGGTATAAGACTGTATATGATTATATTAACATAACATACAACTTGATTTAATTGGCAAGTGAGCAGTATCTAGTAACATCATATCATATTATATGAAACTTATTATTGACCTACCGAGTCTTTACGCGCATGATAGGTTGATAGTAATTGATACAAAAGATGGCAAAATTACCTTAATTTCAACAAGGTTTAGAACCAAGATTCTTGAAGACCTCTTCCTTGTCTACCTCTTCGCAAAGGGGCGCCGTTGTCCCCTTTGCTATTTAAGATTATTTTACCTTTTAGGACAAAAAGGACCTTATAATGGAGAATGAGAGACTTGAACCTCAGGAGCTTGCTTGCATTGAGATAGAGAGAAGGGAAAGTAGAATAAAATTGACTGGAAACGCTAGGAATTATCAACAATTGAGTTACAAGGCTTTTAATTTTTAGAAATTATATTTGAACCTAGAAACCAATATCATAAGTCAAGAAGAAAGTCTTCCCATTAAAAATTTAAGGTCACAGATATGGATCTCAATATACTCTTTAGGGTTGCCTACATTTATTTATATTTATTTATTATTCTACTATATCCAAAATCATCCTTTTAGTGACTTTGTAAGACTTTTTTATTTTTTGAAAATCAACTAAAACTAGTTGTTTACTTGATTTGTTAGGGCACATTTGGTAGGAACAGAATTTACTATTCTTTTGTGATCATCGTTCAATTGTTTGGTTGCACTTCATTATAAGGAATAGCTATTTTTTGAAATGAGAAATAGCTAATTAACTATTCCCCATAGAAAGGTACGTATCAATTTTTTTTTTTTTTTTAAATCTCCAAAAACCATCATTAGCTACCAGATAAAATTTAGTATTTTGCCTTTGATATGAAAGAAATATTATGTGCTAGTTTGAAGGACACTTTAAAATTAAAACCAAATTAAAAAGAAGAAAAAGAAAAAAGTGGTTAAATGTCTCTCTTTCTCTTTTAATTATTTCAAGTAGTCAATTTTCAAAAATCTATCAAAATATTAATATATACTTGATAAATTATCGATTGTTTCAAAAACTTAAATTCTACGTTAATACTATGATAAATTACTGATTATTTTTTACTAAAAAAAAAAAAAAAAAAAAAAACAAATGCTGATTGTTTCAAAAGCTTATTAAATTACTAATTATTTTCTTGTGTTTAAAGGTAAACACCTCTCAAATCTCACATTAGAGAAAACACAAAGCTATTCAGAGACATCTAAAACGTGGTTAAGGTTTTTCTTTTTATACTCGAAGTAAAACACTTAACCCTACAAGTCATATGGGCTTGGGCTGCCTTTGAACTTTTCGCAGAATTTGCTGATCTACAATTCTCGTTTGATTGAGCCTAATTTTCAATCAATTGAGCCTTGCAGATTTACACTACAAATTTCTACAAAACACTTGATTCAAACTTACACTTAAACAGGCTTTGAGCAAGCGTAAATCTAGACTCATTGTTTTGATCATGGTTTGTCAACATATATAAAACAAAGTTCTAATACATTTAGTTCCTAAAGTATTAGAACCTAACAATTTTTACTAGCTTCTTTTCTACATAATTCTTTGAACTTTCTTTTAGTGTTCATTTTTGCTCTTTTTATTTTAATTTTTTTACTCCTTGGCCTAAATCTATGTCATCACTCCTTTTTATATGGAATATTACTTTGATATATAATCTAATTTTAAAATCAATCAATGACTAGAATATCTATGGTTACATTGGAATGCTAGCTCTATATTAAACAGAAATGCTAGCTGTATATGATTGGCGATCTCAAAAAAAAAAAAAAAAAAAGAATAAAAAAAAAGAGGAAGAGTTAGCAAGTGAGCAGTGTCCGCTGTCTAGTAGTAATATCATATTAATTACCCAAAAAATATAGTAATATTATATATTAAGAATAAGTTTAGAATGAGTTTTTTTTTTTTTTTGGTACTATTTATGGGTTCTATTGTACTATTCAGCTAATTTATAACTTTTTTTTTTCTATATTTTTAGCAAAAAATTTTCAATTTCAGTTAAATAAGTTGTTCTTAAATAGACCCTAAGAGACTTGTTATTGATTGATTGGAATAATTCAGCACATGATAGCTTGACTAAAATTGATAAAAGTATGGAAAAATTACCATAATCTAAGCATCTGAGTCAGAACAAAAATCACGAAAGAGTCGATTACTTTCTAAAATATAGAGAGCCATATTTTATTTTATTTTCAAATATCATATTTGAATTTAGAAACCTACGAAAGGGTTGATTAAATTCATAGTACTGAGCTTGCAGACTTGTCTTTCTCCAAGGAAAGGCACATGCCTCCCTTGCAATGAAAGAGTTGATTACTTTTTAGAACAAAGAGAACTGCAATTTATTTTATTTTCAAATATTATATTTAAATCTCCCATGAATGAGTTGATTTGATTCATATTAGCAGTGAACTTCATCAATTAGATCCATGACAAAGAAAAGAGTATTACGTACTTGTACTCCAAAAATAAGAACAAATTAAAAAAAAGAAAGGTGATAGTATATAATTTTTACTAGTTTCTTTTCTACATAATGCTTTGAACTGTTTTTAAGTGTTCATTTTTGCTCCTTTTTTTTTTCCTAATTTTTTTTTCTTTTATTTTTATTATTTTTCTATTTTTAATTAATAGGTGTCTTTAGGGCAATTGTTAATAATCTATATTAAACAAGTTTTAACACTACTTTTTATGAGAAATTTAAAAAGCTGTAAGAAACATTAATTGTTTTATCATTTTCCTATAAATTATTTCTAAAAATAGTTCCTAAACCAATGCTTTTTTAAAGCATTTATTAACATTTTCCTTATATAATAAATAAAATGCAACTATTTTTTTAATGGAGTTTGTGGTTTGTCTTTGTCTTAAAATCAACATGCAACTTCATTATATTGGAATGCTAGCCCTTTTTTTTTTCTTTTTTTTTTGTCTGTGTGTGGGGGGTGGGGGGTGGGGAATATATCGTTAACGGAAATGCTAGCTGTATATGACTATATTAACATAACAAACAACTTGATTTAATATGATAAATTGGCAAGTGAGCAGTATCTAGTAATATCATATCATATTATGAAACTTATTATTAACTTACCGAGACATTACGCACATGATAGGCTGACAGTAATTGATACAAAAGATGGCAAAATTACCTTAATTTCAGCAAGGGTTAGAACCAAGATTCTTGAAGACCTCTTCCTTGTCTACCTCTTCGCAAAGGCGCGCCGTTGTCCCCTTTGCTATTTAAGATTTTTTTACCTTTTAGGACAAAAAGGACCTTATAATGGAGAATGAGAGACTTGAACCTCAAAAGCTTGCGCACATTGAGATAGAGAGAAGGGAAAGTAGAATAAAATTGACTGGAAACACTAGGAATTATCAACAATTGAGTTACAAGGCTTTTACCTTTTAGAAATTATATTTGAACCAAGAAACCAATATCATAAGTCAAGAAAAAAGTCTTCCCATTAAAAATTTAAGGTCACAGATATGGATCTCAATATACTCTTTAGGGTTGCCTACATTTATTTATATTTATTTATTATTCTACTATATCCAAAACCATCCTTTTAGTGGCTTTGTAAAACTTTTTTATTTTTTGAAAATCAACTAAAACTAGTTGTTTACTTGATTTGTTAGGGCACATTTGGTAGGAACTGAATTTACTATTCTTTGGTGATCATCGTTCAATTGTTTGGTTGCACTTCATTATAAGGAATAGCTATTTTTTGAAATGAGAAATAGCTAATTAACTATTCCCTATAGAAAGGTACGTATCGAATTTTTTTTTTTTTTTTTTTTAAATCTCCAAAAACCATCATTGGTTACCAGATAAAATTTAGTATTTTGCCTTTGATATGAAAGAAATATTATGTGCTAGCTTGAAGGACACTTTAAAATTAAAACCAAATTCAAAAGAAGAAAAAGAAAAAAGTGGTTAAAAGCCCGTTTGGTACGTGTATTTAAACAACAATTTTCAAGTTTAAAAGTTTTTTTTTGGAAATACGCGTGGATGAAAAATTGTGTAAAAATATATGGAATTTTGTTTAAAATTTGAAAATTGTTGTTTGAACTTATGTACCAAACACCCCCTAATTAAATGTCTCTCTTTCTCTCTTAATTATTTCAAGTAGTCAATTTTCAAAAATCTGTCAAAATAAAGCATATTAATATATACTTGATAAATTATTGATTGTTTCAAAAACTTAAATTCTACGTTAATACTATGATAAATTACTAATTGTTTTTTACTCAAAAAAAAAAAATGCTGATTGTTTTAAAAGCTCATTAAGTTTCTAATTATTTAAAAGTTAATTAAAGGTATTAAGAAATTATGAATTTAACCTATATTCTAACTACACTTAGTTATGCATTGTGAACATGTCTTGTCTTAATGATTCCCTCAAAATTGAAGGCACCAGACCGGCCTCCTTCAGTATTTTCTCTCATCTTGGTATATTTCTTAAGAGATAATAAACTATGCTAAGCATGTTGTCTTGGCTTAATTACTCAAAACTGCCTAGGTGAATCGGGTAATTTTTTCCCCCTTCTTGATTGCTCTGGCAATATTCTTTAAGGGATTCCCACAAATTAAAGACAACTAGAATCTCCATCAGTAATTTTTTATCTTTTATTTCTTTGGTTTTCTCCTCACCTCCCCCAGTCAATGCTAGATATGTGGGATAAAAATTATAGAAAAGGCTCGCAGTCACAGTATCAAAAAATATAAATAAAAAGACTTCACCTTGACCACTCATGACCGTCAAAGAAGAAAAGTTAATAAAAACAAGCATCTCTTATTGAGATGAAGGTCATCGAGGTAGAAAAATGTGAAGGATATATAACAATATATAATAAAATAATAAAATAAATTACTTAGTACATAACTTGCATATAATTATGCTATATGTTGAAGGCTTTTCATATCTTTCTCACTCCAACAACTTGCATAGAGCAAGCTTGCATCTAACGTACGTGCAAAGAGCAAGCTCTATATAACCATATTCATGTTATGTAGCTTTTATCACTGATCCAATGGAAATAGAAGTGCCTAAAGGTCAGGGTTGAGTGAATTCATACAAAGAGTGTAAATTCTTGCAAATTCTTAAGTAACATCCAAAGTACTCATTCATCTTCTTTCTGGAGAAGAGGAATGGCTGAGGCAGTCGTGTCCGTTGCGGCAGCAACGCTTGCTAAATTGCTCCTAGAAGAAGGAGTATACTGGTCCGATGTGAAGGACAAAGTTGAGGAGTTAAAAACTGAGCTTATACGAATGCAATGCTTTTTAACAGATGCAGGTGCGTGGCAGAGTGAATTAGCGACCGTAAAGCAGGGCGTTGCAGAAATGAAAGATCTTGCTTATGCGGCACAAGATATCATTGAGAAGTATGCCCACACAGTTGCAACCAGAAAGGGAGGAGGCGTACAGAAGACTATGAAGAGGTGTTGTTGCATCTTGGATGAAGGAATTGCAGTCCGCGGGGTTGGGTTGAAGATTGATGCTTTCAAGACGAAAATTTCTAATTTGGAAACGAGTTTTCGAAACAATTTCATAAGAGAATCTATAATAGTAGGCAAGCTGAGTCCTTTGAATGCAAGTCAGCGAAATGAAAGACAAACATTTCCTCGTCTTGATCATGACGTTGTTGGGTTCGATGATGATCTAAATAAATTGGTGGAGTTTTTGCTGAGAGAAGAGGAAGGCAACAGAGTTGCTTCCATATGTGGTATGGGTGGTCTGGGGAAGACCACTCTTGCCAAAATGGTTTATAATCACCATAAAATAGAGCAGCACTTTGTCAGCCGCACTTGGGTATATATCTCACAACAATGTCAAAGAAGACCTATTTGGGAAGAAATTCTGATCAAGGTTCTCTCTCCAACTAAAGAGGAAAGGAATGAAATTCAAAAGTTGACAGATGAGGAGATTGTTGATAAACTCTGTAACTTTCAGAAGGAGCGAAAATGTTTGGTGATTTTAGATGATATTTGGAATGTTGAGACTTGGAACAGTCTAAGTCATCTTTTTCCAAATAAGGACACTAGCAGTAAAGTATTGCTCACCTCTCGTAATAAAGAAGTGCCTCAGTCTGTAGATCCCAGGGGTTTCCTTCATGAATTGCAGTGCCTAAATAAAGGAAGGAGTCAGGAATTACTTGAGAAGATAGCAATATCTCGGAAAGAAGGTACAACTATTATCTAGTCTAAATTACTTTAATAATTTTTCTTTTTTGGTAATTAATTTGAAGATTATTTTTTTGGGTAAATAAATGGAAGAGATGGAAGAGTAAATGAAGATGTTATAAGCATAAAACATACAAATTAATCACTAACCTGCAAATGCTTGAAATATTTTAGATCAAATGTTAACCTGTCTAGATTTAATTTCTCTAATTTCTACTATAGAAAAGCTGAATTATTCTACATATTTTTTTAATAGATTCTTTTAGAAATGAATTTTAAAGAATATCAAATATTTAATTATTAACGAGAATGCACAATTTAAATAAAAATAAGATACATTTTTGCATTGTAATATTGTATTTTATATAGTTAAATACGTTTGATTAATAAGTTAAAAGTTTTTTAATAACAGTTTAGAATTGATAAACTACACTTAGTAAAGCACAAGAAGCCGAAATAATGACATAGACTAAGCTGCAAATCTAGAGTTCATAAACGCAATTGACATAGACATTTAGTGATTGGTTAAAGACATAAAATAGACTTCTATATTATGAGTTGGACTTCAATGATTTGAGTTGGACTCCGTACCTCCCTTTCACCTGTGTATTAAAGGTGTGCATAGATCGGTTTGGGGAGTTTTTTCAACCTCACTCAACTTTGTTGGGCTGAAAATTCTCAACCCAACCCAATTTATCACGCATGTAGAAAATGAACCAACCCAAGTCAAGAGCTAGGAAGAGCTGGTGGTTAGGCTTAAATGTTTTGTATCTTGTAAAAAATGGGTTTTCAATAAACTATTTAAGCCATTTTATTCAATAAATCATTATAATGTACATAATATGCCTAAATTATATTTCAAATTTCTACTTTCTTAAAAACAATTCTCAAAATACTAATATAAAGCAAAAAATAAAAAATAAAAACTTATATATTTTGGGCTAGCTTGAGTTAAAAAACTATCAACTCAAACCCAATCCAACTCGAGGCATTGAGTTGGGTCGGTTTTGTCAAGTTGGTGAGTTTGATGTACACTCCTTCTGTGCGCGCGCGCGCGCGCACACACACACATATATAAGAAATGAAAAAAAAAAGAGAGTAATTAGATGAAATTTGTAAACATTTTATTAAACTTTGCTTCAAAGAGAATTATATCATAAATAAGAGATAGAATTTTTAATTTGCAATTTTCCAAATAGTTGATATGCACGTTAAAATATATAGTCAATTGGTAAAACTTCTGATAGTTGAATAAAATATCTAGAGTTCAATCCTTGCCTACACCAAAAATCGACTGGTATAGGCGGAGATTGAACCCTATTGTGTAAAACCAAAATTTCCATTTTTAAATCTAGTAAATATTATATATATATATATATATATGTATGTATGTATGTATGTATGTATGTATGTATATTTATAGCCAACTATTGTATGAAACTAAAATTCCCACTTTTAAATCTAGTAAATATTAATCCAAAAGTAAAAGCAAAACAAAGTGATAAGAGAGAAATGACCCATGATGAAATATTAAATCACCAAGAAATGCATAAGCCAAAACAGATTTACCAAAAACAACAAAATACATTAGCTCTAATTAGAGTTGCAAGATAGGATTAGAAACATACCATATAGATGACAGAAACAATTAAAAATCCACCAAAGGGAAAAAAAAAAGAATCAAAGAAATAGGGGGAAGTAATCAAATTTTGGTTTTGTTATAGGCAAAACATGGAGAGAGAGAGAGAGAGAGGTGCACAAAGAGTAGTAGCAAGAATATAGCAAAATTAAATCCTTCATTATCAAATATTTTCTAGATTTTGGTCACGTTTGAGATTTGAGAAAAAGTTAGCTTATTTTTGCTCCTAAAGTGGATCTCATTGCATTGTTAAGTGGGTCTCATTCTTCAAAAGTCATCTTTTAGTTTTTTTTTCTACATACTTTCAGCAAAAAAAATTTTAATTTTAGCAAAATAATTAGTTTCCAAACAGACCCTTAGTGTGAAATGACTACTATCCTCATATAAAAAAATTATGGTTAACTAGAACTTAAAGACATAAGAATAAAAAATTTCAATACAAATAATAAAATATAGAGAAAAATTTCTCTAAAATATACTTAGATTATAAGCCCAAGGGGCTGGTCTAATACTTCCCAATATCTCATAAGATTCATACGATCTTGGGTTCAAATTTTTAGCTAACATCTTGAGACCACTTCCAAGATGTTCCTTTTTGTAATTACTTGGTTTGTGTGGAACGATGAAACTATTCACACTTAGGGAAATAGTTAAGTGCTCTAAGAATTCTAAACATTCATATCCCCCCATCCCCCAAAAAAAGATGTTATAAAATTATTTAAAACCATTTGACCAAAAAACTACTATTTTGAAAAATAATTGAATTAATCCTACACATTAAAATCCTAGGTATAAACTTTAACATTTTTTTTTTTGAGATAGTTTCAACCCAGATTTCTTATTCAACAATCATAAACTTTACTAATAGAGCTAATAATATATCCAATCATTTTTTGCATTTAACTTATTCAGGTTATTTTGCACAATAGCTAGTGACACTCTTTGTGGTAGCCATTGTCAGAGGTTCAAACTCTTCTTTCACCAATATATTCCTAGCCCAAAATAAACAGGATACTTTCAATTCCTTATAATAAATGCAAGACCATTATATTATTATTATTATTATTGTAAGTGATTTTTTTTTTTGAGAGGGTATTATAAGTGATTGATGCAAGCCGAAAATAGAGGTGATACTTTCGATTCCTTATAATAAATGCAAGACCATTATCTTCTTCCTTTTTCCTTTTTTTTTTTTTTTTTTTTTTTTTTTTTAATTTTTTTTTTTTGAAGTGATTGTTGCAAGCCCAAAATAAAGTAATTGATAATAGGAATTTTGATTGGACTTTTTTTTAAAAAAAAAAAAAAATTTATTTTAAGAAGGACCTAAGGTTCGCACTTAAACTTGCCTTGCACCAACAAATGATAATTCTAGAAACTAACACTAATCTTACTTAGTCTATACCAAATAAAGAAAATAAAAAAGACTAAAAAAAACTTGTAGGTCGACTTGTTGTTTTTGTGTTTTTAATCTAGTAAAAATTGGTGAATGTTTCCAAATTATTTAAATATAATATTACCATGCATAAAATAAAATTAAAACTTGTGATTTAAATTAAAATCCATTTTAAATATTTGTACTAAATTTAAAATTGAGCAAGAGTAAGAGTTAAAAGTCATATATTAGTATAGTCCATTGGCATGGATCAAATTTCTCCAAGTGGATGTACTATCAATGGTTCATCTCTAGCTTTTCAAGTCTTAAAATAGGGTAGTGTTTGTTACATATCCCTGTTATACATACTCCCTTACACACCTTTTTTTTTTTTTTTTAATTGAAATTGTGTTTTCAACTCATGATTAAGTTCAAAAAATGTGTGTAATAGAGCGTGTATAATAGGTTGTATATAAAAATCTTTATCCCCTAAAATATGGTATCATTTTGAGATATATATATATATATATATAGACACACACATATATAATTTCATTTTATTATTTTTGTTGCTGATTATAAGGTTCTTGTTGTTCAAGGAAAAAAATGATATTATTTTGTTTGTTTTCCAGACCCTGTGACCAAAACTTATATGGACAAGTTTGGGAAGAAGATGATAAGATATTGTGGGGGTTTACCATTGGCCATCACTATACTTGGAAAAGTTTTAGCAACAAAGCAAACACAGGAAGAATGGGAGAAGGTGCTTAAACATGTCAAATCACACCTTTATGAAGAAAAAGACTTGTTGGAAGTTAACAAGGTGTTAGCTTTAAGTTATAATGATTTACCTTCCAACTTGAAAGCATGTTTTCTATATTTAGGTCATTTCCCACGGAATTTTGAGATACCGACAAAAGAAGTGATTCAAATGTGGATGGGAGAAGGTTTTCTATCACAAATTCAGCATGGAGGAACAAGAAATGATACAATGGAGGAGGATGTGGGAGAGCGATATATAAGGGAGTTAGAGCAGAGGTTCATGGTTCAAGTGGGGAAAAGGGGCTCACTTGGGAGGATCAAAACTTGTCGAATTCACGATTTGATGCAATACTGTTGCCAATCAAAAGTCCAAGATGAAAAATTTCTCCATACCATCGACGTTTTTTCCATGAAACAGCATGAAGTGTCTAATGGTAACATTCGAAGACTGTCTATCATTTCGGAATCAGGTAATAATTCCTTAGAGGTTATGAACTTTAATGATTATCCTCAGGTAAGGTCTGTTCTCCACCTTCTGCATCCTTGTGACCTCTCTTACTTTAAAGGGTCCCGTTTCAAGAAATTAAAGTCGGCTAGGGTCTTACATCTAGAAAATTTTAAAAATACCAATGGAAAATTACCTAAAGACATTGGATGTCTCATCCACTTGAAATATTTATCTCTCAAGAATAGCCATATAAATAAGGTGCCATCATCTATTGGCAATTTGTGGGGCTTGGAGATACTAGATTTGCGATCCAATTGCATGAGAGTGCCAAATGTGTTTAAGAATATGAAAAAATTGAAGCATCTATATCTACCCTATGATTATTGGGTATGGCCCGTATGGGCTAAGTTGGAACTAGCTAATCTTTGTCATTTGCAGACATTGGTGAATGTTCAGCACACAAACATCCAAATTTCCAGGGAGTTGAAATTCAACTGTCTTCAAGTTCTTCAAGTGAGGACTAATAATCAGGTTCTTCAAGTGACGAGTAATAAACGGGCCCAAGTTGCAATACAAAAACTAGTCTCATGCAGTCCTGATATGAATAAGCTAAGTCTACGCGTGTTTATAAAGAAGCTTCCTAGTCAATTCTCTCCAAATCTTGCCAAGTTAACCTTATGTGAGACTGGTCTTGAGAATGACCCAATGCCAACTTTAGAGAGGTTGTCCAATTTAAAAATCCTTCGCCTTCTTTCTCAATCATTCAAAGGGAAGAAAATGGTTTGTTCTAAAAGAGGATTTCTTCAGCTTAAATCTCTTGTACTTTGTCATTTAAAAAGGCTAGAGGAGTGGACGGTGGAGGAAGGAGCCTTGCTCAGTCTCTGCACTTTGGAAATTGAAGATTGCAAGAAATTGGAGACAATTCCAGATGGATTGAGTTTCATCACAACCCTACAGGAATTGAAGATCATAAACATGCTATTGTCATTCAAAGAAAGCCTTGATGAAGGAGGACCAGATTTTGACAAAGTCCAACATGTAACTTCCATTTTATTTCATAACTGTGAACAATGAATTCCTGCACTTGCATTATTGAAATATCTTATGACGCTTTCTTATCTATTAATTCAATTTTTCCCTAATTATATTTATAGCAAAATTTTCCCTAATGTAATTATTCTTTTGATTAGAATGAAGGTCTTATCCATTCTTTTCCACCTCAATTTACACACTTATTTATTTAGGTTTTGAACCCACAACTTAGTTGCCCATTATATTACAAGCAAATTCTTTTTCACTTATCTCGTGGTGGACTCTTAATTTTTGCCGCTGTTATCAATAAATTAAGTAATGAGTTTTATTTGAAAGTTTTTTCTTTCTTTTTTCTCCCTTTTAAATATTTTTTGTTCCTTCTACATTTTTTTTTTTTCATTCTTAATTTATACAATATAAATATATTGGTTGACGGTGCAAATATAGTTCTAACTGTTGTTTTAATGAGTTCATGTATATAGCATATTCATTTTAATTCGTTTTTTTATGTTTTGGGCTTAATCATTTTAGTTGGTTGTCTCCCTCTATTCTTCTTCTTCATTTATATATTTATTTATTTATTTGTCAGGTGAAATCATCCATGGAGCAAAAGTTTCTACTCTACTTCAACTCATGAAAAATCAACAAAATATTTCACTGCTTTTCAACATTGTACGAGTTTGTGCAAATAATACAATTTCAAAGGATTTGACTCATTAAACATATTCTCTGATGCCTACGTATAGTGCTGGAAAGAATTTTATTTTATTTTATTTTATTATTATTATTGCTTTCCTATTATTCCACCCTTTGTTCATGTATCCTGTTCCTGTGGAATAAAACAACCAAGAAAAATAATTCTTAATTTAATTTGGGATTCTCATATTTCATTAAGCTATGTTTATCTCACAGTACTTTAGATGCATACTATTTATAGTGAAGCTAGTTTAGTTTGTCCTTTTGTTAAGCAGTAGCAGTTTATCTTATTGAGCTGGGAATATCAAATTAATAGCATGGATGGTATCACTGTTCTTTCCATATCTATACAGGTAAAACACTAGTTATGTGAAATTGAGAAATAAACAATTATGCAGATAAATTATGTTAGATGGAACTTTTATTCCTTTTAGATTTTATGCCATAATTGGAATTCTTTAAATTCTACATCATACATAATCAGAACAATCGTTAAGAAGGAATTTGGCCAATCTTAATAATAATTTAAATAGTTCTAGTTGAATAGATCGAGTGTTTAGGTGAATATGAGCTGTGAAATGCTTCTTTTAAACTAGAAGCCCATAGTTGAGGGTCATCTAGGTGATAATACTGTGATTGGTTAAGTTCGTATGCAGGCTTTGTAATAAGGATATTATAGTGTGCAACTCGCCAAATATTTCATCAATCATGTTCCTTCTTTCTTAGCTGAAGAACCATATACTAGCTAGCCATGTTTCATTCTCATATGCCCTTTGATTGTGGACCATGTACTGAGCTAGACTATGTGTACTATGTCTAGTAACCTTTACACTAATGCATTAAGACCACGAACAGGTTAAAAAGAAACGATTGAAAAAGAAAAAAAAAAAAAAAAAACTCCCAACTTTTCTTCTAGATGCTAAAAATTTGCCAGAATCATTTAGGTTACTTCAGTGTTTTACGATTTAGGACATGTAGTTGTCCAATAAGCTACTTTTACCAGCCATCACCAAGCAAGGAACTCTGAATATAGGATTTCCTATGCTAGTCAGACAAAAAAAGAGTAGGATTTCCTTAGCAAGTGAGACTTAACACATAATTTTTTTTCTTTCTAAAAAATAGTAGTAGAATAAAAATGAATTAGGATCCACCCTATATGCAATGCATCATTTTAAAGGTTTAGATTAAAGATTACAAATCTAAGTGTATATTATTCAAAATTTTAAATGACATGACACTTTGTATATGGTCAAATTCATAAAATAAAATCTCACAATTAAAATAAGTTTGAACTTAGATCACTTTGCAAAATATTAAAATACTATTTGTTCCAAAAGCTAAAATTATATTTGATCACACATGCAGTGTTAAAAATTTGGCTAACGACCGCCTCCGACAACAGTTAACTAATCAATTATTCATGTTTCTTCCTTTACCCTGAATAGTGGGACACCATAGAAAAGTAATTATATATGACAATCACCAAGAGAGCCACCTAGCGATAAATGAAGATGGAGCAACTTCTAAGGATGGCAGACCCTCTAGTATAGGAGTGATCATTCATGATTCCAATGGCCATGTTACAGCAGCCATGAGCAAAGGTTTACCAGCACAGTTCACCGTTGACACTGTGGAGTCTATTGCCATTGCAATTGGCATCCTCATTGCTTAGGAATTGAAGGTCTCCAAAGTCATCGTCGAGTCCAACGCCCTCTCAATCATCCAATCCGTAAATGCTAAAGACACAGCTGGTGCCCTTGGCCATATCTTTCAAGGGATTCTCAACCCTCTTCATTCCTTCATCAACTGGAAATTTCAATATCTGAAAAGGGAACACAATAGAGCAGCTCATGTTCTTGCAGCTCTTGCGAGATCTTCTGAAACCACACAAGTCTGGAATGGTGTCACCCCTCCAATGCTTCAGAGCCTTCTCTATCGAGATCCCCCCTAACTTATTTATTTGCTGATTGTTTCTTGTGCTTTCTCTCTCTTGTATTCCAATTTCTCTTTGAATGAAATATATTTTCCCTTCCAAAAAATAAATAAATAAATAAATAAATAAAACCAATAAATATCACCTCCAGGCCTAAATGTCCAAGTCATTCTTTTATCTAGTGAAGACGTTGCTTTCTTCTCCCTATATCCTGTATCTTTATCTTAAGGCCATATAGCCATATATTTGTATGGAAGGCTCTGTCTTACCCAAATCGATGGAAGCCAATTGTGTACAATGCTGTGTCTCACCAACACATGAGAGCTGTTGAAAAGAGTTTGGTCCTGGGAACTAGTCAACTTGCTAGCAGAATATTTGCAGTTGACCCTGGGGCATCATAAACTTAATTATATTGAAATTCTCTAAGTCTCACAACCTGAAATTTGGTGAACCCTACTCTCTTTTTTTTTTTTTTTTTGATGAAATATGAACCCTACTTGTTAGAAAGTCAGAGCAATAGATAGAAATGCTATAACGTGCTAGTTGTGTACAAAAATCTTGATGGTTCTGACAAGTTAGTTGGTTAGCTATATATCTTTGCGAATAAGGAATATATATATATATATATATATAGAAGTGAAACCTACACATTTGAGTCAAATCCAAGCTGGGTCATGTTTTCGTACGGGAGGAGAATAACTTAATATAATCAATTGCCCAAATTGTTTAATGAGTGAATGAGAAATTCTCCCCAAATTTCGTACTTTTTTTTTTTAATATATAAAATAAAATTTTATCATAATTTAATCTAAATGTATATATATGTGAAGTTTCCTTCTGAAAACTTAAACCCCGATCATTACCTCCGCACCCCAAATTTCGTACTTAAACTTTGGGTGCATGTGGTGAATAAGAATAGTCATGTGTTTGTTTCAGCAAAAATAAAAAAGTTCATATGTTTGACCACTTTGACCTCATACATCCAATTTTTCTGGGTATAAAATACTTTCCATTCTTAAAATCGAAGCTACAAGAGTTAAAATAGATTCTGTTTTGGCATTTTTTTACTTTTTTTTTTTTTTCTTTTTGCTAAATTGCGTTCTGAAACTTATAGTTTATGGGGTGTAACAAATTAAATCTATGTATTGGGCTTGAAATTGAATATGTGCTAAAGGTTTAATTTGTTATTTTCTGAAATCTCGTGATTTAATTTAATTTGTTACTTTTGAAACTATATGATTTAATTTATTTGTTAATGAAAAATTTTAAGAAAATTTTGATATTATTTTTATGAAAAACAGTGAAAAGAAAAACAATTTTCTTTTCTAGAAAAACTTTCTTAAAATGATTCACTAACAAATGCCTTTGAAATATCCAATTACAAAATCCATAATTTAATTTATTACCATTGGAAACTTTAGAGTTTATTTTGTTAATTTTGAAAAAACAATAAGGTTTAATTAATCAAAATTCATATGTAAATAATTTTTATTTTATTAATTTACTTAAAATTAAATAATAAAAATAAATGAATATTTTATTCTTAAGTTATATAATGAATATATACATATTTTGTGAGACGAAGGTATCATAAAATGCACACACACACACACACATATAAATAATTGAATGGAAGATGGTAGAGATACCAAAAAAAAAAAAAAAAGATTTTGAATAACACATTAAACTTTAAGGATAAAAGGATTTTGAATAATACATTGAACTTTAAGGCTCTATTAATCATGTATATTTAAATGGAAAAACCTTGAATTTAATAATAAAAAACTATCCAAAACAATAAATGAAATCATTTTTAAGTAGAATCTTCAATTCAATAATTAACAACAATCTAAATTACTAAACATTTAAAAATTTGAACTAAAAAGACTCAAATGAGAATTTAATTTTTGTCCTTCAAAGTATGGGAGAAGACACTGAAACTTAAGTAAGTTTCACCCTACCAAAAAAATTAAAAACAAAAGAGGATATATACATATATATATATATATATATATAAACTTCAAGTTTAAGTCCCATGCATTGCATGGGTTTTGAGCACGCTACGTGTGTGTGTATATGCATGGAAAAAAAAATATCTGAATTCAAAATTTATTGCAGAAAAAGGGAGAGTGTAGTCTTACCCCTGTCTAGCTAATTATTGTTATAATCCCTTTGTTTTGTGGAGAGAGAGAGAGAGAAACACTTTTATTTTTAAGAAAGAAAAAAAAAAGTCAATGTATACTATATAATAGCAAAGATATTAATCTTTGGAACTGGTATCTCATACAGATTAGTATTTCAATTATGCGTTTTGGTAGTTAGAAGTTTGCACATAGTAGTTAATAATTAGCAAATTACTTTGAAATTTCTTTTAAAACCAATCCCTTAAAAAGTTTTAGTAGAGTTTATATTAAATCACGTTAATAAATCAACTCTCTATTCAAAATTTTGTTTAAATCATGTTAATAAAAAGTTATCGATATAACTATTAGTAATCATTTCTTAGGCTTATCTATTTAGCTTTGTTGCCAAATTGATATCAACTCTTTTATTTTATTTCTTTTTTTAATAAATTAGCTCTTTATTCAAAAACAAATTTTAAATCACGTTAACAAAAAGTTACCGATAAAACTATTATTAGTAAAAACAACTAAAAACCTATAAACAACAATTTAAATTTAATATTAAGAATATAATCAAACTTATTCATAATTTAAAATTAAGAAATTAACACAAATCATAAATTAAGATATAAAAGTAGAAAAAGAACAAAGAATATACATGTTTGTTTCCTCTATCACTTTGAGAGAAAGTGTGAGTATGTAAAGAAAACCTGAACCAATTATTGTAGAAGAGAACAAATGAGTACAAAAGTTTGATATTATGAATTGGGTTAATTTGTCTGTCAATTTCTAATGCAGAATTCATGAATTTACGTATGTATGTGAGAAGTTTTTATTAATTTTTTTGAAGTTAATGAAAAATAGCTTAAACAAAATGAAAAAATAATAATGAAGAAAGAATGCGTATCTATGTTGTCATGGAATTTAGGTATTCACATATTGGAGTAAACTTCACTTCAAAAAGGATATATATATATATATATATATGGTAGAGTTTCATTTAATATAGAATTTAAATCCTATTGGAATTAAGATTTCTAATTAAGGTGTTTGTTGCTATCTCATAAATCCCATAAAAAATGGAAAAAAAAAAAAAAAAAAAGGTTATACGGATAAAAGGAAAAAAGAAAATTTTTTTTGTGGACAAAAGGAAACGTTGATACAGAAGTTTTTATTTTTACTTTTCCTTTAGAAACAAACACATATACACAAGAGAGAGGAAAAAGAGTTCTAATACAAAAGCACACCACAACTCCACTCAAAAGCCATTGTAACTTTTTTAATATAGAAAGAGTTCTAATACTTTTTATTTTTATGAGAAGAAAGAGAAGGTGTTTACTTTAAACTCAAATGCTTATTACATTATTTACATTTTTTTTTTTTTTTTTTACTTTATCCAAAAAAATTTTTGGTAAATCAATATGAACAAATAACTTGTTATCTTCTATTTTTTTTATGGAATATGAACCAATAACATTGCTTTTTTTTTTTTTTTTTTTTTTTTGGTGTATCTTTGGACTCCATTGAGTAAAAGATTGTGGGGATAATCGTGTTCAATTGATTATGTGTTTTCACACATTGCCCCTTGCATGTTTTCATGCCCTAGATGCACACTTTTGCATATGATGCACACACACACACACCCTTTGACATGTTGAGTGAATAGTGCCAATGATTCTATCATGATGTGATGTTTAGCATCTTCACATGTCAATTTGCTTTTGAATTACTCTTTAAATTCCAGTTTTTAGGGTTTTAATTCAAAGTTTATGTTTTGGTACTAACTTGGTGCTAATCAAGTTTGTTGCCATTTGTTTAATTTTCATCTTGCTCTTTGTTATTACATGATCTTTGCTTGAAGATGTCTCCCTTCAAAAAGTCAGTTGTTAAAGGAGGTAGCAGTAAGGGAAAAGAACCAATAATTGATCTCAGTAGCTTCTCCCCTAAGTTGAAGAAGACACGATCTTCGACTGGAGTTTATGACGACACTCGTTTCAGATCATATGCCACATATCAAGCATATCTAAATCACTTCAAGGGTGCCCCCATGTTGATTGAAAGGGTTGTTGAGCAAGCGTCTCTTCTCGATATGAACATTCCAAAATGGTTTGCCTCTAAAGATTGGAACTACCTTCTGTCTAATCTTGAAGATCCTTATGAAGAGCTGGTGAAGGAATTTTATGCAAATGTCATCTTCGATGGGGATGAGCTAAGATGTTGGGTAAGAGGAAAGGACTTCACTGTCACACCTTCCTATCTTCCTATCATTCTGAACATCAACCGACTAATGTTTGTCAAACCATTGGTGTATGATGAGTTAGAATCGAATCTTGAAATACTTCAGGACGCTTTCAGAGAGAACTTGGGGATATCCTCAAATGGTACCTCAACACACCCGATTTGACACAAAGTTCACCTCTCTCCAAACTCAATTGGATCAAATCCAAAGGAAGCTAGAAGAAGAAGATGACTAGCTATTCCATGACAAAAAGGGGGAGATGGTTCATGATAGGGGGAGAGCAATGATAGGGGGAGAAAGAGCTAGATCAAAGGGGGAGCAATGCAATGCAATGAAGAGCAAGAAAAGCAACCTACAACAAGCCTTTACATTTTCTTAAGCCTTTACATTTTAATGCTACTTCTAGTCTATGTTCATATTTCATGGCTCATGTTGTGTACTTGACAATATTTATTTTGTACCTTTGCTTTTGTAGCTACGTAGTACTTTTAGATCATGTTTTGCATTCTCTTTAGTATTCTTATTCCCTTGTTGGATCTTGTATCCTTGATGCAATTACCTTAGTGTTTTTGCATTGAGCTTATTAGGTTGCATGTCCAGATGTTCATTCACCGTGTGAATGTTCATTGTGGTCACTCTTTATAGTGATTATTCTTGTTTGGTCAAGCTATGCTTTATTGTCATACTAATTCCTACTTGATCGCATTGTGCTTACTCCATATGCATTCCAAGATTTTTGCTTACAATGAACTTTTTGTGAAATTGTTTTCAAGAAAACTTGTCCATATGGTTCAAGAGCTTCTCAGATCTAGAGTTAGGTGTAAGTGAGTTTTGGCAACTATTCCCAACTCACATTTTAAGTCTAGAGTCTGTTTTAGGATTTTGTCACGAAATAGCCAAAGGGGGAGATTGTAAGATTGAATTTATTCAACTATGTGTTGGTTTTATTTCATGCCAAATTTGCTTGTAATTCAGCAATTAGATACCTTGTATTTAAGTGAGAATCATGTAAGGGTTGTATGTGAGAGAGTATGAAGAATTCAAGTATGCAATCAAGAGCATTCTCAAGACTGAAACTCGCGAGTGACTCGCAACTGATGACTCGCCAAAGGTGCCACACGTGTGAAGCATGCAGGAAGTTGAAGGGTCATAACAACTGGAGAACTACAGGACAAAATGTGCAGTCTGGCCAGTCAGTTATTTGGCAACTGGAACTCACAACTTGTCCCAGTTGCGAGTGAGTCACTAAAGCCCCCTGTTTTGCAGAAAAATGACTTTTCACATTCCCTCACATACCCTACTATAAATAACCTTATACCCACGAAATGCAGAGAGCTTCCAGTGAGAACTTGAAGAGATAAACCCTAGAGAACAACAAGATTGATTCATCCACAATCTTATACCTTTGATTCTCAAATTCCTCTACTCTCACCCTCTCCATTGACATACCCTTGAGAGAATCTTTATAGCCAAATCCTTATCTCACCATACCCATATCAGTGAGAAGGTTATTTGGTGCTTGGGAATCAATTCAGAGAGGACCAATTCATTTGGTTAATGCAATGGGCTTATTGCGGGATCCGAAAAGCTAGAGAAGACACGGTTAGGCTTAACCTTGTTAGAGCAAGAAGCTTGGAGGGCTTAGGTGCATTAAGTAGATTAGGTTTGGAAGGTCTATTGTTATTCATGTATCCCAATTGATTTTCTAGTGGATCATTTTACCACTTAGAGGGTGGCAGAGAAGTTTTTTGCTGAGTTCTTCGGTTTCTTCTTGATAACACGTGCCAGTGTTATCTTGTGTTTGCTTCTCTCTAACACTTACTCTTTGCCTTTAATTATTGTTGTGTTGTGTTTTAATTATGGCTTAGAGTAGTTTGTTTGTTTGGGTATAGCTTGTACTTATCATTCTGCACGTATATTGTTTGAGTATAATCTTGTTTTGGTTATTTTGAAATTAGGGGTCTAATCATTCACTAGTGTTTTACACACCAAGTGAACTTTCAATAACGGTCCCACGAGATTTATACATGGGGTTGCAGAGCTGCCCTAAAACTTAGAAGTGAGGTTAGGAGGTTCATAAAGTTTACTGTTGGGGATGGTATAAGGTTTTCTTATGGCATGATAGTAGGATCCTTTGCATGAAGTATAGCTTTAAGATTATGCATGGTGCCACAACTAAATCTGAGGTAAAGGTGGATTCTGTTTTGAAGAACAAAATAAGGGTTTGGAAACCTGCAATGTTTGAAAAATTAATCACCATACAATGCCAGTTGTGTTTGGTTGAGCATAAAGATGATAAAGCTAGGTGGTCTGCAACTAGATCAGGCTGGCTGCTCTTGTGCAGCCATCTGCAATGAACATAAAGCTAAGGTAGATGAGGTGGGATGATGGAGATTGTGGTAGTTTAACCTTGCTATCCCCTGGTTGCCTTTATTGGTTGATTAGGAATCAAAAACAAATTGACAACTAGAGAAAGATTATCTTATTAGGGCTATACTGGTGGCTGCTTGTGTGTGTTTTGAGAGTAGAGATAATCTTTTCTTAGAATGTTATTTTGCCAAGAGAATCTAGGACACTGTCATTAGGCACTGGTTAGTTTCAGAGTCTAAGTGCAGTTGGCATGATCAAATGAGCTAGGGCATTACCAAGGGAGAAGCCTAAGATCATCTATTTTTAAGCTTGCCCATTGGGCCAGTGTGTATTATGTTTGGTCTTAGAGAAATGCCATTATACATAATGGATCTATGTGGCCAAAAGCAGAATTTGAGAAGAAATTAGAAGGATGTTAGAGGCAGATAAGATTCCTGAACCAAATTCCAAATATCATTTTTGAACAATATTCTCTGCTATGGGATAAATTCTTTTGTTATTCAAAATATTTGTGTGTATTACTGATATTTAGGAGGTGTTTTGTTTTGGTGTAAAATTTCTATAATATGCTCTTACCTGAGTTTTTGTTCTGTTAATTTGTAAGAATCTAGTCTCTTGAGATGAGTTTTGGGATTTAATAGCCTCTGTTCTATTCTTAAGCCTAGGACTCACTAACCCCAGTTTCTGTAGTTTGCTTAGCTTTGTCTTGTTTGTTCTCTATTAATAATATCCTTTACTAATTCATCCAAACAAAATTAAACTAAGATTAATTGAATTTTTTAGTCATTCTTAATATAACATTTTTTCATCATAAATATACATTCTCAAATTCTCAAAATTATAGAAGCAATCATGCTTGCTATTAATGTCCTGTGAACTATTGTCTTCTTCTATCTTCTTCTGCGTCTATCTTATTGAGCAACAAAAAAAACCTACCAGCACTCCTTGCTCCTAGACTTCTATTTGTTGCCTCTATGGCCTTGATGGTTGCTTGTGTTTTGTTAATTTATCTTTTTCATATTTTCGTAAACCACTCGGCATAAACTCAAAGTGGATTGAATTTCAATTTTTTTATTTAAAAAAAAATAGAGAAGAAAAAAGAACTTCACCATTATCATTCACCAGGAGTAAATATTGAATTGCAATTTATACACTTATTTATTAGGTTCTAAACCCACAACCTACCTCTCCGTTATATTACAAGCAAATTCTTTTCCGCTTCATCTTGTGGAGGTCTCTTAATTTTTGCCACTTTTATTAACAGTTTCTTCTTTCTTTTTCTCCCCTTTTTGGTGTGTTTCTTTTTTTTTTTTGGTGGTGGGGGGGGGGGGTCCTTCTATTTTCTTTTCATTCCTATCACATAAATGCATTGGTAGATGGCGTAAATATAGTTCTAAATGTTACTAATGAGTTCGTGTCTACAACATATTTCATTTTAATTCGTTTTTGATGTTTTTGGGCTTAATCATTCACCTTTAGTGTTTTTTACAAGTGAAATCATCCATGGATGGAAATTGCTGATTTTTCCATATCAATATGGTAACTAAAACACTAGTTATGTGCAATTGTGAAATGAGCAATTATGCAGACAAATTATGTTAGATGGAACTTTTATTGCTTTTTGAACACTATAAATTCAACATTGTATATAATCAATGTAATAACTAAGAAGGAATTGATTGCTCTTAATAATAATAATAAATATAATTCTAGTTGAATAGAGTGTTAGGTGAATATGAGTTGTCAAATGCTTCTTGTGAACTAGAAGATGATGTTCTTATACTATTGTGATTAGTGGGGAATCATAGCCATTGCATATATAGGTTATATTTTTTTGAAAATTTTCTATTGAGAGTAGTATCAAATGATTATTTATGTTTTCAATTCTCAATATACCCATTATTAATGTTTTAGGCGACCCTTGAGTTGATAACCATATGGGAGTTTTATTTCTTTGTAAACATTTTAGAATTTATTACTTGGACAGATCAGTATAGTTTTACTTCAACCTTAAGGATTGTTGAACTTTCTATGCCTCCATTGGCACTGAGAGGAGTGCTAGATTTTACCTCATGGCAAGTATTTTTGGACTATAAAGGCCCCACAAGATTGTGCATAGGGCCGTGGAGCTGTCCTAAAACTTAGAAATGAGGTTAGGACGTTCATAAAGTTTGATGTTGGGGATGGTAGAGGTTTTCTTATGACATGATAATTAGGATCCTATTAGGCTCCTTTTCATGAAGAATAGCTTTAGGATTATCCATGATGCAACAACTATATCTGAGGCAAAGATGGACTATGTTTTGAAGAACAAAATAAGGGTTTGGAAACTTGCAAGTTCCAGCAAATTAATCACCATACGATGCCAGTTGTGTTTGGTTGAGGTTAAAGATGATAAAGCTAGGTGGTCTACAACTAGATCAGGCTGGCTGCTCTTGTGTAGCCATCTGCAATGAACATAAAGCTAAGGAAGTTCAGGTGGGATGGTGGGGACTGTGGTGGTTTAAGTTAGGACTCCTTCCTCATATGCTTCTCATGGTACCCTTTAAGGCCTAAATGTTACTCTGATAGTTTGTGCATGTTTTTCTTGTCTCTCTTTCAGAATGTGTAAACTAGGTTTTGCTTATGTATTATATGTTAGAATTTATTTGTAAGAATTTTGTCTCCCCAGATGTCTTCTTCTTAATTTGGACTACAAGTAGAGATCAAGGGAGGAAAGACTTTAGACTTCCTCCCACAACAGTTAACTAATGAATTCTTAAGGTTTGTTCATTCACACTAAATGCTAGGACTCCATAGAGAGAATTATCTATGACACTCACAAAAGGGCTAACTATAATTATTTATCACCTCCGGGCCCAAATGTCCAAATCATTCTTTTTCTTATAAAGATGTTGCTTTTTTCTGCTTGTATCTTCATCTTAATGCCAAATAGTCAAATATTTGTATACAAGGCTTTGCCTCACCTTAATTGTTGGAAGCCAATTGTGTACAATGCTCTATCTCACCCACACATTTAAAACCATGTGTTGGAATATGAGAACTCTTGAAAAAGAGCAAGACCTTAGAACTAGTTAACTTATTTGCAGAAGATCATTTGAAAAAGAGTAACTTGCGTGATCTAATTAGCTATTTCTAAGTTTGCCCATTGGGCCAATCTGTATTATGCTTGGTCTCGAAAAAATGCCGTTATACATAATGGGTTAGTGTGGCCTGAATAGCAGATTTTTATAAGAACTTAGGATGTTAGATACAAATAAGAGTCCTGAACCAAATTCCAATTATCATTTCTATAAAGTTATTATTTACAACTATATGTTTTGTTGGCTTATATTTCGTGCCAACTTTAATTGTAATTATATTCAATCTGTTGTACCATGTATTTGTTGTGGGATTTCATTGTAAGGGTTGTGTGTTAGAGAGAGAGTGTGTGTAGACTTAAGCATTTGAAGACTGAAGATTTCTCGCGAAGTGGCACATGTGCCCTACACATGCGCCCTACACATGCTGGAATGCGAAGAGTCAGGCTAGATGGAGACAGTTGTGTCTCGCGAGTATCTTACGGGTAAGGGCTTTCCGCGAGACACCCGCAAGGCATTATGTTCTACCAACCTGTCCAGTTTGATTCACACTTTCTGTACCCACACTATTTATACCCACATTACCCACAATTGAAATAAGAGCCTCTGAGAGAAAAACTAGCCAAACACCTTGAGAGTTAGAGATTGTTATACCCACAATCCTCTACACATTTGTTTTGGGAATTTCCTCATCTCCTACCTCTCCATTTCCATACTATTGAGAGGTTGATAGCCTAATCACTTACTACACCCTTTCAAAGTGTTAAGTGAAGTTTTGGTGCTGCTAGGAAGCATTGGCAGAAGCCGATGATGGCAGATACAATAAGGAGCTTGTTGTGGGATCCAGATAACTAAGACAGGACACGGTTCCAAGAAGCCTTGTTGGAGTAGAAGCTTGGAGGGCGTAGGTACTTCGGGTAGATTAGGCTTGGAGGGTCTCTTGCTAACTCATGTATCCCAACTGATTGTCTAGTGGATTGATTTCCGCTTGGAGGGCGGCGGAGAGGTTTTTCGCTGAGTTCTTCGGTTTCTTCTTCAATAACACGTCTCGGTGTTATCTATGTATGCATCTCTCTTCCCTACTCTTGTTCATTTCATTTTTACTACTGTGTTGCTTTAAATATGGATTAGAGTAGTTGTCTTACTTATACGCTTGTGTTTACACTATTCCGCACTTAGTATTAAGTTAGTGTAAAATCAACCAAGCCGTAACTTTAATTTGGGGGTCTAAACTGCTCGTTTGTTTTCGATACTTTTCCGAGCTTTCAATTGGTATTAGAGCGGGTACACTTACTGTGATTTAAATACCTAAGTGTGATCCTTGATCCCTCGGTAATAGCCAACATGAAGGATAGTAGAAGTGTTTGTAAAAATGACTCTATGAGCATATTTGAAGACTGTTCTAGTAATGCACTTTTAGAGTTATTTAAATTAAAGAAACATGCTAGAATCTTTAGTCACATGCTGAAATCCTTAGTTCATAGGAACCATGATACGCATAACAGCTTATGTGAGTCAAATTCCTTAGTTCATGAATATAAGAGAATGAATAGACACTTGTGTGATAAACTTGATCGTCTAAAAAGGAAACTACACTCATCTTTGAATGAAATAAAGAAAAATGAGTCCTGCTTTAATGGTCAAAAATGTCTCTCTCATGCATGTCTTTTTGTTCATACCGCATTGAAAGTGTTTAACTCATGTTTATGGTATCTTGATAGCGGGTGTTCAAGGCATATGACCGGAGATAAGTCTCTGTTCAAAACTATTAAAGAGAAGGAAGATGGTTTTGTGACATTTGGAGATGGTAGTCATTCACAAGTTCTTGGAAAGGGAACGGTGGATATTCCGGGACTGCCTTTGTTGACTGATGTGTTGTATATTAAGGGATTGGAAGTGAACTTGTTAAGTATTACTTAGATTTGTGATGAAGACTTCTTAGTCCAATTCTCAAAGAAAGGATGTCTAATCTTAAATGAAGAAGGTGTTCAAGTTTTGAAAGGATTAAGGACCACCGACAACTGTTATGGAGTCATTCCCAAACCAAGCATAGCATGTAGAATTGCTTGAGTGAATCTTTTGGAGTTGTGGCATCAACGTCTTCGACATGCCAACTACAAACAGGTGGCAAAAGTGTCTAAGCTTGAAGCTGTGGTTGGTTTACCAAAGTTTGGAAAAGTTGAGAAGAATGTTTGTGGTCCATGTCAATTGGAAAAACAAACAAAGTCAAGCCATCCTAAAGTAAATGTAGTTGCTACGTCTCGTCCCTTGGAGTTACTACATGTGGACTTGATGGGTCCAACTAGAATAGAAAGCATGGGTGGAAAGCGTTATATAATGGTGGTTGTTGACGATTTCTCAAGATATTCTTGGGTGGACTTTCTTAGGGAAAATTCAGAAGCATGTGACAAGATGGAAAGGCTATGTAAGAGGCTGCAGAATGAAAAAGAAGTTTCCATAGTTAGAATCAGAAGTGATCATAGGAAGGAGTTTGAAAACGCTAAGTTTGAAGCATTCTGCAATGAACATGGCATTAAGAAGGAATTTTCAACTGCCAAAACTCTACAACAGAATGGGGTGGTCGAAAGAAAAAATCGGGTGATTCAAGAAATGGCAAGAGTAATGTTACTCAACAAAAACATTCCATAGAAGTTTTGGGCTGAAGCTGTGAATACATCATGCCACATTGGGAATAGAATCTACTTCCGAGCAGGAACTAAGAAGACATCATATGAAATTTGGAGAGAGAAGAAACCAAAAGTGAAAAATTTCCAAATATTTGGAAGTAAGTGCTACATTCTCAATGATAGGGAGAATCCTGAAAAATTTTATGCTAAAAGTGATGAAGGGATATTCCTAGGTTATTCCACAAATAGCCGAGCATATAGAGTGTATAACAAGCGCACTAAGACGGTGATGGAATCAATAAATGTGGTCATTGATGACACTATCTCTGAAAAAGGTATTGATGATGATGGTGAAGGCCAAACCCTTAAGAAGAATGAGCAAGACGATGAAATGTCTCAAGGTGAAGATGCTGAGAAAGAATCACCGGAAGAGGAGTCTACACCTCCAATACCAAGAAGGGTGACTAGATCGACTCAAGGATCTCCTAGTCCACTCACCCCTCTGGAAGTTCAATCTCCAATCTCATGTGATGAGGAACCTTCCACTTCCAAAAGACCATCATCAAGGGTAATCCTCAATCATCCCTCAAGCAATATCATTGGTGACTTAGATGAAGGACTTCGGCTATGAAAAGGATGAGCTTATATTGTGCTAAATTCCAGGCAGCACCCAAAGAATCACACTTGACTACGGTCAAACGAATAATCTGCTACATAAATGGCATATCCGATTATGGAATTTGGTATTCAAAAGACTCAAATAAGTGCCTAGCTGGATATTCTAATGCTGACTGGGCCGGATGTATTGATGATAGGAAAAGCACTTCCGGTGGGTGTTTTTATCTTGGAAATAACTTGGTATCATGGACAAGCAAAAAGCAGAATTCAATCTCTCTTTCAACAACCGAAGCCGAATACATTGCAGCGGCAAGTTGTTGTGCACAATTATTATGGATGAAGAAGCTTCTACATGATTATAGAATCACTCAAGATACTATGTGTGTGTTCTATGATAACACAAGTGCCATAAATTTATAAAAAAAATCCTGTCCAAAACTCAAAATCAAAGCATATCGAGATCCGTTACCACTTCATTTGAGATTTGGTGGAGGAAAAGACTATGTATTTGGAGTTCATCACCACTAAAAACCAGAAGGCAAACAGATTTACTAAACCTCTTGATGGTCCAAAGTTTGAATCTTTGCGTAAGACCATCGATGTCGGTATCATACCTTGAACTCTATCTCATGTGTGAACCTTTATGCTTTTTGTTGCATACTTGTTGTTTGGTTTCACATGTTTCATTCGATCATGTTTCTTTTACCTGTTTGGCTCATGCCTATTTTTGTTTTGTTGATCTTACTTTGTTTCAATTTGTTTTTTAGTGTTCTAAAAAAAAAAAAAAAAATCAAAAACCCATAAAAATTGAAAAATCTTCAAAAAGTTTGATCGCTTGTTTTGTGCATATCTCATATGAGTTTGGCCTAATATCTTCATACTAATGGCATAGTGCATTTACGAGCTTAGCTTGTTATGTATGCACATTTATCTTTGTGGAAGAAATCTTGAAAATTATGTGTGATTGTTGTAAATAGATCTTCAAGCTTATCATGAATGATTGGTCAATAATCTTGATGGTCTTGATACATGCATAGACTTGTGTCTATATCTCTTCCCACCTTTTTTTTTTTTTTTTTTGCAAAAGAGCTCACTAAATGTAAATCTCCAAATGAAAAGAGATATCGAGCTGCAAAAGTTTGTCGCACATACTAGTATTTGACTAGGAAAAAGGGAAAGCGACTTGTGTTTTGAAATGTATGGTGCTAAAAAAGCCAAAGGCTAATCCTAAATGTTGATATATCAAAAATATCAAGCACCGATCTCAAAAAGGAGATGTATCATCCAAAATGGATCAACTATAATCAGTTTATGATTTATGCAGAAGCCAAATAAAAAGCTTCTAAGCTATGTAATCAATTTGTGGGAGGTCATATATACTCATTTCTATAATTGAGATAGTCCACTTGATTTCGTATCAGTTGTGTATGACTTGATTGAATTGATCATTGAAGCTTCACTCTGGTCTAAGGACTATTTCATACTTGATACTCACCCACAACACACAAGACTTTGATTCAATGAATGCTGATCTCATTTGTGTGATTGTACATGTTCAAATGTGATGTGTATGCCCAAATACTTGCTGATCAAACCCAAAAAGATTTTTGAGTGTTTTATCTGTTTTTGAAAATGTTTTTATACTTTCGTGTTCTTCGTTTTTTTTCAAAATGCACTTTTGTGTTTTTCTTTAAAAAACAAAAACTGGTTTAGAGGTTTTCTCGCGAGAAGCTCGCGACTTAGAGCTTCCCGCGAAAAGGGCTTGAGGGAAATAAATTTTTCATCTTGTCACACAGAAACTCTCGTGACTGTATCGCAATTATCTCGCGACCAACAGCTTCTTGCGAAATGCTGTTTGGCCAAAATTGGATTTTTTACAAAATCAGACAGAAGCTATCGCGACTGTCTCACTACTGTCTCGCGACTTAAAGCTTCTCGCGAAAGTTTTTGTGCATCAGATGTACTTCTCGCGACTGTCTCGCTACTCTCTAACTCGTGAAAAATGCATGTTTTCAGTTTTTAATGTAGCAGATGTGACAGTTTTTTCAAAATCTCTCATTTCCCTTGCTAAGCCTCTCTTGAACAATTTTCAACCCAAATCACTATTTTATTCAAACCCCATCATTTTCAAGCAAGATTTTTGCACAATTCTTTCAAGGTATGTTCCCATTACACTTTTCTCATCTTTTATTTTCGGATTATGCAGTTTTTATGCTTAGGGTTTGAAAATTGGGGATTTTCGAAAAATTGGGTTGGGTTTCTAGTTTTTGTGCATATTTTTCAAATTCTCTAATTGGGCTGAGTCCCATTTATCTTTTATGCATCTGTGTTGGCCCCATGAGGCGTTTTAACATGTATTAAGGCTAGTTTTCACCATGTTCATGCATTGTTCATACTTAGAGTACATTTGTGCATGCTAGGTGTTTGTCAAAATGTCCGAGTGACATTTTTATGCTAAATTGGATTCAAGTGACTTCAATTTATGAGTTTATACTTATATGACCTTGCTTAATTAGTTTTGGTCACTGTTTGTGTGTCTCACACTCTTTGCCCATATTGCACACACTAGGCACACACCTAGGCACTCCTCATGCATCTGGTGCTGCACCCTCATGCATTAACACACGCACACACATGCATCAGCACATGCACACATATGCACACACATGCACATTTACTTGTTTTCATGCATTGTGGGTATAATTTCTTATTTTATATGCTTTAAGCATTCCGTTGAGTTGGTTATGCTCTGTTTTAGGCTATTTTACTTTGTTTTGGAACTAACTTGAATCTAATCAAGTTTTGTGTTCTGGTTTGTATTTGTGCACTAGTTTTCTGTCGGCTTTGTGAAATTGTGCAGATGTCTCCGTTTAAAAGGTCCGTAGTGAAAGGAGGCAGCAACAAAGGGAAAGAGCCAATCATTGATGTTGATGAATCGTCACCAAGGTCAAAATGGCCTCGTTTCTCAATAGAAGTTCATGACCCTGATCTGTTCAGATCTTATGCTGCTTTTCAGAACTACAGGAATTATTTTCAAGACGCTCTGTTGCTAGTTGAAAGGGCCGTTGACTAGCCATCACTCCATGACACAAATATACCCATTTGGTTTGCCACGAAAGATTGGAACTTTCTGCTTTCAACTCTCGAGGATGCATACGAGAACATGGTTAAGGAATTCTATTCCAATGTCATTGTTGTCGGAGAAGAGATAAAATGTTGGGTTAGAGGAAAAAGTTTCTCTGTAACACCATTGTACTTGGCAGAAATTCTACACATTAACCAGCCAATACTCCCCATACCGCCGATATATAATGAGCTGAACCCAGATGAAGAGTTTCTTAAAAAGACTTTAGGAGCTAATTTGGAATTCTCCTCCAATAAGAAGTCAATCAATGTGGCATCACTTTCTCCCGAATTAAGACTTCTCTCAATGATCATGTGTAGCAACCTCTATCCTTTGTTAAGCACTGGATATATGAATCTTGGTCGAGCATTATTCTTAACTAATCTGATCACAGACGAAGAGATTGATGTGTGCTCTCATATTTTCCACATCTTGGCAAAAACGGTTGACCGGGCTGCTTCAAGGAATTGTATTCCTTTTTGTCGACTCATCTCACAGATTTTGAAACTCAAAGGTGTACACCCTTCGGAAGATGAACACCCATACCCAAGACCAAGTCTAATTACCATTTGTACTCTTCATGCTGGTATGAGTCGCACCAAGAAAAATGTCAAGCAAGAAAGCCATGCACCTCAGGGGAACTCGAGTTCTACACCCCATGCCTTTGATGAACAGTTTGACAACATTACCACTGCTCTTCAAGAGATCAATACCAAGATATCCGGACTAGCTTCTATCATGTACTCTCTCCACAGTCGTTTTGATTCAAAGATCACATCTCTCCAAACTCAACTGGATGAAATTCAACGGAAGCTAGAAGAAAATGACTAGCTATTCCATGCCAAAAAGGGGGAGATGGTATCATTGATAGGGAAAGTTTGGTGACCATTGCTAGTTGGAGTATGACGATAGGGGGAGTAGAAGCTAGAAGAAGAAGTTTTTTTTTTTTTTTTTTAATTTAATTTTATTATGTTTAAAGTCTTTATTGCTACTACTTTTATTTAAAGCTTAAATACTCTATTTTAATCTTAGTTTTATTTCAGTTAGTATGTGATTCTCTCAATGCTTTTATGGCATTTTTTTTGTACTTTTAAGATATTGCTATTATGTCTTAAGTACCTCACTCTTGTGCCCTTGTAGGATTGTTCCTAGATGCATATATGTTTTTAGGCATTGGTTGAGTGTTGGACATGCAAATGAAAGTTTGCAATTGAGCTTATTAGCTTGCATGTCCGAATGTTCATTCCATGTGTGAATGAGCATCGTGATCACTAGTGTATAGTGATTGCGTGCTTGGTCAAGCCATGATCTATTGCTTTATTCAATTTTGCTTGATCACATTGTGCTTGTTCCATTTTTTTCATTACAAGTTTTCTGCATAACAATGAACTTATTATGTTGTTATGTTTCAGGAGATACTTGTCATTATGGTTCAAGAGCTTCACAGTTTCTAGATTAGGTATGAGTGAGTTTTGCCAATGTTTCCGAACTCACGTTTAAGTCTAGAGTCTATTTTAGGGGTTTTGTCACGGAATAGCCAAAGGGGGAGATTGTAAAGTTATTATTTACAACTATATGTTTTGTTGGCTTATATTCTATGCCAAATTTGATTGTAATTATATTCAATCTGTTGTACCCTGTATTTGTTGTGAAATTTCATTGTAAGGATTGTGTGTTAGGGAGAGAGAGTGTGAAGACTCAAGCATTTAAAGATTGAAGATTTTTCGCAGGTATCTCGCGACTTAGCATCCTGCGAAGTGACACATGTGCCCTGCACATGCTGGAATGCCAAGAGTTAAGCTAGATGGAGACAGCTGTGTCTTGCGAGTATCTCGCGAGTATGGCATTCCCGCGAGACACCCGCGAGGCATTCTGTTCTGCCAACCTGTCCAGTCTGATTCACACTTTCTGTACCCACACTATTTATACCCACATTACCCACAATTAAAAGGAGAGCCTCTACGAAAAAACCCTAGCCAAACACCTTGAGAGTTAGAGATTGTTATACCCACAATCCTCTACACATTTGTTTTGGGAATTTCCTCATCTTCTACCTTTCCATTTCCATACTATTGAAATGTTGATAGCCCAAACACTTACCACACCCTTTCAGAGTGTTAAGTGAAGTTTTAGTGCTGTTAGGAAGCATTGGATGGAGCTTGTTGCGAGATCCAGAGAACTAAGACAAGACACGACTCCGAGAAGCCTTGTTGGAGTAGGAGCTTGGATGGCTTAGGTACATCGGGTAGATTAGGCTTGGAAGGTCTCTTGCTAACCCATGTATCCCAACTGATTGTCTAGTAGATCGATTTCTGCTTGGAGGGCGTCAGAGAGGTTTTTCGCAGAGTTCTTCAGTTTCCTCTTCGATAACACGTCTCGGTATTATCTATGTTTGCATCTCTCTTCCCTACTCTTGTTCATTTCATTTTTACTGCTGTGTTGCTTTAAATATGGATTAGAGTAGTTGTCTTACTTATACGCTTGTGTTTACACTATTCCGCACTTAGTATTAAGTTAGTGTAAAATCAACCAAGTCGTAACTTTAATTTGGAGGTCTAAACTGCTCATGTGTTTTTGACACTTTTCCGAGCTTTCAATTTCTGAACAATATTTTTTGCTATAATTGGGGTAAATTCTTCTGTTATTCAAAATATTTGTGTATATTATTGATGGTTAGGAGGTGTTCTGCTTTGGTGTAAAAGTTTTTGTAATCTATTCTTACCTTAGTTTCTGTTGTGTGTAAGAATCTAGTCTCTTGAGGTGAGTTTTGGGATTTAATATCCTCTGTTGTATTCTTTGTGTAAAGTTGTTATTTACAACTATTTTGTGTTGGCATTAATTCATTGCCAAATTTGATTGTAATTTTGTTCAATCTTATGTACCATATATTTAATGTGGGATTTCTTTGTATGGGTTGTGTGTGAGAGAGAGTGTGAAGACTCAAGACAACATTAAAGATCAAAGGAGTTTTCGCAAAGCACATGACTAGAATGCGAAGAGTCATGACAGATGGTGATATCTAGTTCCCGCAAGATACCTGCGAAACCTTCTATTTTGCTATTTTAGTAGATATGCTCCACTATGTCTTCACTCACACTATATATACCATTATTACCCACATATTGAGAGGAATGTTTTTTAGAGAGAAAACCCTAGTCATAACCCTTGAGAGTTAGAGATTGTTATGCCCACAATTCTCTACACAATCCATTATGGTTTTTCTCAACTCTTACCTCTCTATATCCAAATCCTTGAGAGGTTGATAGCCCAAACACTTACCAAACTCATTCTGAGTGTAAAGTGGGGTTTTGGTGCTGCTGGGAAGCATTAGAACAAGCCATATGTTTGGTAGATGCAATCGGGCTGAATTGCGTGATTCGGAGAGTTAGAGAAGACAAGACTTCATCAAGTCAGTTGGACTAGGAGATTGGAGGGCTCAAGTACATGGGGTAGATTAGGCTTGGAGGGTCTTTTGTTATTCATGTTCTCCAACTTATTCTCTAGTGGATCGATTTACCGCTTGGAGGGTGGCGAAAAGTTTTTTCACCAAGTTCTTCGGTTTCCTCTTTGATAACACATCGCAATATTATCTTGTGTTTGCATCTTTCTTCCCTACTCTTTTAGCTTTCATTTTATTGTTGATATTTGATGAATATGGCTTAGAGTATTTTTATTGTTTGTTCGCTCGCATTTACTCTATTCCACACTTAGTTTAAGTTAGAGTAAAATCAACCCAGCCATAAGTTTTAATTTGGGGGGTTTAAATAGTTCTTGTGTTTTCACACATATTCGACCTTTCACTTTGGCCTAGAGTTCACTGTCCCCAGTGTCAGAAGTTTGCCTAGCTTTGTCTTGTTTGTTCTCTATTAATAATATCCTTTACTAATTCATCCAAAAATAATAATAAAAACTGAACTAAGATTAACTGCATTATGTTGTCATTCTTAATACAACATTTTTTTCATTATAAATGTACATTCCCAAAATCATGAAGTTGTAGGAGCAGCCATGTTTGCTATTAATGTCCTTTGAACTATTGGGTTCTTCTATCCTATTGAGCAAGAAAAAAACCTGTCGGTACTCCTTGCTCCTAGACTTCTATTGGTTGCCTCTATGGCCCTGATGGTTGTTTGTGTTTTGTTTATTTCTCTTTTTGGTATTTCTGTAAACCACTAGGCAAAAGACTCAAAGTGGATTGAATTTCAGTTTTCTATTAAAAAAGAAAAAAGAAAAAGAGCTTCACCACTATCATTCACAAGGAGTTAAAATTGAACTTGGTGTTTACCTTAACCAAATGATTTGTCTTGACTTAAGATTGAAACAAATTATTCTCATATCTTTCCCTTGAATGATTCACAACAATTTTTTCTACCATATTAGAGGAATGATTAAAGTCTCAGGTCAAAGATGAAAACAAACTAAGGTTGATTTTTTAGAAAATCATGTCAATTGTCATTACCATATATATATTTTTTTTTTGGCCTTTTAATTGGCAAAAAAAGAAAAAAAAAAAAAATAAGAGTCAAGATGGTAGATGACAATGTTTTTATGCCCTTTGGTTTTTCTTATAAAGGGGACAGTTAAGATGGACATAGGAGCCATGTATCTCACGGGTCATGGGATCCACACGGACCACATCAATGATAGCACATTTTGTACCTTAATAAATACTTGATAAATTAGGAACAGGGACATGTATTCAACATTCGACTATAAAGAACCTGTAAATTAGAAGGGTTAATACTCTAGCAAAAGAGAAATTTGAAAAAATTTGCATCTTATAATCATTATTGAAGTTTTGAATAAATTGATTGGTATAAGTATCTCTGAAAATTCAAGATCTTGTTCCTTGATGAAAAATAAGATTTCTAATTAATCAATCTCTTCCCATTTTGGATTAAAATTTTTTAACTGTAATGTCAAGTATGAGTAAAAAGTAAACTCGCACCATCATAGAGACATCCAACCATTATTTTTATAATTCATAATATTTTTAAAATCCAAATTTATTCACTTATGCTTTTGCTTCATCAATCCTGTGCTCTCTTTGTTTACTAAAGAATCAAATTACTAGCCCTGCTGTATGCATATACAACAAATTAGGCAGTGTGCATGGACTGCCTTGTTTCCTTCTGTTATGTTCACTAAAGAATAAAAAATGTTAAGGTATGCACTGAGCAAAGATGCTCCAATATGGGCAGTTTCTCTAATGACCTTGACACTACGAAATCTGAAGATCATGGACTAGTTCAAATTAAAGAAATAGGACAAAAGAAGAAAAATATATTTTTTATTCTCAAGATGAAAAACTCTTGCCAGGTCTCTTTGAGGGTAACCTTTACCTGCAAATAATGCTAGTCTAGGCACTGTCTTGGTGCCAGAATCATTTAGTATGCTTCAGTGTTCTATGTATTAAGGCATGTAGCTCTCCACTAAGTTAATTAAAAATTCCAAATAATGAAATCAGCAGGCAGGCGGCTCTGACTAGTAACATTGCCAAGCTAGTCAGAAATTCTAAATCCCAAATCCAGAGACTTGACTAGTTTTAGAAGACATGAGATGGAGAAGTGGTTGATATTCAACGTTTAACGCATTTTTACAACTAAAAAAGAGATTATTGTGACTATTTTAACATTCTTTTACACTTTGGACCAAATACCCACCTCAATGCTCATAATGCACTGAGCTGGGGACTTATCAACAACGAGACACCTAGTGCACCTAGATGTTCATATTCTTATCGCATTAATGAGTTATTACAAGCTCTATATTTAAAAAAAATTAAAGCATTCACAAAAGAAAATTGGTAAATGTAACATGTTTGTAATTCCATAGCCTCAGTGTTATTATTATTATTAATTTTTTTTATTAATTTTTTTTTTTTGGGTAAAAAGAGTGATAAGGCTATGGAATTATTAATATTACATTACAGTTTTTTAAAATACAAACGAATTTTTTTTTTTAATTTTAAAAATTAAAATAGAACTTAACAATTTTAGGACCAATGTTATACTTTCATGCTAAAAAGAAAAAAAAAATGATTTTTTTTTTTTAAAAAAAAAAAAAATGAAAAAAAAAAAAAAAAAAAACCGTTAGAAAGCAACTACCGTGCCACATCAGCAGCAATTGGATGAGCAAAAACGAAAGCCTGAAGCCATGTCCATTTCTCTGTCCTTCACTCACTCCACAACCTCTTCTTCTTCTTCTTCCTCTATCCTCACCTCTCTCTCTCTGAAATTCCATGGACGTGACTCTCTCTTCAAATCCCCAAATCCAAACCCTAATCTCATGCACTCCACTCTCTTCTTCTTCCTCTTCCTCCAAACTCCGAACCAGCCGCGGAGAATTCCTCTGTTCCACCCAAACTCTCATCAGGTCACTTCCCTCCTGATCAAACCACAGAAGAAGAAAGCTAGACCTTCTTCGCTTCCAGTCCCCGCGATTTCTCTTCTGAGCTCTCACGATTCTCAATCTTTATATATCTTTGGCATCCTAAAACAAAGGCATGCATTTGACATCTTGAACTTACAGAACTATTTTGTTTAATTAACATATACATTGGTAGCAGTTTCTTAGGCCTTTCGCTAATTTATGCAGAAACTGTGTATACTTGTTCCTAATACATCAATTTTTTTTTTAGTAAAAGGTTTTTTATTTTTATTTTAGTACTGAACCTAAGTAGGTGGAGTTAAGGCATTGCTGTGTTAGGCATACTTTCTTTGTTAAGACAAGGTGCTGAGATTATATTTAACTAAGTTTAAAGTAAAACAGAAACAGAATATTTGTTTCATTGCACATCAGTCCATAGCCCATTTTAATATTTTATTTATATTTTGCATCGAGTTTTAATTTATCATAGAATATGACATGATTAATTGAGGGCTTTCTACTCTATGTATGTACAAGACTCAAAATTTTAATGCATTTTTAGGCTAGAGTAATTCACAAAGTCCTCTTGGCTTTGATCTTAAGTGTTGCTTCTGCACTACAGCTTCCTGTGACTGTTTCTGCATTGTGCAATCTTTTAAAATGTCTGCATGGTGACCAAAATCTGTAAGTTGACTCTATGTTGAGACAATACACGCAATATCAGGTTGCGAGGCTCAGAGAATTTCCCCATATATAAGTTTCCTCTACCTCACTATTGACCGGAGATCTTCTGCAGGTAAGCTAACTAGTTCCCAGGACTTGCTCTTTTTCAAGGGTTCTCATGGTCCAACACATGGCTTCCTCCTGTGTGGATTAGACAGAGCCTTGAACACAATTTGCTTCCTACAGTTTGGGTGAGACAGCCTTATATACAAATATTTGGCTATTTGGCATTAAGATGAAGATACAGGGAGAAAAAAAGTGAACACGCACCATCAGGGAGACACCCAATCATTATTCTTATAATTCGTGATATTGTTAAAATCCAAATTTCTTCACTTGTGCTCCTGATTCATCAATCATGCTCTCTCTCTTTGTTTACTAAAGAATAAAAAATAAAAATAAAAAGCCCTGCTGGCTGCTATATGCATATACAAAAAATTAGGCTCTGTGCATGGACTGCCGTGTTTCCTTCTGTTATGTTCACTAATGAATAAAAAATGTTAAGGTATGCACTAAGCAAAGATGCTCCAATATGGGTAGTTTCTCTAATGACCTTGACACTACTGAATCTGAATATCATGGACTAGTTCAAATTAAAGAAATGAAACAAAAGAAAAAATTATAATTTTTTGTCTGGATGAAAAACTTTGCCAGGTCTCTTTGAGGGTAACCTTTTCCTGCAAATAATGCAAGTCTATGCTGTGTCTTGGTGCCAGAATCGTTTAGTTTGCTTCAGTGTTGTATGTATTAGGGCATGCAGCTCTCCACTAAGTCAATTAAAACTTCTAAATAATGAAATAAGCAGGCAGGCAGCTGACTAGTAAAAAGCTAGTCAGAAATTCCAAATCCCAAATCCAGAGACTTGACTAAATTAAGAAGACATAACTCATGAGATAGAGAAATGGTTGATATTCAACATTTAAAGCATTTATACGACTATTTTAACATTGTTTTACCCTTTGGACTAAATACCCACCTCAATGCTCATAATGTGCTGAACTGGGGACTTGATCAACAATAAGACACCTAGTGCACGCACGTGTCCATATTCTTGTCACAAAAATGAAATATAAGTTCTATATTTAAAAAATTAAGTCATTCACAAAAGAAAAATTAATACAACTAGATGAGATTGTTCATCTAGGATTCCTTGATAATGAAAATTCATCTATGAACCTCTTCTAAAATATATGACTATAATTCACATTTGTGTAAATGCTGTCAAAATTATGCCTGGAATCATATAATTCAATTTTGAGTCTACAGTTGAGATAAATGCGGGGCTTGTGCTTTTAATTATTTGTTGTATCCTGGAACATCTTCTATTTGCCATGCGTCCACCAGATAGGTTCCCTCTAAAATGTTTTCTGTTGAGACACGATTGCATTTTCTATTTACTGAAAAATGTCTTAGTTCAATTGAAATGCTTCAACTTCACATGCAATTAATTGATTACTAGCTTCAGATTCATATTAACAGGAAGTCAATATATTTATTTATTTTTTTTATTTTTTGATAGGATTGACAGGAAATCATTTTTTTGTTTATCTTGCTCACGTTGTTGCTGTGACAAAGATGAACTGGATGAGTTTGAAAATACATCTGGGTTGTGAAGTAAGAGAATTTCAAGTGTGACGAAAAAAAATGAGGCCCTCATACTATTGAAATTATTAGGGGCTTGTTAGCCATTACATATGAATGACAAAAACACAATTTATTTAGTGAGATTAGTATCAAATGATAATTCACCTTTTTTATTAGCATCGACGATTAATGAGAGTTACTAAAGCTAAAGGCATCACACCCCCCACCCCTCTTATCTTTGAATATACCTATAGTTGACATTACTGAAAGCATTGAGTTAAAAACTATGGGGAAGTTTCATTTTCTTTCCAAAAATTTAACATACAGACACTGTGTTTAAAAGTGTTTGATACTAGGAGAGCTCTTTAGTAGTTTTACTCCAATGTCTCTTATGTTAATAGGAGTGCTACATATGTTACTCTCATGACAGTCGTATAAAATTTAAATCTCTTTTCATAACTTAAAATGAAAGGCAAGAGGACTTTGTGAACTACACTGGCCAAAAATTCTATTAAAAAATTTTAGTCTTGTCATATTTTATCATAAGGTAAAGCTTGATGCAAAGTATAGATAAAAGATCAATATCATATTACAAATCCTAAGAAGAAAAATCATTGAGAACTTAAAAGAGAATTGAGAGAAAATCTGATTCTGTTGACACTAATGAATTTGTTCAAGGGTCTTTGAAAATAGCCTTATTAATTAACTTATTAACCGTTGCAATTCCTAAACTGCATAACAAACTAACTAACTCTGCAACAAATCAAAGCCGTACATGTTTTTACAGAAAATCGCGTGCTAAACACGCCGGTAATTTAGCACACTGGGAATCTGAAGATCATCTCCAATACGACACCGCTCCATTTAAATGAAACGGTACACTTTGCCGCTTTTGTAATACGACCTTGTTTCAGCTAGTCAGACATCTCTTCTCTCAATTCGAAGTCGTTTTTATCGTCTCTGAAAACTTACAACCCGCAATAAAACTTACAAAGATAGAGCTTGAGGCTTTGATGGTTAGTGAGTCGTATTTCTGTGCCTTCCAGTACCATGCATATTCATTGTACAATGTGGAATTGGTGAAGAAATTTATAAGGGATTAAATATGGACAAAGGACCGAGACTTTGATGGACAGTGAGTCGTATTTCTGTGCCTACCAGTACCATGCACATTCATTGTACAATGTGGTTGGTGAAGAAATTTATAAGGAATTAAATATGGAAAAAGGACCGAGACGGTTCGCTGTAGGTGGAGAAATAATGAAAAGTAAAAATAAAGAGTTACAGAGAAACTGAGAAAGTGATGGCAGGGAAGGAAGATACAGGTGAAAGGAAAAGAAAAGAAGAGAGAGATTAATGGTGGGGTGGACCTCCAAAATGGCGTGAGAGAAAGCGAGAGAAATAAAAACGGTAGCTGCTGCAATGGCATGCATTAGATGACATTAATATTTCTTTGGACACACGCTTTGTCTTCTCTTCTGTTCTCTCTTAATTTGGGGTGCTGCTCATGCTTCACTCGAAAGGGTATGTGCTTCATGTTGTTACTAGTTGGGTCAGCGCTCCACTCAGTCAACGACTTTACCGGCATTAAAAAGTGGTAGCTGCAACAGCATTAGATGACACATAATCGGCATTAAAAAGTGGTAGCTCTGCAACGCCATTAAAAAGGGGATGCTTCATAAAGTTTGAAATCTCTGTAGCATCTCTATTATCCAACTACCCTTATATCCTTTTATGGGGACCAGTTTGTGAAGAATTTTCACAGTTGAAAATGAAAGAGAGACATGAAGAGAGGTAAGGTAACCTCCACAATTTCCTTATCCTCTCCGTCCTCTTTACAACTATATATTTATGCCGCTTTATCTTCAATTTGCTTTTAACTTGAGATTTGACTTATAAGAATCATCACACACCCATATTGACTTACTACAACAACAAACGCAAAGTAGAAAATCAAATCGTTACGTTGAGATTCAAATTATAAAAACAAATAAATAAATAAATAAACCAAAACAAAAAGGAAAAATATTTAATTTTCTGATGGGTATGTCCCCCATTATCTAAAAGTGACTCCATCAATGCACATAAGGGAGAAAAAAAAAGTTATTATACGAAAGCACACTACAAACTCCATTAAAAAACCATGATAATCATGTATTCAAAAACTATTTAATTTTCATCATTGTGGATTCAAATTAAATAGTTTTTTCTTATTAAAAATATTCAATTTGAGGGTTAAAAACATTGAGGGTATGTTTGGTAATTGCTTTTTCTCTTTATTTTCTATTTTCAAAAACGATATTCTATTTTTGAGACTAAAAAGCTTGTTTGACAACCCAAAATGAACAAAAAAACAAAAACTGTTGTGAGAGACTGCACCCCCGACTCATTTTTATAGGATGTTGGGCCAAACTCACGTGAATTGGTGGAGTCATGTTATTGCCTCTCAAAATGGAGGTTCAACTAGTTATATTTACCCATTTAGATTAAGAGTTTTACAATAGAGTCGCCACTTATTTAATTATTGGGATAAATAAGAAAACCAAAATTGAAAAATTCCTCATTTTATTAATTTGAAATTGAATTTACATTAATCATAGGAAATTGCATGACTTTGGTTCTAGATACAATCTAAGATAAAGTAAATGGCTTTGTTTCCTAGTTATAATTTAAAAATTGAAAATTACATAGATAAGCATTCGATCTACTAACCCTAATCTAAGCTCTGAGGCTATGTTACAAGGTGGGAAGATGTTAGGCATCTACCTTACTCAATGAAACCGATCTTCTAGACTATGGTGGCCAACATTCATATCACATCATCCAATATGTCATCAATCAATTTGTATGTTGAATTTAAAGTGTATGCATGTGATAAACCTAAATTCAATTTATCAAGCATTTCATTTGGATTGAAAAATAAATTCTAGTGAATGTGTGTAGATGGTGATATCTTAGATTCAAGAATTTAAAAGAATTATTAAACAAACATATTTTTCATGTTTTTGACGTGGATTTAAGATCGAAACTAATGTTATGCATGAACATGTGATGAACAACCATGAACATTTGAAAAACATATAAGAACAATTATGAATATTCAAACATATTCAAAGGAATTTAAATGGTTATTATCATGCTTTAATCTTAAATTCTCATTATGGCAACATAAAAAACAATTAGGGAAAAGGATTATACTTTCATGCAAGATCCATATGGTGGAAAATGAGACTCTTGAGGGAGGTCCTAAGGGTGGAGGAAAAGAAGAGTTAGGAGAGGAAGAGTAAGTCTCACTTAGTACCTTGAGTGTCAAGAAGACCAAGATATGACAAGACTACTCAACTTCCTAGAACTCAAGAGATGGGGTTTTTTTGTGTGTTTTGGAATGAAGGAGAATGAGAGTTTATATAGAAGTGGCGGAAGAAATATGAATGGGAGGCTATTAAATAAGGGTTGACAAAGAATCATGAACCTAGACCTCATTTTAGCCTTGAAGAAAATCTGGTGCATTAAATGGAAAGATTGGTGGGAGTGAGGAGCAAACCAAAATTCGGTTTTCTCGTAGCTGCTGTAACAGTTTATAGAGCCAATTTCAAAAAATCATATCTGACTTAATTTTGATCGGAATTGTCTCATTCTCATGCTAAAATTGAAGTCCCAGATGTCTAGTTTCTGAGAAAATTAACCTCATTCACAGATTCAAAATATTTTGAGAGATATTGATCAAATGGTGAGCAGAGGTCATTTGTTAGAAAATGGTTTCAGCACAATTAGCATTAATATGTCCCAAATTAGCTCCCAATTAACATTAAATGGCTCCAATCACTCCCATTTAAGACTTAATTAGTTCCAAATTTACTCTAATTAAAAAATAATTGCAAAAATTACTCATTGAATAATTAATGTTTAACTATCTAATTAATTAGGTGTATGCAATCTCACCATAAAATGTAGTCCTAATCAATCAAATTATGACACATTATTAATCTCAAATTGATTATAATTATAACCAATTGGAATCAATTGTTCATAATCACATATAGTCAGACTCAATTTGTGATAATGCATCTCGGCCATTAAAACTTAATTTGATGATAACTTTCAATCTGATGGTCAAATAAGGGCTTATGACCAGTCAATTTGATTGTTACAACATCAAGATTATTTTGGTGAAATGAGATTGAGGATCTAGTGACCAGAATTAAGATGCATATTTCCAAGGTGAAAGTACCATTTTACCTTTCATGTGAGGTTAAATGCAGGTTACAAAATGGAGTGTCAACAACTGTTCTTAAAACTCAATTTGTAAAAGAAACTGAAAATATACAAAATACTATTTTCAATTTCTAGTTTTTAAAAGTCAATAAAAACACGCTTTTGATTTAATGAATTTGTCTCATTTAATAAGTTAGCACTAAAGTTCAAATCCTAGCAACAACATATTTTAATATTTTCTCTTTTTTTTTTCTTCAATTTTTTTTTTTTAATTACAACTAACCAAATATGTTTTTGATTTCAAAAATATTAAAAAAAAAAAATTATTTTTTCTATGTTCTCCTTTGATTCTCTGTATTACTGTAATGTGGTCAAGATATGAGTATTGACCCTTTTCGTCACTGCTAAAAATGTAGGTCTATTAATAAGGGCGGCAAAATCTAACACGACTAGTGAATATGACATGATTAACCCATTTATAAACAGATCATGGGTTGAGGCTAAATAGGTTCGGGTCATATTCGAGTTGACACAGTTAACCTGTTTAATAAATAGGTCATGTTTATGCTTAACATGCCAACCCGTCTGACCCGTTTAACTTATTAAGTTATTGGTTACTTTGATATTATTGCTTAATTTATGGTTGTTTTTATATGTTTATTACCGTATTTATGGTTGTAATTGTATTTTAATTTTAGATATATAGAAATTGATAAAAAGTATATAGGTTAGGCATGACCTATTAATCAAATCGATTATTAAACGGATTATTTGTATTGATCTTTATATAACTTGTTAATTAAACGAGTTAAACGTGTCAGGTTGGGTCAACCTATTTAATAAACAGGTCGTATTTAGGTTGAAAATTCTTGACATGTTTACTAAATAGGTTGGGTTTGGCTCAACCCATATAGCCGAATACTCATAGCTCGACATGACATGAACCTAACCCACGAACATGAATTGCCACCCCTAGGTCTATAGTTGTATTTTTGTGACGGCATTTTCAAAAACTTTAGGGTCTGTTTGATTGGGAAGATGAAAAAGTAGGAGAATAGAAAATTGTGAAAGGATTGAAAAGTGAGAGGATATAATAAATTTAGTTTTCTCTCATTTGTGTTTAGTTGGATAGGTGGAAAAGTAGAGGGAGGGAAAATGTTTTTGTTTGATTGAGATTAAAATTGAGAGAATGAAAAATAAAATTGATATAAATTTACCATTATATCCTTACTAAATATATAAACAAAAAAGTAACACATTTATTATTAAAAAAAAAAATTTGTATGGACACTTTAAATTTTTTATTTATTTATAAAATAAGCAAATGCTAAAAGGATTTAAAAAAACAGATAAAAACAGACGAAAAGAACCAACGTATATTGTGCAAAATTTTATCCATAAAAAAAAAAAAAAAAAAAATCAAAACCAAAACCAAACCAATGTGAACATACTGTGCAAACAAGAAGAAATTTTTAAAATTTATTATTTTTCTTCACACAACAATCATCATCCACTCACTTTTTTTTTTTAATCATTGAAACATGTAAATAAATAAATAAATGCAACACAATTATATACTCCCCCGTCCTAATTTGTTTGTTTTATTTCTAAAACCAAACTTTTTAAGAAAACATCACTTATTTTCTTATCTACCTTAAAAATATATATGAGTTTCCAAAACCACCCTTAAAAAAATTAAAAAAAAAAAGGAATATTAAATTTGAAATTACAGGTACAAAAATTTGCTCCTTACTAGTATTAGCATTTTTGAAATTACACAACACAAATTGTAATTTATCCTCTTAATCAAATTTGAAAAATCTACAACTACCACAATACAAAAACTATTAGGTATTGGCTCCAAGCAATTTTGGTTACTTCAAATACAAATTCTAGTTTATCTTTTTAATTAATATTGATTTTGTAAATATTTGTTAGTTTTCTTTTCAAATAGTTTTGGAAATAAAGTAAAGGCATAATAAGAACATTAGTAAATTAATGACTTTTAATTTTAGAAACAGAACAATATTTAAAAACATCTCAAAATAAAATAAAAAACAAACATACTAAAATTTAAAAAAATATAATAAAATTTATAAATAATAATAAAAATAAATTAAATAATAAAATAAGTTAACGAAATTAATCGTGGAATACTAAAAGCTTCACCGGTCACCTGCACATTATATTTGATAATTGGTTCAGCCTTTATCAGATTAGATGGAGTCCTCGTTCTTTCGACACGATAATTAAGTTAGCATCCAGCCAAAAAAAAAAAAACACAATAATGAAGTTAGCTGTATCTCACTATGATAAGATGAATAATTGAGGCTAGCAACTTTCACGTTTTCTCCTTTGTTGAAACTTTCGCTAACACGTCACAGATGTCCAATCAGTGTCGGTGTGGAAAATTTGGATACGGTTGACCGTTGACGAAATAAAAGAAGACCGAATTTAAGTGGAATGAAATTATAACAATATAAAATATAATTATAAAATAAATTACTTTGCACACAACTTGTTTATAATTATGCTGTAAGGCTTGAAGCATTTCCATCTCTTTCTCACCAATAACTTGCACATAGCAAGCTGTATATAATCATATTCATGTCATGTAACTGTTAACACTGACCCAATGGAAACAGAAGTGCCTAAAGGGCAGGGTTGAGCGAATTCTTACAAAGAGAGTGTAATTTCTTGCATAGTCTGAATTAACATCCAAAGTCCCTATTCATCTTCTTTCTGGAGAAGAGGAATGGCTGTGTCTGTTGTGTCCGGTGTGGTTACAAGGCTTAGTAACTTGCTCCTACAAGAAGCAATATACTTGATCGATGTGAGTGACAAAGCTCATGAGTTACAAACAGAGCTTATACGGATGCAATTCTTTTTAAAAGATGCAGATGCGAGGCAGAATGAATCAGCGTTTATAAAGAATAGCGTTGCAGAAATGAAAGATCTTGCTTATGATGCAGAAGATGTCATTGCGACTTATGCCCTCACAGTAGCATCCAGAAAGGGAAGAGGCATACAAAAAGTCCTAAAGAGGTGTGCTTGCATCTTGGATGAAGGAATTACGGTGCATCAGATTGGGTCAAAGATTGATGCTATCAAGAAGAAAATTTCTAATTTGAAACAGAGTTTTCAAGAATATGGCATAATAAGAGAATCAACAATGCAAGCAGGCGGGCCGAGTTCTTTGAATGAGAGGGAACGAGAGCAAAGGCAAACATTTTCTCATCTTCAACATGAAGTTGTTGGGTTCGACAAGGATCTAAATGAATTGGTGGAGTTTTTGCTGAAAGAAGAGCAAGGCAAAAGAATTGCTTCAATATGTGGTATGGGTGGTCTGGGAAAGACCACTCTTGCCAAACTGGTTTATAACGACCCCAAAGTCAAGAAGAACTTTGAACACCGCGCTTGGGCATGTATCTCACAACAATGTCAAAGAAGACTTGTTTGGGAAGATATTTTGATTAGCCTTCTCTCTCCAGATGAAAAAGAAAAGGAAAAAATTCGAAAGTCAACCAATAAAGAGATTGTTGAGAAACTTTGCGAAGTTCAGAAGGAGCGTAAGTGTTTAGTGATTTTAGATGATATTTGGGACGTTGAGACTTGTAACCATCTACTTGGAGCCTTCTCAGGGAATGATACTAAAAGTAAAATTTTGCTTACCTCTCGTAATGAAAAAGTGCATCTACATGTAGATCCTGGAGGTTTTCTTTATAAATTGCAGCATCTAGATGAAGCAAGGAGTTTGGAATTGCTTGAGAAGATAGCAATATCTCGAAGAGAAGGTACGTGTAATATTTAATACTACTTTACTTCATTATTTTTTTTCTTTTTTTGTAATTAATTTGAATATGTTTTTTTAATTTAATTAATCAACTTAAAAAAAAAAAAAATTGTTTGTTATTTAAATCGAAGAAATAGAAGAGTAGATGAAGATGTTACAAGCATAAAACATACTAATACAATGCATGAATTATTTTCAGATGAACTGTTAACATGCCTAGATTTAATTTCTCCAATTTCAACTGTAGCAAAGCTGAATTACTCTACATATTTGGTAACAAATGCCTTTATAGGGGTATTTTCAAGAATATCATACATTTATTGTACATAACAAATTGTAATTGAGCTAAACAATCTCATGCATCTATCTCCATTCAATTTAGGAGTTACTATTGAACCAATTTATTCTTTTATTTTGTATTGTATTTAGTAGAATTTCATGAACAGTGATAGTGAATTAATATTTTATATGTGTTCAATTGTGATTTTCAAAATTATATACATATATAACAGTAGTATAATGAGAAATTCTGCGTAACCAATATCATTAAAATTGAAAGGAAAAATCATTTTAGTATATCAAAATGTCTTGATCGAACTAATGTCTTATATAGTTAATAACCTAATAATATCAATAACACCAATATAATTCATCATTTCTATACATAAGCACGGGTTATATACTAGTTTAAATAAAAGTAAGATACTTTCATACATTGGTTGTACATAGGGATAGTTATGTGTACCTTTTGTATTATTGAATGATTGTATTATTGAATGGGTAGTGCTACAAGTTTTATTATATTGATTTTACAAATTGATATGTCATCAATTAGAAAGAGGCAATTCAAAATTCAATCATGAGGTAATTGAAAGCCACCAATCACAATCATTACCATATTAGTTTGTAAGTTTCATGTAATAAAATTTGTAATTCCTTTAGCATTCCAAATTGTATTTTATATAGTTAAATACCTTTTTTCAAACCATATAATTAAATACATTTGATTAAAAAGTTAACTTTAAAAAAAAAAAAATTTGTTAATAGGTTAATATTGCATTTTATATAGTTAAATATGTTTGATTAACATGGGTGTGCATGGGTTGGGTTGGAGAATTTTCAAACTAGCCCAACTTGGTTGGATTGAAAATTCTCAACCTAACCTAACTTATCACATGTAGAAAACAACCCAAACTAAGTCAAGAGCCAAGTAGGGTTGGTGGAGTAGGTTTTAATGTTTTATGCCTTAAAAAAATTGGGCTTTCATCAGCGATTTCAGCCCATTATAATATAAAGTAAAACAAAAAAAGTTATATATGTTAGATTAACTTGGGTCAGTTGGGTTGAAAAACTATCAACCCAAATCTAACCCAACTCAAGGTTAAATAAAAGGTCCCAACCTAACTTACAAGCCCACAAAAAATCATCCAGAGGTGTTGGAAGGGTCAGTTTTGTTTGGTTGGTGAGTAGGATGCACACTCCTATCATGCATATATATAAGAAATAAAATTTTTAAAAATGGCAATTGGATGAAACTTATAAACATTTTATTAAACTTCTATTTGTTTGTTTAGATCCCTTAAAATCATATTAGTTTAACCCAATTAATTAGCCAAGTAGTTACTTAAGTTAATTGTTTAGATATAGGTTAAACAAAAACAATCAAATCACAAAGTGCAGAAAAGTAAAGGAGACAAGAGATATGATTATCCAAGAAAACCAATGAAAGTAACAGTTTCAAGGTGAAAAAACTTAGGGAGGATTTAACATAGCTAAAGGAAAACAACTCCACTATGATAGAATGAAAGTTTACGATAGATTTAAACCCTAAACCTAAAACTATCTCTTGTAGAACTTACTAACACAACCACGTGCAACTTCGACTCCACAGACTCTTCTGTTTGAATTTGCTGAACACAAACACCCACGTTTGTGACTTTGAGATCCCCCTCAAAGGTTTTAGATCATCAGCAGTTGTTGATCTTGTATGCAACAACTTCTCCAACACCGAATCTTAAGTTTCTTCAAAGAATAACATCGGTAGAAGATGAAAACTCATTTAGTGTGTAAAACACTTGTGAATGTTTAGACCCTCAAATTCAAAATTTCCAAAGCAAGCTTATATTCAAACAATGTATGTGTGGAATATTAAATATAAGCAATACCTAAATATGCAAATTACTTTAAGCCATATTTTAATCACAACTCAGCAGTAATTAAAAGCAAAGAGTAAGGGATAGAGAGAAGAAAACACAAGATAACACCAGCATGTATTATAAAAAAGGAAACCGAAGAACTCGACGAAAAACCTCTCCGCTACCCTTCAAGCGGTAAAATGATCTACTAGAAAATCAGTTAGGATACATAAATAGCAATAGACCCTCCAAGCCTAATCTACCCGATGCACTTAAGCCCTCCAAACTTCTTACTCTAACAGGGTTACATATAACCTTGTCTTCTCTGGCTTACCGAATCCCGTAATTAGCCCATTGTATCAACTAATATGAATTGGTTCTTTCTTAAACTGCTTCCCAAATACCAAGAACCTTTTCATTGCTATGAATTTGGTGAGGTAAGGATTTGGCTTAAGATCCTCTCATGGGTATGACAATGGAGAGGGAGAGAGTAGAGGAATTTAGAGAATCAAATGTATAAGATTGTGGATGAATCAATCTTGTTGTTCTCTAAGGTTTATCTCTTAAAATTCTTTCTGGAATCTCTCTACATTTCGTGGGTATAAGGGTATTTATAGTAGGGTATGAGATGGAATGTGATAAGACATTTTTTAGCAAAACAGAGTGCACTGGCGAGTCACTCGCGATTGGGATGAGTCGCGAGTTCCAGTTGCTAGATAACAGAATGGCCAAACTGTACTTTTTGCCCTGTAACGATCTAGCTGTCCTGACTCTTCAACTTCTTGCATGCTCTATACGTGTGCCACATTCTGGCGAGTCACCACTCACGAGTCAATCACGAGATCCAGTCACGAGTTGCCTCTTGATGCACACACTTGATCAATTCTTCACACTCTCTCACACACAACCCTTACATTACTCCCACCTAAATACAGGGTTTCTAAATGCTGAATTACAAGCAAATTTGATGCAGAATAAAGCCAAGACATAGTTGAATACATATGAGCTCCCACATAAACTTGATTACATAGAGATAGAAGCTTTTCATTTGGCTTCTTTTCTTTTGATCATTTTGATCTTTACATCTCTTTTTAAGATCGATGTCTAAAATTTTTTATATTTCAATTTAATGAACAAGCCTTTGGCTTTTGGCACCATACATTTTAAATACATGTCGCTTTCCATTTTTCCTAGTTAAATACTAGTTTGTACGATGGCTTTTTCAGCTCATTATCACTTTTTGAGATTTGCCATTGGTTAAGCTTCTAAGAAAAAAAAAAAGTGGGAAGATATATAGGTACAAGTCTACGCATGTCTTAAGATCAATAAAACTATTGATTAATCATCTATGATAAGTTTGAAGATCTACTTATAACAATCATATAGATGTCAAGATGTTTCCCACAAAGATACAAGTGCATAGAGAACAAGCTAAGTTCATTAATGCACAAAGCCATTAGTATGGAGGTACACGGTTAAACATGCATGTGATAATACACAACACTGCCGATCAAACTTTTTGAATTTTATATTTTTTATGTGTTTTTGGATTTTTGAGACAAAGGAAATAAAGAGTGATAAAAAAAACAACAAACAACTAAAGCTTTTAAACAAAAAACAAAAAAAAACAAAAAAAAAATGCTAAAATGTAAAATAAGCAAACAACCAACAATGTCACATCATATAGAAAGAATTAATACATGGACATGTTATAATGCTTATGCATGAGTACCCTTCTTCGCCCACACAGCATGTGCATTTGGGGTGATATCCTTTGAGGATTGGGTACTTGAGCCACGATTTTCAAACCTTGAGGTGAAGTTGGCCAAACATGAGGTGATGGTGTCAATCATCTTCATCACATGTTATAATGCTTATGCATGAGTACCCTTCTTCACCCACACAACATGTGCATTTGGGGTGATATCCTTTGAGGATTAGGTACTTGAGCCACGATTCTCAAACCTTGAGGTGAAGTTGGCCAAACATGAGGTGATGGTGTCAATCATCTTCATCACATCACTCATAACGGGTTCTTCTTGTTGCCCTTTTGGTTGCTTGGGTTTCCAATTTCCTTTTCCTTGTCTTCTTGACTTTTGAAGATCCGCATTCTTCAATACTCGAAGCTTGTGACAATTTGGCCTAGTGTGCCTTCGGATTCCACAATGATGGCAATAGTGTTATGTTTGAGGACCTCTTTGTGCCTTAGGAAGAGACTTTCCTTTTGCCTTGGGCTTACCCACAATTGGCTCGGGAGACTTCATCAAAACCATTTGATTCACCACATTTGATATCTTTTTAGATTTTACATTGACAACAAGAGGAATTGATGGTTCTTTAGCCTTGACAGACTTCATTTCCTTAGACACTTTAGAGCTTGAGCTACTTTTTCTGGTATACCTTAAGCCACTTCTACTCGAAGAGGGCTTTTGATAGGCAAGCACTTCATCAAGTTTCTTGGAAGCAACATGCTCTACTTTGGCATTTTCTTGAATAACCTCAAGCTCAAGAAACTTTATCCTAGAATAGACATTGGTTAGTTCTTCATTTAACCCTTCAACTTCACATTTGGTCTCTTTGTACCGTACGAGGATGTTGTTCGGCTTTCTTCATCTTTCTAATGGCTGCCTTAGCTACTCTTGTATATTCTCCTCTCTTTTCAAGAAGTGCGTTGTAGGATTCTTGCAATCTATTTGTTCCTTCATAAATGCATTCTTCGTCATCATCATTGGATTCATCTCCAACATCCATAGATTCCACTTTGGTATGTTCACCAAATTCTTCCACTAGATTGCTTAAATCTTCTGAAGAATCTACAGTTGCAATGGTCATGAAAGCGGAGTAATTTCCTTCCCCATCATAGCTATCTTCAGAATCAGAGTTTGAGTTATTCGAATCACTAAGGGTTGTAGCGAGAACTCTACCCTTTGCCTTCAAATAAGTGGGGCATTCTTTCTTCACATGACCATGCTTGTTGCACTCATAACAAGTGACTGCTTGAGAAGGAGAATAGTCTTTGGAATCTTTCCTTTTGAAGTCCTTTTTGTCTTTCTTGAAATTGGAGGATTTTCCTTTCTCAAAGGGCTTCCCATCCTTTTTGAATTTCAAGAACTTGCAAAAGTTCTTTGTAAGGAATGCCACCTCTTTTTCAACCTCGTCCACATCCAAGGAATCTTGAGCTTCAATTCTCTTACTGATCGTCTTAAGAGCAAGGGATTTGCTCTTCCTTTAAGATGGCAAAGAGAGCTCATAAGTTTGAAGAGAGCCGATAGGTTCTTGAACTTTTATCTCATCAAGATCCTTGCTCTCCTCAATGGCAGTCATCTTGGCTCAGAAGCTCTCCGACAATGATCTAAGAATCTTTCTTACTACTTTTGAGTCTTCCATCTTCTCACCCAAGTTAAATTTCTCGATTACCACTTCATTCAACTTTCCATAGAATGAGTCGAATGATTCATCTTCGCTCATCTTCAATTCTTCAAATTGAGTGGTAAGCATTTGAAACTTGGTATCCTTCACCTTCTTGGTGCCTTTGTAGGTAGTCTCCAAAATTTGCATGCCTCCTTGGCAATTGACACATAAGAAATCTTGTGAAATTCATCTGGTGAGACACTACAAAATATAGCATTAAGTGCTTTGCCATTAGCATTAGTCGCTGTGAGAGCTGCCTTATCCCAAGTAGATTTGGTAGCCTCCGGCCTTGTCCAACCACTTTCTACAGCATCCCACATACTCTCATCAATGGAGCAAAAAATGCACGCATACACACTTTCCAAATTGCGTAATTACTCCCATCAAAGAAGGGAGGTGCATTGAAGGATTGAGATCTATCCATCCTAGGGGTCAAGGATCACACTAAGGATATAAAAATCAATCAAAGTATACCCGCTCTGATACCAATTAAAAACTCACTTAGTGTGTAAAACACATGTGAATGTTTAGACCCCCAAATTCAAAATTTCCAAAGCAAGTTTATATTCAAACAATGTATGTGTGGAATATTAAATATAAGCAATACCCAAATATGAAAACTACTAAGCCATATTTTAATCACAACTCAACAGTAATTAAAAGTAAAGAGTAAGTGATAGAGAGAAACAAACACAAGATAACACCGACACGTGTTATCGAAGAGAAAACTGAAGAACTCGGCGAAAAATCTCTTCGCCACCCTCCAAGCGGTAAAATGATCTACTAAAAAATCAGTTGGGATACATGAATAGCAATCGACCCTCCAAGCCTAATATACTCAATGCACCTAAGCCCTCCAAGCTTCTTGCTCCAATAAGGTTATGTCTAACCTTGTCCTTTCTAGCTTACCAGATCTTGCAATTATCCCATTGCATCAACCAATATGAATTGGTTCTCTCTCGAACTGCTTCCTAAATTCCAAGAACCTTCTCGCTGCTTTGAATTTGGTAAGGTAAGGATTTGGCTTAAGATCCTCTTATAGGTATGACAATGGAGAGTGAGAGTAGAAGAATTTGGAGAATCAAATGTATAAGATTGTGGATGAATCAATCTTATTGTTCTCTAGGGTTTATCTCTCAAAATTCTTTTTGGAAACTCTCTATATTTCATGGGTATAATGGTATTTATAGTAGGGTATGAGATGGAATGTGAAAAGACATTTTTCAGCAAAATCGGGTGCACTGGCGAGTCACTCGCAATTGGGATGAGTCGCGAGTTCCAACGCCAAATAACAGAATGGCCAGATTGTACTTTTTGTCCTGTAGTGATCCAGCTGTCCTGACCCTTCAACTTCCTACATGCTCCATATGTGTGCCACATTCTGGCGAGTCACCACTCGCGAGTCAGTTGTGAGTTGCCTCTTGATGCACACACTTGATCAATTCTTCACACTCTCTCATACACAACCCTTACATTATTCTCACCTAAATACAGAGTTTCTAAATGTTGAATTATAAGCAAATTTGGCACGGAATAAAACCAACACATAGTTCAATAAATTCAATTTTACAAAAGATATGAGAGAGCCTTTGGTACAAAAACTCTAGATCTACAATAGGAGGCACAAGATGCACTCTTCTCTCTTTAAAAACTACAGCTGGGGTTAGCTTATAATGTCCTTTAAATACTGCAGCAAGCAAATCGTGATTTGGGCTTCAAATGGACAAGTTTGGGCTAGTGGGCCAAACTTAAAATTTGCAGAAATCGACATTCTATCAGTCAAACTTGTTCTCTCAATTGGTTGAGCAAGGCAGTTTTTGAATTCTTCTTTCTATAGCTTGACTGTTCTTGAATCTTGACTTGAAGCACCTTGAGCATTGTCTAATCAAACCTATAAACTTAGGAATCTATATCTAAACAAATTTGTGCTCACAGTTTGCTAACTGTTCTAAACTTTTAGAACCTAACAACTTCACCTCAAATAGAATATTTTCATAAATAAGAGATAGAGTTTGTGATTTGCAATTGCCCAAATAGTTGATATGCACATTAATACATAGTCAACTATTGTGTAAAACTCAAATTCCCAATTTTAAAACAAGTAAATAATATTAATCCAAAATTGAAAGCAAAACAAAGTTATAAGGGAGAGATGACCAATGATGAAAAATTAAAGGTAAAAATGTAAATTTCACTCTCTAAGTTTGACCAAATTTATTTTAGTTTTCTAATTTTAGTTTTGTTCAATTGATCTCTCCAAGTTTCAAGTTCATTTAATTAAGATCTCTCCCTCAAATTTTGATGAATGTTGTGTCTAAATTTTTATATTATTTTTCTTCAAATTTTTTAAATTAAAAAAAAAATCCAATTAATTGGTGAAATTTTTTTTCCATGATTTAAAAAGAAAAATAGTGGAAGTTAATGGAGAGGTCTCAATTGAATAAAATTGAAACTAAGAAAACTCAATTGAGTTAAAGCAAAGTTAGAGGACTAAAATGAACTTTTGTCAAACTTAGAGGGTGCACTTTACATTTTTGCCAAAATTAAAACTCTAAAAAATGCATAAACCCAAACAGATTTATTAAAAACAACAAAATGCATGAGCTCAAATTAGAGTTGTAGAATCACAAATCCACCATATAGAAGATGGAAAATGAAGGGTTAGGGTAAGAGTAACGGTAGGGTGTGAATTTATGTGGGAGAAGAGTTAAAAAAAATGAAGAGGAAGGTTGGCTATAGTGCAATGGTAAGATTTGGATTGGAATAACAAAAAATTTAAGAAGGAATAAATTAATTTTCTAGTAATGTGGCACAAAAGGAGTGTGGCAAAATTAAATTATAAAATTAGCGTGAAATGAATACTCTTCTCTTATAAAGAACAATTATGGTTAACTAGTATTTGAAGACATAAGAATAAAAAAAAGGTCCAATATAAATAATAAAATATAGAGAAAGATTTCTCTAAATTTTATGACCAATTGTACTTAGGTTATAAGCCCAAGGGCAAGGGGTTGGTCTAATATTTCCCAAGATCTCATGAGATTCATATGGTCTTGGGCTCAAATTTTTAGCTAACATCTCGAACCACTTCCAATATTTTCCTTCTTGTGAATACTAGGTTTGTGTGGAGCAATGAAACTATACACATTTAGGGGAATAGTTACGTATTGTAGAGCTCTAGACATTCAATTAGCAAAAAAGAAAAAGAAAAAAAAAAGGATTATTAAATTATTTAAAATCATTTGACCAAAAAAACTACTATTTTGAACAATAATTGAATTAATGCTACACGTTAAAACGCATTGGTGTCTTGGTCTAATGATAAAAAAGCTATCATTAAGAGCGGACGTGATAGGTTGAAACTCTGTATTAAAAAAAAAAAAAAAAAACTTGAACATATCATGTATAACAACATATCCAATAAATTTCACTCTTTTTGGTAGTCGTTGCCTTTGGGTTCAATCAAAATAAAGCGGTTACTTTCAGTTCCATATAATAAATACAAAGAATTAAGTGATTGATAGAAGCATAGTTGTCAATATTGTACATATTGTACCATGTAAAAAAAAATTCGTTTTGTAAGGACATATTGGAAGTGTTAATGAATTGTATGATATGGAGATACGTATTGTATGGATCATATCATATTATAAAATCGTATATATCGTACGATGCATAAACATGTGGGTTTAAAATGAGTTTTTTTTTTTTTTTGTTAAACATTGCGCTTTTATTTGAGTCCAAGATATTGAGCTACTTAATTAAGCCTTATAAAATGACATGTCCACGAGGATTTTCCCCCTACAAAATTTGGACTCTACACTTAGCCAATCACTTTCATATTTGCAATTTTTTTTCTATACTATGAATACTGTATTAAATGACAATATTATTATTATTATTATTATTATTATTATTATATTATAAGTCTAAGAAGCTACATTGCCAAGAAAAAATATGAAGGAAAAATTATTAAAATAAAATAACAAAAAGAGATAGTAAATATTGATGATGGTAAATAAAATATATTTACAAGATGATGATCATGATGATAACTTTGACTTAGAAGATGATGGATATGATGAAAAGAAATGATTATTTTGGCTCATATGTCATGTATTTTTACTTTTGAGTTTAATCAATTTAAATGTGTATGCTATAAATGTATGTTAATTTGATTTATTTAGTTAGTTTTGTTAACGATTATTACATAAGTGTTCATTAAATTATTCATTAGATGAACATATTCCAAATTTATGATGAATATACTTTTTATATATGTATGTTTATGATTTTTATAAATTTAATTAGGTGTTTGTGTATTTTACTATACACGATACGAGAAAATAAAAATCAATTGGTTATACGTTTTGACAATTATAAATAGAGGGACTTTTGATTGGACTTCAAGATCATAATCTAACTTTGAAATAGACCTAAAGTTCGCATTTAAACTTAAAGTTCCCTTGCATAGTAAATGATAATTCTAGAAACTATAAATTAGTCTTACTTAATCTGAATGACAGACCTGGATAATTTAAAATATGGCTAAATAATGAAAAAAAGATTAAAAAAAAAAAAAAAAAACCTGTATGTCGACTTATTGTTTTTGGTGCTTTTAATCTAGTAAAAAATTGGTGAATGTTTCCAAATTATTTAAATATAATATTACGGCACATAAAATGGAATTAAAACTTTTGCTTTAAATTAAATATCGTTTTAAATATTTTAACTAAATTTAATTCGAGAAAGAGTAAGATTTAAAAGTCATATATTAGAATAGTCATATTAGCACATGTAAAAATACGTATCTATTTTAATATAAGAACCTACTTATTTTATTTTACACAATCACTTTTTAAAAACACTCGCATCAAATTTTTTATTTTACACTATTTTTTTTATAAAATATTATTTTTTAATCAAATTTTTATTACTCTCTCAAATTCTCTCTCTTGTGTATATGAATAAAGAAGAATTAAAAAATACATTTGCATGCAAATAATAACTGTATAAATATACATGGTAATTGTAACAACAATGTAAATACAATATGCTGCTGATAGCTACAATGTAAACATAGAAATTTATAGATTAATTGATGTTTGTATTTTTAAGCTTATTTTTAAGAGAAGAGAAAATTATAATATGCTGCTGCTAATTTCATAACTCAAACTATTTTTTTTCTAAACTTTTAAGCACATTTTATGCATGAGGAAATATTAATTCAGTTACAAGACTCTCGACAGGTAGTTTTTGAGCTTAAATGCTAAATTTGACACTTTTTTTATCATACCCACGTTGATGTGAGTGCTCTATGGAGCAAATTTCTCCAAGTCGATGTGCCATCAATGTTTGACCTTTGGGTGATGGTACATGTCTGGGCTTTCAAGTCTTAATATATATATATATATATATTTGTTGATGTTGTGGTTCACGTTGTTCAAGAAAAAAATTGACATTATTTTGTTTGTTGTTGTCTTTTTAGACTCTATGGCCAGAACTTGTATGGACCAATTGGGAAAGGAAATGATTGGTTATTGTGGAGGTTTACCTTTGGCCATTACTGTACTTGGAGGTCTTTTAGCGTCAAAGCAAACTTTGGGAGAATGGCAGGACGTGCTTAAACATGCCAATGCATATCTTCACGTGGAAGACTCACGAGTCAACCATGTGTTAGCTTTAAGTTATAATGATTTACCTTCTTACTTGAAACCATGTTTTCTATATTTAGGTAATTTCCCTGAAGATTTTGAGATACCAACAAAAAAATTGATTCGAATGTGGATGGGTGAAGGTTTTATATCACAAATTCAGCATAGAGGAGGAAGAGAGGATACAATGGATGATGTTGGAGACAGATATTTAAGAGAGCTAGTACAAAGGTGCATGGTTTTGGTGGGGAAAGAAGGCTCACGTGGAAGGATCAAAACTTGCCGAATGCATGATCTTATGAGAGACTTTTGTGTATCAAAAGCCCAAGACGAAAATTTTCTCCATTTCACCAATACTCTTTCCATGAAACAACGTGAAGCACAAATTGGTAAAGTTCGAAGACTTGCTATAATATCGGAATCAGATGATAGTTACATCAAGGGAATTAAATTTAATGAATATCCTTACCTTAGGTCTCTTCTCCATCTTCTGCCTGAGCATCATGAATCTCTTTTTAAAGAGTCATGTTTCAAGAAATTCAAGTTGGTTAGAGTCTTACATCTAGAATATTTTAAAAACCACCTAAGAAAATTACCTAAAGACATTGGATGTCTCATCCACTTGAGATATTTATCTCTCAAAAGAAGCAATATAAATGAGGTGCCATCATCTATTGGCAATTTGAGATGCTTGGAGACACTAGATTTGCGGATCAATTACGATACTTTATTGGACATCTTCAATCTGAGAGTGCCAAATGTGTTCAAATATATGAAACAGTTGAAGCATCTTTATTTACCCGGCCGTTATTGGGTATGTGGTAAGTTGGAATTGGCTAATCTTTCTTATTTGCACACATTAGTCAATGTCCAGCCCACTACCATCCAAATTCCCACATGGTTTAAACTCAACCGTCTTCGGGTTCTTAAAGTGAGGAATAGAAAATATAATAAACGGGCCCAAGATGCAATGCAAATGCTAATATCAAGGTGTCCGCTTATAGAAAATCTAAATCTACATTGCCGTATAAAGAGGCTTCCAGAAACTCTCAAATTCTCTCCAAATCTTGCCAAGTTGACCTTAATTGAAACTTGGCTTGAAGAAGACCCAATGCCAACCTTAGAGAAGTTGCCCAATTTAAAAATCCTCCGCCTCGTTTTTTTCGCTTTCTTAGGGGAGAATATGGTTTGTTCTGAAGGAGGATTTCCTTCCTTCAATTGTATTTGAAAACTGTGACATAGAATGATAATCAGGTACAATAATGAATTCTTGCATATTTGATAAATTTTAGGGCGCTTCTTTTCTTCTAAATATCTCTCTCCAATTAATTCAGAATTTCCCCAATAATATTAAGCAAAATATTTCCGTAATGTAAGGGTATTTCTTCTTTTGATTAGAATGAAGCTCTTATCTATTCTTTTTCACTTATTTATTAGGTTTTGAACCCACAACCTATCTAATCATTATATTAGAAGCAAATTCTTTTCTGCTTCATCTTGTGGTGGACTCTTAATTTTATCCTCTGTTATCAATAAGTTAAGCAATGAGTTTTATTTGACAGTTTTTCTTTTAATTTCTACAGCTTAAATATATTGGTTGACGGCACAAACATGGTTCTAAATGTTACTTTAATGAGTTTTGTATACAGCATATTCATTTTAATTCGTTTTTGATGTTTTGGAGCAAAAGTTTCTACTCTGCTTCAACTAATGAAAAATCAACAAAATATTTTCACTGCTTTACAACTTTGTATGAGTTTGTGACAGTTTGGGGTCTTAACTACTTTTGTTTTTTGGGTCCTACTTTTTCTTTTCATTTCAACAGCATGACTATATTGGTTTTCTAAATATAGTTCTAAATCTTACATGGCTATAGCATATTTCATTTTAATTCGTTTTTTGAGCTTAATCATTTTAGTTTTTGTTTTTGTTTTTTTTGGCAGGTGAAATCATCCATGGTACAAAAGTTTCTACTCTGCTTCAACTCATGAAATATCAACAAAAGATTTTCACTGCTTTGCAACTTGTACGGGTTGGTGTTATTTATACAATTTGAAGGATTTGATTGCACAAACTCATTAAACATATTCTCTGATGCCTATGTATAGTGCTGCAAAGAATTGTTTGTTTGTTTTATTATTGCTTTGCTATTATTTTACCCTTTGTTCATGTATCCTGTTGAATATAAGAAACCAATGTCTCATTGAAGGAGATAAATAATTCTTCATTTAATTTGGGATTCTCATATTTCATTAAGCTATGTTTATCTCACGGCAGTTTAGATGCATATTGTTTATAAGGAAGCTAGTTCCGTCTGTCCTTTTGTTAATAATTTAAATAGTTCTAGTTGAATAGAGTGTTAGGTGAATATGAATTGTGAAATTCTTCTTGTAAACAAGAAGCCCAGAGTTGAGGGTTATCTAGGTGATAATAGTGTGCTTAGTATTAGTTCGTATGCAAGATGTGTAATAAGAATATTATAGTGTTCAACTTGCCCAATATTTCATCAATCATGTTCCATCTTTCTTCGCTCAAGAAAAATGTACTAGCTAGCCCTGTTTCATTCTCATATGTTGTGCTTTGATTGTGGACCATGTACTGAGCAAAAATGCTCTATATGTGTAGTCTTTCTAGTGACCTTTACATTATAAGCTTAAGACCACAAACTAGTTAAAATTAAAGAAACGATAGAAAAAGTAAAAACTGAACTTTTTATCTAGATGATAAAAACTTGCCAATTTGAGGAGTATCCTTTACCGGGAAATATTGCTAGTCTTAATCTTTATGCACTGTCTTACTGCCAGAATCATTTAGGTCGCTTCAATGTTTTATGATTTAGGACATGTAGTTGTCCAATAAGCTAATTTTACCAGCCATCACCAACCAAGGAAATCTGTATATAGGATTTCCCATGCTAGCTAGTCAGACATACTAGATCCTCAATCCACAGAATTCTGCATCTTCATCAAATTGAGAAGACATGAGAGTTCAAATTGGCAAACATTCAACTTATGATGAACTTATGCAGCTTAAGAATTGTTTGCTTGTCATTTTTTTTTAACATTCATTTACTGAGAGAGCAAGTATCATTATAACAGCCAATGAAGATGATTATAAGTTCTTTTGGTTAATTAACACATTCACAGAGGAAAATCAAAAAAATTCAATGACATGGTTCATCTATAGTTCCTTGATATTGAAGATTCATCTATAATTTTCTTTAAAATACTTGATTGTTATCATTCATACTTCAACTAGAACATCAAACAACTTGTATTTATCTTTCCAAAATATAGGACATGCTTTTAATTACTTACTTTAATTAAAACAGGTTATTCTACATAACGTTTTCCTGAAAATACTTGATATAATTTTGCACCTAAAGTTGAGATAAAGGCAAGACATATGCTTTTGATTACTTGTTGTTACCTGGAATGTCTTCCTTTGCCACATGTCAGTTGGATAGCTTACTCATGGATGGCTTTTTGCTGAGAGGAATTCTCATTTCCATGTACTGAAAGCATTGCTTCAATTTCACTAGTTGTGATTATTCCAAAATTTTAAGCTATTAGGAAATGGTGAATTTAGTCATTTAACCATAATTTTAACAGTTGGTTAAAAAGACGAGGTCTTTATACTACTATGATTAGTGGGGAATCATAGCCATTGCATATGTATGACAGTTTTTTGAATTTTTTCTGTTGAGAGTAGTATCAATTGATTATTTATATTTTCCATGTCTCAGGTTACCTATAATTGATGTTTAAGACAAGCCTTGAATTGATAACCATATGGAAGTTCAATTTCTTTCCAAACATTTTAGAGCTAATTGATGTTTTAGACAAGCCTTGAGATTAAAGATGAAGATAAAGCCAGGTGGTCTGCTACTAGATCAGGCTGCTACCCTTCTGCAGCCACCGGCAATGAACTTAGAGCTCAGGAAGATGAGGTGGAATGGTGGAGAATGTTGTGGTTTAGCCTTGCTATCCCATGGCTGCCTTTACAGGTTGGTTGGGAATCAAAAACAAACTGACAACTAGAGAAATATTAGCTCCATGGGGCTATACTAGGGGTTGCTTGTGAGTGTTTTGAAGAGACTTTATAGCCATCCAAACCGCTACCCAAACTGCCACTCAAAATTGAGAGAGAAAGAGAGAGAGAGAGCTTTTGTCACGAGATGAGAGAGTGAAGAGACAGGGAGAGAGGAGATATTTTTCATTAAAATAATATATTTTCCTTTACCTTTAAGCTATAGTAATTCGTATATATAAGCATTCACTGTTCATGATTGCTAAAACTTTTTAGCTATATCTACCTGGATAAAGCTCATGTTGGGCTTGTTTGGTTGTAAAATAGCAATTTGGGGGGGTTTTACACCCCCCAATGCTAATGCTCTAAAGATTTGTTTGTTTGGTGATGGCACTCTATGTTGTACTAATTTGTTGGGTGGCTTATTTGCATTGTAGTGTATTTGTTTTAGTGTTGCTTTCTTGTTCCACTTTTATGGCTTTGCTATGATTGCACACTTTGTTCATGTATTATGTTGAATTAAGGAAACTAATGTATCATAGGAGGAGAAAAATAATTCTTCATTTAATGTGGGATTCCTGATATTTCTTTAACTTATGTTTATCTCACAACATTTTAGATGTATATTGTTTATAGCGAAGCTAGTTTAGTCTGTCATTGTGTTAAGCAATAGCACTGTATCTTATTGAGTTGGGAATATCAATTAGCATGGATGGAAATTTCTGCTTTTTCTGTATCAATATAGTAACTAAAACACTAGTTATGTGCAATTGAGAAATAAAAAATTATGCAGACAAATTATGTTAGATGGAACATCTATTCCTTTTAGATTTTTTATTCCATAATTGGAACTCTATAAATTCAACATCATACATAATCAGAGTAATAACTAAGAAGGAATTTGATTGTCTTAACAAGAACTTAATTCATTCTAGCTGAATAGAGTGTTGGGTGAATATCAGCTGCAAAATGCTTCTTGTAAACTAGAAGATGAGGTTCTCATACTATTGTGATTAGTGGGGAATCATAGCCATTGCATATGTCGGATATTTTTTTGAAAATTTTCTGTTGAGAGCAGTATCAAATGATTATTTATGTTTTCCATTTCTTAGTATACCCATAATTAATGCTTTAGGCAAGCCTTGAGTTGATAATTATATGAGAGTTTTATTTCTATGCAAACATTTTTAGTGTTTATAACTTGGATAGCTTAGCATAGTTTCACTCTGACCTCAAGGATTGTAGAACTTTCTATGCCTCCATTGGCAATGAGAGGTGTGCAAGATTTTACCTCATGATAGGTATTTTTGTACTATAAAGAAGCCACAAGATTTGTACATGGGGTTGTAGAGCTGTCCTAAAACTTAGAAGTGAGGTTAGGGGGTTCATATAGTTTGATGTTGGGGATGGTAGAAGGTTTTCATATGACATGATAATAGGATCCTTTTCATGAAGTATAGCTTTAGGATTATGCATGGTGCCACAACTAAATATGAGGTAAAGGTGGATTCTGTTTTGAAGAACAAAATAAAGGTTTCGAAACCTGCAAGGTTTAAAGAATTGATCACCATACAATGCTAGTTGTGTTTGGTTGAGCTTAAAGATGATAAAGGTATGTGGTCTGTAACTAGATCAGGCTGGCTGCTCTTGTGCAGCCATATGCAGTGAACATAAAACTAAGGCAGATGAGGTGGGATGGTAGAGACTGTGGTAATTTAACCTTGCTATCTCCTGGTTGCCTTTATTGGTTGATTAGGAATCAAAAACAAACTGACTACTAGAGAAAGATTATCTCAGTGGAGCTATACTCTTGTGTGAGTTTTGAGAGTAGAGATAATCTTTTCTTAGAGTGTTATTTTGCCAAGAGAATTTGGGACACTGTCATTAGGCACTAGTAAGTTTCAGAGGCCAAGTGCAGCTGGCATGATCAAATGAGCTAGGGTATTACCAAGGGATAAGCCTAAGATCATCTATTTGTAAGCTTGCCAATTGGGTCACTGTGTATTATGTTTGGTCAAGGAAAAATGTCATCATACATAATGGGTTAGTGTGGCCAAGCGCAGAATTTGAGAAGAACCTAGAAGGATGTTAGAGGTATATAAGATTCCTGAACCAAATTCCAAATATCATTTCTGAACAATATTCTCTGCCATGGGATAAATTCTTTTGTTTTTTAAAATATTTGTGTGTATTACTGATGTTTAGGAGTTGTTTTGTTTCGGTGTAAAAATTTCTATAATTTGCTTTTACTTGAGTTTCTGTTTTGTTAATTTGTAAGAATCTAGTCTTTTGAGATGAGTTTTGGGATTTAATAACCTCTGTTCTCTTCTTTAGCCTACGTTTCACTGTCACCAGTTTCTGTAGTTTGCCTAGCGTTATCTTGTTTGTTCTCTATTAATAATATCCTTTACTAATTTATCCAAAAACAAATTAAACTAAGATTAATTGCATTATTTAGTCATTCTTAATATAACATTTTTTCATTAGAAATATACATTCTCAAATTCTTGAAATTGTAGGAGCAGTCATGCTTGTTATTAATGTCCTGTGTAGTGTGAACTATTGTGTTCTTCTATCTTCTTCTGCACCTATCATATTGAGCAACAAAAAACCTGTCAGCACTCCATGTTCCTAGACTTCTATTGGTTGCCTCTATGGCCCTGATGGTTGTTTGTGTTTGTTCATTTATCTTTTTCATATTTCCGTAAACCACGAGGCATAAGACTCAAAGTAGATTGAATTTCAGTTTTTTATTTTTAAAAATAATATAGAAAGAAAAAAGAACTTCATACACAAGGAGTAAAAACTAAATTGCAATTTATACACTTATTTATTAGGTTCTAAACCCACAACCTACCTATCCATTATATTACAAGAGAATTCTTTTCCACTTCATCTTGTGGTGGTCTCTTAATTTTTGCCATTTTTATTAACATTTTCTTCTTTCTTTTTCTTCCCTTTTTTGGGGTCTTTCTATTTTTTTTTTGGTCCTACTTTCTTTTCATTCCTATAGCATAATCATATTGTTATATGGTGTAAATATAGTTCTAAATGTTACTTTAATGAGTTCATGTCTACAATATATTTCATTTTAATTCGTTTTTTATGTTTCTGGGATTAATTATTCACCTTCGGTTTTTTTTTGCAGTTGAAATCATCCATGGTCTACAACTGGTACGGGTTGATGTCTGTTGTAGAATTTGAAGAATATGATTTCACAAACTCATTAAACATATTCTAATGCCTATGGGTAGTGATGTAAAGAATTGTTTGTTTGGTGATGGTACTCTTTGTTGTGATATTTTCTTAGGTGGTTTGTTTGCTTTTGTATTGTATTTGTTTGTGTTGCTTTCTTGTTCTGCTCTTCTGCTCTGCTATGATTGCATTCTTTGTTTGTGTATTCTGTTGAATAAAAGAAACCAATGTATCATTGGAGAAAAATAATTCTTCATTTAATGTGGGATTCCTCATATTTCTTCAAATTATGTTTATCTCATTGCATTTTAGATGTATTTTGTAACTAGTGTTGCTAGTTCAATCTGTCCTTGTATTAAGCTGTAGAACTTATCTTATTGAGTTGGGAATATCAATTAGCATGGATGGAAATTGCTGTTTTTTCCGTATCAATATCGTAACTAAAACCTAGTTATGTGCAATTGTGAAATCAGCAATTATGCAGAAAAATTATGTTAGATGGAGCTTTATTTCTTTTAGATTTTATGCCATAATCAGAACACTAAATTAAGCATCATATAAAATCAAAGTAATCATTAAATAGGAATTTGGTAATTCTTAATAATAATAATTTATATAGTTCTAGTTGAATGGAGTGTTAGGTGAATATGAGTTGTAAAATGCTTCTTGTAAACTAGAAGATGATGTTCTTATACTGTTGTGATTAGTGGGGAATCATAGCCATTGCATATGTAGGATATGTTTTTTTTGAAAATTTTCTATTGAAAGTAGTATCAAATGATTAGTTATGTTTTCAATTCTCAGTATACCCATTATTAATGTTTTAGGCGACCCTTGAGTTGATAACCATATGGGAGTTTTATTTCTTTGCAAACATTTTATAATTTATAACAGCTCAGCATAGTTTCACTTCAACCTCAAGGATTTTTGAACTTTCTATGCCTCCCTTGGTACTGAGAGGAGTGCTAGATTTTACCTCATGGCAAGTATTTTTGGACTATAAAGGTCCCACAAGATTGTACATGGTGCCTCGGAGCTGTCATAAAACTTAAAAGTGAGGTTAGGAGGTTCATAAAGTTTGATGTTGGGGATGGTAGAAGGTTTTCTTATGACATGATAATTGGGATCCTACTAGGATCCTTTTCATAACTTATAGCTTTAGGATTATCCACGGTGCAGCAACTAAATCTCAAGCAAATATGGATTCTGTTTTGAAGAACAAAATAAGGGTTTGGAAACCTGCAAGGTCCAATGAATTAATCACCATACAATGCCAGTTGTATTTGGTTGAGCTTAAAGATGATAAATCTAGGTGGTCTGCGACAAGATCAGGCTGGCTGCTCTTGTTGAGCCATCTGCAATGAACATAAAGCTACAGCAGATGAGGTAGGATGGTTGCGACTCCGCTGGTTTAACCTTGCTATCCCCTGGTTGCCTTTATTGGTTGGTTAGAAATCAAAAATAAACTGACAACTAGAGAAATTTGAAAATTTTGGAACAAAAATCTACTTGTATTCAATATTTGACTATAAAGAATCTGCAAATTGGAAGGGAAAATATTCTAACAAAAGAGAGATTTGTAAATTTTTCATCTTAGATTCATTATTGATGTTTTTAAGAAATTAATTGGTATAAATATCTCTAAAAAATCTTAATCTTGTTCCTTGTTGAAAATCAGGTTTCTAATTAATCAATCTTCCCATTTTTGGATTAGAATTTTGTAACTGTGATGTCAAGTATGAGAAAAAAGGGAACTCGCACCATCATAGACACCCAACCATTATTCTTATAATTCATGATATTGTTAAAATCCAAATTTATTCACTTATGCTTCTGCTTTATCAATCATGTTCTCTCTTTGTTTGCTAAAGAATAAAAAAATTGGTCCTGCTGTATGCATATACAAAAAATTAGGCAGTTTGCATGGACTGCTGTGTTTCCTTCGGTTATGTTCATTAATGAATAAAAAATGTAAAGGTATGCACTGAGCAAAAAAGTGCCAATATGGGTAGCTTCTCTAATGACCTTGACACTACTAAATCTGAAGATCATGGAGTGGTACAAATTAAAGAAATGAAACAAATTAAAAAGAATAATTTTTTGTCTAGATGAAAAACTCTTGCTCGGTTTCTTTGAGGGTAACCTTTACCTACAAATAATGCTAGTCTATGTAGTGTCTTGGTGCCAGAATCATTTAGTTTGCTTGTATTTAGGTATTAGGGCATGTAGCTGTAGCACTCCACTAAATTAATTAAAACTACCAAATCAGCAGGCAGGCGGCTCTAACTAGTTAGATTGCCAAGTTAGTCAGAAATTCCAAATCCCAAATGCAGAGACTTGACTAGTTTAAGAAGACATGAGATTGAGAAATGGTTGAAATTCAACATTTAAAGTATTTATACAACTAAAAAAGAGATTATTGTGACTATTTTGACATTCTTTTACACTTTGGACCAAATATCTACCTCAATGCTTATAATGTACTGAACAGGGGACTTTATCAACAATAAGATGCCTAGTGCACCCAAGTGTTCATATTCTTATCACAATAATGAATTATAAGTTCTATATTTAAATAATTAAAGCATTCACAAAAGAAAAATAATTCAACTAGATGAGATTGTTCATCTAGGATTCCTTGATAATAAAGATTCGTCTATGAACCTCTTCTATGTATACGCTGTCATATTTATGCCTGGAATCATATAATTTAATTTTGTGTCTACAGTTGAGATAAATGCAGGGCATGTGCTTTTAATTATTTGTTGTAGCCTTGAACATCTTCCATTTGCTATGCGTCTGCCAGATAGGTCCCTTCTGAATGGTTTTCTGTTTAGACACAATTGCATTTCTATTTGCAGAAAAATATCGTAGTTCAATTGGAATTGCTTCAGCTTCACATGCTATTGATTGATTACTAGCTTCAGCTTCACATTGACTGGAAACCATTATTTTTTTATCCAGCTCTTGTGGTTGCCGTGATAAAGATGAACTGGTGAACTGGACGAGTTTGAAAATACATTTGGGTTGTGAAGAGAGTTCCATGTGTGACAAAGATGAGGCCCTGATACTGTTGTAATTATTAGGGGCTTGTTAGCCATTACATATGAATGACAGAAACACAAAATTTATTTAGTGAGAGTAGTATCAAATGATAATTCATCTTCTTTTATTAGTGGCAGTGATTAATGAGTGTTATGAGAGCTAAAGATATCATACCCCCAACCCTGCCTCTTATCTCAAAATATACCTATAGTTGACATTACTGCATTCATTGAGTTAATAACTGTGGGGGACTTCAATTTTCTTTCCAAAAATTTAACATACAAACACTGTTTAACAGTGTTTGATACATGGAGAGCTCTGCAGTAGTAGTACTTCAACGAGCATTGCTTCTTCATTTAAAGGATGTAGAAATGTTAATAGGAGTGCTACATTTTTTCTCTCATGGCAGTATTTGTATAGAATTTAGATCCCTTTTCTGCTTCCATTAGTATCTCATATTTCTGCATAATCCAGGTATATTTTCTTCAATCTCAGATTAACAATATTATCCAGTAATATTTCTGAATTTTAAGTTTACATTGTCAAATTATTGACATTGCAAGACAGGTCTTGTTTACTATCATTGTCTTGTGAACTTAATGGGGTCTGCCATATTCATTTGCATCTATCTTATTGAGGGACAAAAATGCTGTCAGGACTCCTTGCTGCTATACTTCTCATGGTACCCTATAGGGCCTTTAGGTGTAACTCAGATAGTGTGCGCATGTTGTTGCTTTTATCTCTCTTTCAGAATGCGAAAACTTGGTTTTGCCTATGTATTATAAGTCAAAATTTATTTGTAAGAATTTTTTCTGCCCAGATGTCTCCCTAATTAGGTGTACAAGTAGAAATCAAGGGAGTAAAGACTTAAGACTGCCTCCCACAATAGTCAACTGGTTAATTCTTAAGGTTTGTTCATTTATGGTGAAACTCTTAAGGCTCACAATTTGATATTGTGTGCATGGTTAACACAGAGTCAGTTTATGCATTCCTTGACAAAGGTTACTAAATTGAAAGACATTCTAAATGCAATTAGCTTTGGTGACCATCCAGCCATTTAAAGAATTGCACAGTGCAGACTGCAGAGGCAACACTTGAGATGAAAGGCAAGAGGACTTTGTGAACTACACTGTCCAAAAATGCTTTAAAATTTGTCTTGTAAAGTTGTACGTACAGAGTAGGACTTCAATTAATCTTGTCATATTTTATCATAAGGTAAAGCTTGATGCAAAATATAAATAAAAGATCAATATGGACCATGGACTGATCTTCAATGAAACAGATATTCTCTTTTAAGATATTAAGTACTCTAAATTTAGTTGAACATAATCTTTTCACCATTGTCTAACAATTTAGTTTGCATAACATAACAATGCATTAACTCACTTTGAGTCCCGTACTAAGGCATGTAAATAAACAATACATTGATGAGTAGAAATGAAAATTAAAAAGGAAAAAAAGTACTTTTATTTTGTTTGAAATTGAATCCATTTATTTTAGTCACTACAATTTTAAAAGTTCATTTTTAATTCTAAAGTATGTATTAACTTAGTCCTCCCATAATTTTAGCTTTGTATTTTTTGCTTTTGTGTCAAAATTCAACAAAGTCACACGATTTTTAAAAAGCTACAAACATACATAATCAGTTATTCTATAATGAAACTGTCACAATTCTTGCTTATCTGGTCAAATTTCATAAATTCACTTAGTCACATGACTAATTAGGATGGGCACGGTCTATTACACACTTGCTACTACACATAGCTTACACATATTTCAATTTTTAACCTAAAATCATGACCATTTGAAGTCACTATTTCAATTCAAAAATTAAATTTTCTATACATACAATGTGTGAACTAAGAAAAACTATATTATGATATGACTATGAAATGACTAATCAATTATGTTCAACAAAATAAAAAAGAAAATTTCAATTTTAGAAGCTCAAATTTTCACTTTTAGCTTATGTAAAGCCTTTTAAAACCTTAACTTTTCTTACTTTTTCAAAGTATAAATATATTTTAGCATACTTTAAGCTAAAATTTTTGAGCAAAAGGCTAGATAAACTGTTCCTAAATAATCAAATAAGTGTTTGATTGGGAATTGCTTATTTTCAATAGTTTGTTTGCATAATGTAAGGCAAAAAGATAAAAACTAGCTTCTTTTTAAAAGCAATCACTCCCTCTCTTATTAATCTGGATGAAAGATGTACCATGAACCTATACTCTAGGCTAATTTTAACACCCTCCCTTAATGAATAAGAACTGAATTTCTTCTATATATATATATATATATATAACTTAGTTTTTAAAAAAGAATAAGCTTATATTATTTGAAATAAAATTGAGACAAAAAGTAGTGTGAGAGCTAAAATAATGGATTATTTAAGCATAAATTTTTCTGGTTTCAAAATAGACACTAAAATAGAACTTAACAATTTTTGGAGTGAATGATATATTTTTCATGTTTAAAAAAAAAAAAAGTACAAAAAGTTTAAAACGAAAAATATACATACACACACACTATTATTTAAGGGGCTTCCCCTGTTTAGGATTTTCATTTTTTTTTGTTCAAAAATGCCCCCATACTCCTATGTTTAAGCTGAGACAAAACTAAATGACAATCTAATAAAAATACAACTTTAATTCCTACTAAAAAATTACCTAAAAAAAGTAACCCTCCTATTAATTTTCAAATTGCTTTATCCATTTATAAATTAGATTTTCAAAATAAAAATTATATATAAAAAATAAGAGCAATTCTACGTCCACAACATTTTCACAACAAATTATAGGAGGTTAGTTGTTATTGATTCAAATTTAAACCTAAAACTAAGATTACTTTTTGCCCCAATAATAACAACTAGTAACAACATGTCACTTAAGATTTGTTGTAAAAATGTTATGGACATATCATTTTTCAAAAAATAAAAACACAGTTTGTCTTAAAAAAATAAAAACATAGTTTAGTTTTTTTTTTTTTTTTTGCTATAAAATAGGACTACTATGCCCAGGGTTTTCACTTTTTTTTTTCCTTCTCATTTTTCCCCTTTATCAAGAATTAAATGTTTCTCTCTTCTTCTTTTTTTCCTGGTTTCCTTTCTTCTAAATTCTAATCTCACTTAATTTTTTTTTTTTTCAAATCTCTTATTCTTTATTTTTGAATTATTATAAAAATGGTAATTTTTAATGTACTCTTTTTTTTTTAATGATTTCTTTATTTATTTAGGTTGGTGTTTGAATTGTTATATATAAATTATATAACAAGTTTAAAACGAAAAATAAAAAGATCAACAATTGACAAAGACCGTTAGAAAGCAACCACCATGACACGTCAGCACAACTGGATGAGCAAAAACCATGACTATTTCTCTCCCACAGTCTCAGTCACTCACTCCCACAACCTCTTCTTCTTCTTCTTCTTCTTCTTCCTCTATCCTCACTTCTCTCTCTCTGAAATTCAATGGACTTGACTCTCTCTTCGAATCCTCAATCTCTAACCCTAATCTCATGTACTCCTTTCTCCTCTTCTTCTTCCTCCAAGCTACGTTCCATCCGCAGAGAATTCCTCGGTTCCACACAAACTCTCAGGCCACTTCGCTCCCGAAATAACCACCGAAGAACAAAGCTAGGCCTTCTTCAATTCCAGTCCCCGAAATTTCTCATCCGAGCTTCTCTCGATTCTCGCTCCGTCCTCGTCGTCGTCGCCGTGGTCACTTTCTCCGCCGTCTCCGTCTTCTTCCTCAATCGCTATAGAAGAAAGAACAACGATAGCGAGGTCCGTCAACTGTGAATTATATATAGCTTTGAATTCTTTGCCTTAAATAGTTTATCATATACAAAATTGATGTATGTAATTATTGAAGAATCTCCCAAATGTTTGTGTTTGCAACACTCTTTGGATAATAAAGATGTAAGTCAGTGGTTGTTAAAAGTAAAAAGATTGAATTTTTTTTTAAAAAAAATTACCTTAATTGCGTTATTTCTATTAACAGTATTATGTGCTAGTTGATAAGTTACCATCTATGACAAAGTTTATGCAATTTAAAAATGGTGAATTTAGTGGGTTTAGTTAGCTTGATTGGTAAAGTTTCTTCTTTTTTTTTTTTTTTTTTTTTTGATAACGGTAAAGTTTCTTCTTATTGAATAAGGAACATGGATTCAAATCCTGCCTACAATAAAATGCTTAAAATTGGTATCTTGGGTTGTCTATAAATAACAATCATCACGAAGTGAACGCCATAGGTTTAATCTTATCATATTTATCCTTTTTTTTTTTTTAAAAAAAGGCTGAATTTAGTCAATCTACCTTTATTCTAACACTACCCCTTAGGTGGGTCCAAATTTTCCCGTAATAAGTGGGACTTAACACAGGAATTTTTGCTTTTTGAAAAGGACTAAGTAGAGTAAGAAAAAAAATTAGGATCCACTCCATTTGCAATGGATCCATTTCAAGGTCTAGATTAAATATTGTGAGTTTCTCCAAAAGAAAAAAAAAAAAAGATTAAATATTGTGAATCTAAATGTGTATCTATTGCCACAACATTTAAAATTTTAAATAATGTGGCACTTTGTACATTGTCAAATCCAAAAAATAAAATCTCCCCATTTCAAGTAAAATGGGTTTGAATTTAGATCACTTGACAAAATTTTAAATTACTATTTGTCCCAAAAGATTAAGCTATTTATGATCACACTTGTAGTGTTTAAAAATTTGGCTGCTTTTTCATTAGGTTCCTTTATCCACTTGGTTTCTTTGTGTTTTGGGTTAAATATAAAATAAGCACCTCTTTAGTTGATTGAGCATGGGAATATAGTTGTGATTTCCATTTATGGGTTTCTCCTGTGCTTGCTTTATGCAATAACCATCTTTCTTTTCTATGTTGATTATTGGTGCTAGAGCCTCTAAATTTAGTGTTATCTAAGCTCAATGACATTGCTTGGTCTTCTTTATTAGAATAATTATGATTCAAATCCATTCCCCCCCCCCCCCCCAAAAAAAAAACCACAAAACCCCCATGCTTAGAGGTCGTCCTTTGGCAAATCGGTGTTGTATGTGCCGGTGTAGTGCGGAATCTGTGGATCATCTCCTTATTCACTGTCATGTGGCAAATTCTTTATGGGTTTTTATGGTTCAGGCTTTAGGTATTCAGTGGGTCTTGCCTAGCTCTATGGCGGAATTATTATTTTGTTGGAATCATTGGTTTGGGAAACATGATTCAAATATTTGGAATTTAATTCCAGGATGTTTGATGTGGATTGTATGGATGGAGCGTAATCATCAGTCCTTTGGAGATTCTGAGAAGTTTTTGGTTGAGTTAATAGGCTTGTGCCAGAGAAGTCTTTTTGATTGGTCTCGGTGTTGGGTTTTTACAGAATGTTCTTCTATTGTTCAGTTTTTTTTCTTCTCTTAGTTTATTCTCTTGATTGTTTTCTGTTTTGTGCTTTGCTGCGTTAATTCTCATGAACACATTGTATGTTTCTTTTTAAATTTTCATCAATAATAATTCTAATATTAACTATAAAAAAAAAAAGTGAATTATCAAAAAAGAAAAAGAAAAAAAAAAGAGGTTTTTTTTTTTAATTTTAATTTTTATTTTATTTTATTTTTTTTGTGTATTTTAGTTAAATATAAATTAAGTTCTTCTCTTTAGTTGATTGAGCGTTTGAATATATTTGTATCTTCAAAGAATAAAAAAATCAATGTACTTTGGTGCTCACTATATGCTGATTATAGGTGTCAGGACCTCCAGATTTTGTGTTATCTGAACTAGGACAAGATGTTATGAACTGGGTCTTTGGAGGTCTGAATGTGGGCTTTCGAGAGCAACACAAGGAGGAAGAAAGCAAAGGGTTAAAGGATAAAATCAGAGAGAATGGCCATGCTTCAGGGGATGAAGAGGCCCCATTGATTGTTCAGACCTCTGCTTTGATTCATGAAGAGGGTTTTGTCACTAAACCGATACGGCCACCTGGTTCTGATGTTCTCACATCTAGTGCTAATATGTCTTTGCATTCAGATGAACCTGAAGTTAGTGGTCAAACTTTTTCACCCAGCGACTTTGAATCAGGTGTGCTACATCCTCTTACTTTGGGTAAAGAAACAACTGTGTTGCAAGTGGAAGGATCTAAAGAGGAAATTGCTTCTGATTCAGAGTTGCCTACACTATTGTCTAAAATTAAGCACAGTGCTGCTTCTGTTAACATATATGATCCACCTGCAGAAGTGAATGAATTTAATAAGCCAAATGATGAGCTTGGTGAAGAGCACAAATCCATTAACTATAATGCCTTTCTTGGAGTATCGGGTAGAGAAAAGCTTTACATGTTTTATGAGACAAACAATTCTGGGGCAAAGTCTACAGCAAATCCCAGTATTTTGAAATCATTTTCTCCTCGTGCCTCTCTTAACAATAAATATTCTTCATTGATGAGGAACACTGCACTAAAAGGAGCAGAATCATCAACACAGGTTTCTCTTCATTCTGCAGGTAATGCCATCAGATAATATATATGAAAGTTTGATCTCATTTCTATTCATGTTGTGCTTTGAGCATTAAGTTTTTCGTCTGTCTCACTTCTCACTTCTCACTTCCTTCCATATTACTTCCCTCATTATACTGACTTTATGTAAAGGATGTGTGTTGATTCAGAATATGTTGAAGGAAAAGTACCGGTTGCAAGTTATAAAGAAGGCCTTCCCCACAGTAAAGGGGACTCTGGAAAAGGCAAAGGGTTTCCAAGAGACAGGGAGATGAAACATTTGCCTAAAAAAAATTACAAAATTGCGCCTGTGTTCCCCCAGCCAAATGGGATGCATGTTACTGACAATAGTCATCCTTCTGAACAACTTAGTGCTTACAATCGATTGCTAAAAGTTGGGAGGTAGCTTTCAATCTTTACCACATCTGCTATTAAACTTTCAATCTCTACCAGCATTTCTTTCTTTACTTTAAGAGCTTATCCTTTGTGATATGGGGTATTAGGTTAACTGAGTGTGTAAAATTGCTTGAAGATATGGAAAGAAGGGGTTTGTTGGATATGAATAAGGTAAACTCTATCCTTTTAGTACTTTAATTGTTACTTAATGTAAGGTTTAAGATTCATCCAATTCTCTGGTTTCAGGTTTATCATGTAAGATTTTTTGAAGCGTGCAAAAGGAAAAAGGCTATTAAGGAAGCTTTTCGTTACACCAAGCTGATTCCAAATCCAACATTGAGTACTTTCAATATGCTTATGTCAGTGTGTGCAAGTTCTCAAGATTCTGAGGGTAAGTTCTTGTATCATCGTCCGTTTATTTATTCTCATTTTCTTTTGTTGTTTTTATCAATATGCTTCAAGTTCATGATGTATGTTTGTTTCATTTAGGAGCTTTCCAAGTTCTGCAACTTGTCCGGGATGCTGGACTGAAAGTTGATTGCAAACTTTATACAACCCTGGTATCAACTTGTGCTAAAAGTGGAAAAGTTGATGCAATGTTTGAAGTATGGTATCTTCCTCCTTGGTTTCTTTTTCTTTAGATTTCCATCAATACTTAGGGTCTTTAACTGGGATTTCCTACCTCACCTGCTGTCATTTTTAGAAAGTGTCTGTTGATACAATAAACTGCCTTCTTGATCTCTATCACATGATATCCTGCAAATCACCTGTTAGGCTCACAATCCTACCTGTCTTGTTTGCTTTATATCTTCTCCTCTTTGACCTCTTCATCCGTTTTTTGAAAAGTATACTTGTCAACCTTCAATTCATCATTTTTTATTTTTTATTTTTAAAAACTTGATCTTCTTCAACACTTCAAAATATTCTTCAAAACTTGGCACTATATTGTTGATCCCAAATTTATCTTTTCTTGATGGTTGAACATCGAATGCATCAAAATAATTCCTTGTGTATGAACATGTAAGCCAATAATCTTACTTTGTGTAAGATAATATTATATTATTATCAAACGAAAAAAAATTAAACGTGAGCATCTTTTTCATCCTTAACCATGAATGAATCTGCCTTTATCCAATCAAATTATATGAAATTTTATTTGTTCTCACCAATCTAATGCATACCAATTAAGATTGCACAAAGAAAATTTTACCTTTTTCTCTTCAGAAATATCAATATGTTCAAAGAAATTCTCTAGATCAAGTAACCAGTCAAGAAAGTCTTCTTTGTAAAAACAACAATTGAATTTTGCAATTCTCTCATAAAATCTAGGGAAATTTTAATTCACTAACCTTTGGTTTGGATCCCATCACAATTTAGTTCACAAAATTTCAAGTATTACATTTGATTCCCTAAGGTTTGAACTAAAATGAAGTTGTTAGTTTTCTGTTCAAATAACAGATTTTTCAGTTTTTGGTTATGCCGTATCACAATTTAGCCATGCAAACTTTTCAATAATTCACTACTAAAGTTTGGATTAAAATGAACCCTAATCCCTATTTTGGTAGGAGGCCAAATGATTCATTTTTTAGTCTAAGGTCTAAACCTTAAGAAGTCAGATTTAGCATTTGAAAGTTTGTGTATTAAATTTTCATATTGCCAACCCACAAGGGAGTAAATTATTATTTACCATGAAATACATCATCATTAAGAATATTATGAGACAAAACGTGCTTATCAATAGGTTTTGTGTGAGCTTTATCTCCGTGACAGTTATCCCTATTGTTAACACAATTCCAATTGTTGTTCAAATCAAAATCAATGAGCATATATTCAATCTCATCGTTAGCGTCACTATGAGAGCCTGCAGGCCCTGCACCCTACGATCATTGTCAAGAGGGTGTCTGCTCCTTGAATTCACAAGGAAGAAATGTGGAATCCACCAGATGGGAGAAAATCAATTGACTAAAACTTTATTGATAATAGATTTCAAGTTGTATTTTATAGATTGCAACCCATTTTAAAGGGTCCATAAACCTCTAATTTGACTAGGAATGCCTTAAAAACGCTTGAAATCAAGGAAATAAAACCTGAAATCCTAAAAAATAAAACAATTATATATATATAAACAAGTGACAAAAATAAATTACCATATGATGTCCAGCATTAATATTATCATAAAGTCTTAATTTTTGCTTGCCACATTCACTAAATTCAATGAAGTTCTCTACGTAGGTGTTTCATAAGATGGTTAATGCTGGAGTGGAACCAAATGTTCATACATATGGAGCCCTTATTGATGGTTGTGCCAGAGCTGGGCAAGTGGCTAAGGCATTTGGTGCTTATGGGATAATGAGGTCTAAGGTAAGATTGTAGAAAGTATTTCTTTATTACTTATGTTAGCCTCCTAAAATGTTTACTTCTTAATAATTTTTTAAGCAAGGATGTGGTGGCATGTTCTTGTTTAGCTCTGCCTTGCAAGATCAATTAATTCCTCATTCTAAAAGGATGTTATATGCAGTAGAACGTGAAGCCAGATCGGGTTGTATTCAATGCGCTTATTACTGCATGCGGTCAATCAGGAGCAGTGGATCGTGCTTTTGATGTATTAGCAGAAATGGGAGCTGAGACACAGCCTATAGACCCTGATCATATCACTGTTGGTGCTCTGATGAAGGCATGTGCAAATGCTGGTCAGGTATGTTTGTCTTTTTATTACAGAAATTGTTATGTCATTTTCATTGCAGTAATTAACTGTATGTGTCTTCTAACTTGTTTCTTTCACCATCCATTCCATTTCTAGTTGTACTTTAATAATTCTTTTGAAAATAGGTTGATCGGGCACGAGAAGTATATAAGATGATTCATCAATATAACATTAAGGGCACTCCAGAGGTTTACACAATTGCTGTTAGTTGTTGCAGCCAGACTGGTGATTGGGAATTTGCCATCAGTGTGTATGATGACATGACTAGCAAGGGCGTGGTCCCTGATGAGGTACTTTTATTAGCATTACTTTTTTCATCTAACATGGTAAATTGTGCAATTTGGTTTTGTGTTGAGACTGTAGTCATTTAAGTTTGGAGTTTACATTTCTTTGTTGTTCTGAGAACTGCTTTGCACACAGAATGTGGAGATTGGTAATTCAATTATGTCCTTTCATGCAGATGTTTCTCAGTGCATTAATAGATGCTGCGGGCCACGCTGGAAAGCTGGAGGCCGCATTTGAAATCTTACAAAAGGCCAGGGTCGAAGGAATACATGTTGGAATTGTATCATATAGCTCTCTAATGGGAGCCTGTAGCAATGTATGTCTCATATAGTAAGTTCTGCAATAGAATTTATGAAGCGATAATGACCAATTTGCCCGATCCTTGTTTCAGTCCAAAAACTGGCAAAAAGCATTGGATCTATATGAGGATCTCAAATCTATGAAAATAAAGCAAACTGTTTCAACATTGAATGCTCTGATCACTGCCCTGTGTAAGCCTTTATCTATGGTTTTGTTTTTCAAGATATTTAAATTGCGAGTATGGTGAGGATTTTCTAGAAATCACATAGTTAAACTTCATTGCAGGTGATGGGGATCAATTGCAAAAGGCTGTGGAAGTTCTATCTGATATGAAGGGACTAGGATTGTCTCCCAACAGCATCACGTATTCCATACTTCTGGTGGCAAGTGACAAGTAAATGTTCTAGAGTTCTTTTAAATGTCTATGATAATCATGAATCCTATGTTTTCCTTTTCATTATAAATCTAAGACACTCTGAAATTGTTTTCTTTTAGAAAGGATGATCTAGAAGCAGGCCTCATGCTCCTTTCTCAAGCCAAAAAGGATGGGATTTGCCCTAACATAGTTATGTGTAGATGCATAATTGGTAAGCTCACAGGGTTTTCTAATTTCTTGGTCCTATATTATTTCCTCTCAATTAAACCCATTGTGTTTTACATCTCATTTGATATAGTAGATTCTTTTTTTTTATTTTTATATATATATATATATAATTTTTTTTTTAAATGAAATTTAAAGTGATACCTGCTGCGATGTATTTTAGGAACAAGACAAAAGCTTTGCTGTCAATTTCAATTGTTTGTCTTGACTCCTTTTAAAATCTTAGTGATTCATTTCTTAAAGTGGTTACATATTTTGTGTTCAATGCAAAAATAAAAATGATAGTTATCCCTATCAGATGTGGAAAACTCCCCAAATAATTAAAATGGTGTTCAACGTAACTTGAAAGGATAATTTTGTGTGGTGAAGTTTGGATATCTTGTTCTGTTGTGACATTTTGTGCTGTGGTGATAAAATCACATCCACTCAATAGCTCACTCCTGGTAACTGTTGATGCCCTTTAGAAGAGCAATTTAATCTTTTCTTAGGGTAACATAGAATAATGTAAAATGTCATTTGGCTTCACCAAGTAATATGTATTACACGGGATATTTGTTTAGATCTAAAGGGAGCATAAATTACAACTTAAAATAATTTTCCTGATTGATCACCAAGATATTGAGAAGAATGATTCCTTGATGATTATAGAAATATATGTGTGCTGAAAATAAAGGCATAAGTTTCCTTGTGCTCTGTTTAAATACCCTATTTCTGTGAGAATGTGGGAGATCAAACATGTCAAAGTTCTATTAATATTTATGACCTACAAGTCATAGCAATCTCTAACATCTTTTCCATGGCTTTGATTCTGTCTTTGATCTCTAAGGAAAGTGGTCACAGATGGCTCAATCCCATTGATGTCTTCAAGACTTAAAAGATTATATTTTTGAATTGTAATCTGTCTTGTCAATAATGAATTTGACAGTCCTTTAAATTTGAGCTCTTTGAAGGCATGTGCTTACGAAGATTTGAGGAGGCTTGTGCACGTGGTGAACCTGTTTTGTCATTTGACTCGAGACGGCCACCGCTTGACAATAAATGGTACTTACTTTGACAACTACAATATTATGTTAGAAAGTGCTTGAATCAAGGCAGGGCAATCACAAAGCAACATATTTGTGGTTGCACCTGTGGTGAATATCTCAGGATGAACAAATAAAAAATCCTCTTTAATGTCTTACAGTTTATTCCATTCTATTCGATCTAACATATAATTGCAGTAGTTACTCACTAGTCATTATCAAAAAAAGAAAAAAGAAGTAATTGTAGTAGTCATCTATAACCCTTGCATTTTTCATGAAACTTTTGCTTTTCTAACACTTATGGAGTTTCTAAATAGTTTCTATTATCCTTCACCTAATCCTTCTTCAGGACCTCAGAGGCCTTAATGGCTTACCGTGACATAATTGTAGCTGGTGTAATGCCTACCATTGAAGTTTTGTCACAAGTTTTGGGATGCTTGCAACTCCCCTACGATGTATCTTTGAAAAATAGACTCATAGAGAATCTGGGAGTGAGTGTTAACATATCGGGATGCTCAAATCTGTGTTCATTAATAGATGGGTTTGGAGAATATGACCCTCGCGCTTTTTCATTAATTGAGGTCAGTTGGGGCTAAAATTAACCAGCCTTTTACTTACTATGGAAACTTCATAGGGGACCATCTGATATTGTTATCAAATTATAGGAAGCTGCTTCACTTGGAATTGTTCCCTGTGTATCATTCAAAGAAAGTCCAATTGTTGTTGATGCAAGAAACTTGCAGACTCATACTGCTCAGGTGAGATTCTCTCTCTAGCATTGTAGAAAATATACATATAGTGATAATTTCTTCTACACAATTTCTGGATTCTTTCTAGAGAATTATGTATCCATTAAAACAATATGCTTTCCTAGAGTACTTTGGAAACTTTGTTTGTACTTCAATGCTGAACCATTGAAGCTCTTAGATTTGTTATATTTTGGCAGTGGTACCTTACACTTTGAGCAATCACCTTTTTAGATGATTTCTGGTTTTTCTTTTTATTCATGATTACCATCAATATGCATGTGCGTCTGTTTTGTTCTTTGTTTTATTTATATATGGCATCCTTTTGCATTACATGACATGTGATAATCAGCTTGAATCGGTGACTACTATGTCTTAACAATTTATGCTGCTGCATCTTTCTCTCTCTCTCTCTCATGTATAAATTTTAAGCAAGAAACATGTACTTTGACAGTTGTGAATTGAAATTACTGAAATTCTATTAAAAACTTGCCAGGTCTATCTCTTAACTGTTTTGAAAGGTCTCAAGCATCGGCTTGCTGCTGGTAAAATTATCTTCATTTGTTTATTTTCCTTTTTCATATGACCTATGAATTAGTTCAAGTCCAGAAGGTAATTTAATAGAATAAATTTGTGAAGATCTTCAGAAATAATAATAATAATTGTTTGAGAGCTTAATTAAGAATAGCTTTTTGAGAGCTTTGTTTGAATATTGTACTTCCAATCGGGGGTGTATCTAGTTCCATTGTTTATTTTTTGGACCTAATGAGTGTTCGTATATAATTCTTTAAGGGCACTCACATTTGAGTGAACCTTCTTTCTAATAAGCTATTCTCTTAGTTATCAAGGAAAAAAAAAGTCAGCTTTGCTTTATGTCTCTAGTGTGAATTACCCTAAAAGTAGTTTACCTTATTCATTGTCTCAAATACTATTGGAACACATTTGTTTCTACATATAAATATTTTGAACTTTGAGGTAGTAAAGAACAATTAAACTTGCATGATATACATTAGAGGTAACGAAAAGAATTTAAGTACTTCCATTTATCTGGATTACACCCTTCTCTTTCTTATTTTTTTCCCCTTAGCCTTTCCTTTTTCTTTTTCTTTTTCCCCATTTCCTTAAGGCAGACCCTCTGGAGCATAACTAAGATTGACCAAAAATAAATAAAAATTTATTAAATTTTATATCAAATTCTGAAATATCAGTGTTAAACTTGGTGTCTCCAATTTGTTTCTCTACCATTAAATCACACCAATATTACTGTCAAATATGCTTGAAACTTGAGTTGGAACTTTGAGTGTTAAGTTGACAAATCAGCTAAAATGAGCTAACCATTGAGTTTTACTATTGCACCACAGTGACCCTTTAGTCTGATGATATCTTGGCGGTTTCTCTTTAGTTAATTTGGTATTTCTCTGATTGAGGAAAATGCTGAAATATTTAATATTTTTAATCCTATGAACAAGTATAATTTTGGACAGAGAAATAATATCTTATCATGCTAAGCCATAAAATTTTTTGCCTACTCAAAATCTTTGCAGGTTCTAAGTTACCTAACATAAATATTTTACTGCCTGTGGAGAAGACACAATTTCTGACTCCCAAAGGGGAGAAGACAATCAATCTAGCAGGAAGGTGAGAAGAACTTGTTAGTAATTACAATGTGCAATTACAAGAATTTTGTTTTAACTCAAGTATATTGTGTGTATGTTAAGAAATTTAGATGTGTGATTGTTTAAATTTGGTACTTGCAGAAAAGTATGAGCTTATAGGCAATATAAACAAACTTGCTCTATGGAGAACTTAACCAAAAAGTTGCATACAGTGATATAGCCATTGTTTTTTAAAGACCAAACAAATGTCTATCATAGCATTCTACACCAATTAACTACTATGTTTTGAATATTTAAATAATTAGGTTTAATTATTAACATGTGGACAAATATATGCAGATCCGATGTGTTTCATTTCCACATTTAATTTTTTGTTCACTCATGAAAGATTGTCCACATTTTGTAGAAATTTCATAGAGAAAGTGTACATATTACATATGTTTGAAAAGACAAAATCTCAGAGCACTAGAAGTATGCATGATAATTATTCTTATTTTTTGGAGCAAATTATTATTGGTGGGATATTGCATAAACAACATTTATATAATATTTTTAGTTAAAAATAAAACAGAGCATGTTACCCAACAAAAAGTTTATGATATATGTCAAACTTGTTTGTATTAAAGATCACAGAGTTTTAAGCTAGCTTAAAATTTCCATCCCCATCGGGGATATAATCACATAATATTGTGCATGACACATGGTGTGACGATGATGGTCCCAACTGTCATGCACATCTGCTTCTTATACTCACTTTTGCCGAAGGGTCTTTCACTTGCTGTTGTGGACTGTGAGTTGTCAACAACATTTATATTAGGAGAGTTTCATTTCAGAGAATCTAAATCATAAAGTAGACACTTACCATCACCTTGGAACAAAAATTGTAGCTGTCCTTTTTCTGCAAAGAAGCTAGTTGCTCTTTTGGGAGCCTGTCCATGTCATACTTCCTTTATTACAGACTAAATATGAATGAATTATTTATTATTTCTTTTTTATAAACCCTCAGGGTAAAAAAATATTATTTCAATCATTGTAATATTTGAGCATTACATAAATCATCATAATACAGTTGCTCCACTATGGGAGGGACTGTGTCTATACAAACATTTCCTGTGCAGACCTATGGCTCTCTTTTTCTAACCTGTATGCTATCCTAGTTCCATCCCTATGAACAAGCCTAGCTTCCCAATACTCAAATTCTTGAAGCTGGGCTTATAGTTCTTCTATCATATGGCCTATGCGTGACAGGTTCTCCTCCTTACTTTTTAGAGCTCGGATTACCTCTAAAGCATCACCTTGCAATATAATTCGTTCAATCCCTCCATCTCTGCGGCTAATTCAAGAACTCTCTTTGCAGCTCATATCTTGTTCATTTCTGCACCAATGCCTCCTGTTTCTTTCTTGGTTATTGCCGCCATGATACAACCATTGTAGTTGTGCATAAAAACCCCTATACCCCTTGCTTTGAGGGAGCTAAAAACGGTGCCATCAAAATTAATCTTATACATACCGGCAGATGGAGGTGACCAATGGCATGATATCAGGACCGCAAAATGATCTGTCTGGCTTATGGTAAGGCTCCATGCAACAATGAAGAACTTATTCCTATTTTCAATGTCCAACTTTTCATCCCAGTAAGCTAGTAAGTCTCTAAATCAGGGTTGAATGGCTGGTGCCTTTCATAATCTTGGACAACTAAGAGACCATACATTCTGGGCTACAGGCCAATTCCCCAAGACATGAATGATTGATATGGTTTCTACATTGCACGTTTCACACCTATCCTCTTCCAATCTCAATATTCATTTGAATTCTGTCTAGTAGGCTAGGAATCTGGGCAAGTGCTTGACTTTTCTCGGTATATTTGCACCCCACACTGCCACCCAAACTTCTTTCCTGTTTCTTCCCCTTGAGCTCTCACACATTATTTCTTCATGATGCAATGCAAAAGCTAAAGGATAAGCACTATGCACTGTGAAGCGGCCATTTTTTTCCAAAAGCCCTCATTCTTTTATCTATTCCATGAGAACAAGGTAATGGTACGGATAGGATTAAATACGCCACCTCTAGAAAGAATCTATTAAATACTCCTGCATCTTCATTCAAAACTCTAATGTGTGAATATAAGCAAAAGTGTGAATATATACATATTTCTTCTCCTGAACCTACCTGCCATATGGAGCCACTCTCAAGCACCATTCTGGAAGCAAGTAAGCTCTGCCAAATGTGTGAGTGTCCACCCGTTTGCGCCACTTCCATAAAGGTTGTTAATGGATAGTATTTTGCCTTCCAAAATTCTTGCAACAAGTAAATCAGTATTGGTAGATAACCTCCATCCCTTTTTAGACAACATTGCTAGGTTAGCATATGTCCCTAAGCCCCAACCCTCCATTCTTCTTTGATTGAAACCTTAATTTGCTTGGACATGTGGTGAAAATAATAGTTTCTTCTCTCTATAGGCCTATGTGCTTGCTAATGCTTTTAATGCTGTCTTTTTGTATACTTTCTGCATACTTGGTGTGGGTTGCATTCAAATTGGTACTTTTTGAGAATACTGTATTACTTTAAACAACCCCCCTGCACCACCTAAAGGCAAGCGAAATGGGAGCAGCCCCCTCCACTCCATCCCGCCCCCAAAAAAAATGTTGTCTTTATGGTACCTGCTATTAGATCCATTATGTGCCTAGATTGAAATATGTTTGTATTATTACCATTACAGGGTTAGCCAGGCAATCACAGCATTACTGAGAAGACTTGGGATACAGTACCAAGGGAATGAATCGTATGGAAAAATTAGAATCAATGGGCTAACCTTGAGAAGATGGTTTCAGCCAAAGCTGGATTCTCCTTTCAGTGGGAAACCAGGAGATTGGAGTTCATCCCAATCACGACTGGGGAAAGAAATTATCCATCAGCAGCGCGATATTCGAGCTGGAAATTTATCTTTGGATTAAGGTGTCAATATTTATTGATTCCTGCCAGGAGAGCTTCACAGTATCTTAGGAAATTTTCCTAGCAGAAGCTGATGTTATCAACAGTTTTTCCACTTACTTTCCTACGCATAACTTGCCACTCCATTCTTTGAAGCTTGACACTTGTTAATAGATGTCGTAAGCACCTTCTACATATTTTGAGGAAGAATGATATGAGCTGAGGAAAATAAAGTGAATATAGGCTTTGACTTCAAGGTCAATTCATGCAAAGCGAAGGGTGATGGAGCATTGTACGAGCTTGTTTGTCCATTTTTGAAATGTGTTAAGAGTTATAATAAGGTCACGGTCTTGAATTTCAAGACCAATTCATGTAAAGAGGGGCAGGTATGGAGCACTGTCAGCATGTTTTTCCATTTGAGATGTATAATTACAAGGTTACATGCTACCTTATTACACTTGACTGCAGCTTCATGGCTGGCCTCTTTAATAGGCGTTATGAGGGTTAATAAATGTTAAGAGCTGTTACATTATAATGTTAATAGTTTTATAAAGCAAATGTAATATGTCTACAACTATTATTGGCTGTTTGGCACTGCTCTCTCTCTCTCTCTCTCTCAACTTTGTTTTGGGATACAAATTGGAATATGCAAATTTTCATTAGGTACTGTTGACATTTCCGAGGAACTTGGCTGCAAAATTTCTCAAATAGATAATATCCACCTACCTTCATGATCCAGTCATGAGCCGTACTAATCAGGGAGCTAAAAGGGAAAAAATAAATCACAAATCATACCAAAAGGGACAAAAAAGGGTGATAATTGAAACTGTCTATCCCTAAATTTTAGTGATATGCATGGTTAGTTTAAGAACCGCTGCTCTTGGCTTCTCATTTCCTTGAAGTTGGACTGCAATTCAATGCAAGTCCATCTCAATAAAGCTTGAGAAACTGATGGTGAGAGGAGGTATACAAGATTTGAAATGAGAGAAAAATTTTATTTCTAAATGATTTTGTGGAAGAGCAATTTTCTCTTGCCCACTCATTTACATGTTGAAAAGTATCATATATTGGGTTTACCACTACTCTAGTCTACTACAAAAGATTATCAAAATTTTGGAAGATTGCTCTATGTTCTTCTTTTCATGAAGCATGCAATTGAGAAGTGAGATTGATGAAGGCGTCCTCTTTGCATGGAATCGTTAGACCACCCATTGGATGATTGAATCCAAACTCTTCCTCAGCTCGTTTAAGCAGGTCTTGGAATGAAGGATGGTTCAAGTATGATATGGGAACCACAAACCGCTTTCTTTGGATTTCTCCCACATACACTGCAATGTGTCCTTTTGGAACATCAGACTGATTTCTTGTGTGGATGGAGTTCAGTTTGAGAAGTTGCTTGGCATTGGCAATCATGGATAGCATACGGACACCCATGACTAATACACAATTGGTGCGAGAGAAACAGTGAGTGTATGTATCTAGATGAGATTTGATTGATATAGAGAGAACTAGCTAGTATTAGAAGTTGTAGCACTTGTGTAAGTTTGTGACTGAGAACTTTCGAGTTTGAGGGCTTTCTTGGTGTTGGTATTTATAGAGTTATCAGGAGCAAAAGTGATATCACCTTCCAGCATGGACAAGTGGGAGTGATGTCAGGAGATTGGCTGTTGGGCATGCCCAGAGGGCCTACCTTTGATAAGGCTCACATGGCTTTGCTCAGTTAGCTCCAACTCTCTCTCTCTCTCTCTCTCATATCATATTATTTATCAGTTTATCCATCAAATTATGGTGTAGCAGACCCACTTGGAAGCTGGAGTTCATGGGCCAATCATAAACCCAGTCTGGTGTCACCATTTTTCCTAGCTTTTAAATGCTTCAAAACCGATGGCCGTGGCCGTACATTGGAAAGCAAAGAGAAACACACCCATGTGATTACCTTTTTTGTCCAGCATCACATCATGATCACATGCTATTCATGCGGCATAGAGGAAGAAAGAAGGTATAGTACGGCCAAATGGGCAACAGTAAGTCTAAGAACTTAGTAATACTTTTTTATGGCTCTTCACAATAAAATAGAGAACTCAAATAAAAATAATATTACATTATGTCAACTACTGTAAAAATATATATATGAAAAAAAATATTGCATTCTTAACATTATTAAGAGTGTGTTTGTTTGGAGGTAAAATAGGATAGAAGGAAAATTTTGAAAAGAAAATAGGAGAAAAAAATAAGTGTGTGTTGTTTGGTTGAAGAGAAAATGAATAGCTAATGCAACCAGTGTTTATTACAACTTAAGATAGATTAGTAAATGCATCTAACACATATCTTGTTTTAGCTCCAAATTAGTTCACTACCGCACACTGTTTTTCTAAAGAAAAAAAAAAAGTCAAAAAAAGGGTACCGCCTGCAACAGCTTCTGTACGTTTGTTTGGTGTAGTATGGATTTGAACCATTTAGTTATAAACCAAACCATTCACAAGATAAGTGTTAGCAATACTCGTTAGTAGGACTAGGACTTAGGAGCCGAGTACCACCAATTATGTGTGGCCTAATCGTTGTGTAATTTGTGGACTACCAAATTGGATGAGCATATGCTTTGCTTTGTGCGCATATATTGGACTTTCAACCTTCAGCAACTATTATGGATACGGTCTAATTACAGATAATCTTACTGCCTTCTGATTTTTAGGACCTATATCACCAGTCCTGACGGAGATAGATTTGAATGATGAATATACCTGCAGAATGTGTGGGCTCCAGTCATATGATCAACAATGACGGCCTTGTGTTCTTTTATCAAATCGATGCTATCTTCTTATCCCATAAATGAATAAATAAAAGTTAAAAAAAAAAAAAATTGGTATATTAGATGTTAGAAAAGGTTATCCCACTTGATTTCCCTCTGTTGGGATTGGTATCATATATCTTGACAAAAATAGGTGGATGTGAATGCACTTCCATATAAAGAGAAGGTTGATTTAATTGATTAAAACCAGTAGTCACTTTAATTGAATTGCCACATTACCATACCGATATATCTTGTCACGATCTCATATTTGTACCAAAGCGAGGTGACACATCATCATTTTTCTCATTATTATTGAATTTAAGCACAATATTCCTTTTTATGTAAGACGGAGTTTTGTAACTTAGTTATAAAAACTGGTTAGTGTATGATTTTGGAGTCAAACGGTGACTATTAAACTAGTGTGATCTAAGATTTCCATGCAGGCAGAGAAGCATGACTTTTAGCCCGAGCAGACAGAGCAGGACCATTTGCAATGGCTCACTAAACGGTTGCTTTTGAAGAAATTAAATGCGGTACAAGCCCAAAACAACGACTGCCAAGACTTCAACAAAAGGTGTTTAAATACTTTGAAAACAAAAGATAAGGAAAACAAAATCATGTTGTGCTGAGCAGTAGTACAGAGAGTATGCATATGGGAAATGGAAAAAATCATATTTTAGGTGATAAGGGCTGGATGATTATTATTATATGCGTGTAATGTTCTCATGCTTGTATCCACCAATAATTGTGAAGACAGACCATTCTTGCTCATATTATCATATTTACAGAACTTTGGAACAAGGACTTTCGCATTTGCTACTTGTGGATCCTTAACTCATTAATTACATACCTATATATCTAACAAATCTTTAAAAGAAAATGAAAGAATTAGTACAATATAAGAAATTAAATCACATTAGCTCTTCGAGCTATTGAAACGAGAAGTGAGATTAATAAAATCCTCTTCAGCACATGGAATTGTAAGACCTCCCATTTGATGATCGAAACCAAGCTCTTCAGCAGCCTTACTCAACAACTCTTGGAACGAAGGATGCTTCAAATAAGAGATTGGAACCACAAAACGTTTCTTCTTCTTCTCTTCCTCTCCTACATATATCGCGAAATGGCCTTTCGGAACATTAAAAGACCTCCTATGAATAATTTGCTTGGCATGAAGAACTATCTGTGGTAGATGAATACCCATTTTCTCTCACACTATAACAAAGACAAATTCAAGATTGCAAAGCTTTTTTCTTTTCCTTGAATATGATACTCTACTTAGATTTTTGTTGAAAGACTAATTGTTATTGTGGCATTTATAGGAGAGAGATATGGTAGATACAGATACTTGATTACATGCATCTGAGGGTTTTATCAACATGTACGTTGTCCTTGCATGATAGAATTTAGGATTGGGATGCTATCAAAATCAGAGACCCAACTTGGTACTTAAGGTCCCCCACCACCTCCCCCCCCCCACCCCCCCCCCCCCCCAATGATATGATACTAAATATAGCTAATTTTGCCCACCGTTTTCCACATAGAAAACGGCCTCACTTCTCTAATGGAACATGTACTTGTCGTTAGTGGCTCATGATAGTTTCTCTAGATCCAAGAATTCTTCCATCTTACTCTTCTCTCTAATTCAATATGCACATTTTTGTTCCTCGATAATTCACGTGTTTGGAAACGTGAATTGAATAACAAACGTTACCGATAAAAACATCAAAAAATATCGGTTAAGTTACAAAATTTTTGAATTGTGAACATTTTTTTAATATGTAATCATTAATTAGTAATCACTAAATAAATAAGTAAATAATTAAATTATACTGGTGTTTCTATATCAACGCTATAGCTAGGTATAGACCTATAAAACTATGAAGGCCAATAAAGCTTGAGAAACTGATGGTGAGAGTAGGTATATAAGATTTGAAATGAGAGAATTTTTATTTCTAAATGATTTTGTGGAAGAGCAATTTTCTCTTGCCCACTCATTTTACATGTTGAAAAGTATCATATATTGGGTTTACCACTACTCTAGTCTACTACAATAGATTATCAAAATTTTGGAGGATTGCTCTATGTTCTTTTCATGGGGCATACAATTCAGAAGTGAGATTGATGAAGGCGTCCTCTTTGCATGGAATTGTTAGACCACCCATTGGATGATTGAATCCAAACTCCTCCTCAGCTCGTTTAAGCAGGTCTTGGAATGAAGGATGGTTCAAGTATGATATGGGAACCACAAACCGCTTTCTTTGGATTTCTCCCACATACACTGCAATGTGGCCTTTCGGAACATCAGACTGATTTCTTGTGTGGATGGAGTGCAGTTTGAGAAGTTGCTTGGCATTGGCAATCATAGATAGCATACGGACACCCATGACTAATACACAATTGGTGTGAGAGAAATAGTGAGTGTATGTATCTAGATGAGATTTGATTGATATAGAGAGAACTAGCTAGTATTAGAAGTTGTAGCACTTGTGTAAGTTTGTGACTGAGAACTTTGGAGTTTTGAGGGCTTTCTTGGTGTTGGTATTTATAGAGTTATAAAAGTGATTTCACCTTCCAGCATGGTCAAGTGGGAGTGATGTCAGGAGATTGGCTGTTGGGAATGCCCAGAGGGCCTACCTTTGATAAGGCTCACATGGCTCTGCTCAGTTAGCTCCAACTCTCTCTCTCTCTCTCTCTCTCTCTCATATCATATTATTTATCAGCTTACCCATCAAATTATGGTGTAGCAGACCCATTTGGAAGCTGGTGTTCATGGGCCAATCATAAACCCAGTCTGGTGTCACCATTTTTCCTAGCTTTTAAATGCTTCAAAACCGATGGCCGTACATTGAAAAGCAAAGACACCCATGTGATTACCTGTTTTGTCCAGCATCACATCATAATCACATGCTATTCATGCGGCATAGAAGAAGAAAGAAGGTATAGTACGGCCAAATGGGCAACAATAAGTCCAAGAACTTAGTAATACTTTTTTATGGCTCTTCATAATAAAATAGTGAACTCAAATAAAAATAACATTACATAATGTCAACTATTGTAAAAATATATATATGAAAAAAAATATTGCATTCCTAATATTACTAAGGGACTGTTTGTTTGGAGGTAAAATAAAGTGGATGAAAAACTTTAAAAAGAAAATAGAAGAGAAAATAGGTGTACGTTGTTTGATTAGAGAGAAAATGAATAGCTAATATAACCCGTGTTTATTATCGCTTAAGATAGATTAGTAAACGCATCCAACACATATCTTGTTTTAGCTCCAAATTAGTCAACCTTCAGCAACTAACAAGGATATGGTCTAATTACAGATAATCTTACTGCCTTCTGATTTTTAGGACCTATATCACCAGTGCTGACAAAGATAGATTTGAATAATGAATATACCTGCAGAATGTGTTGGCTCCAGTCATACGATCAACAATGACGGCCTTGTGTTCTTTTAGCAAATCGATGCCATCTTATCCCGTAAATGAATAAATAAAAGTTTTTCTTAAAAATAAAAATTGTTGGCATATTTTTGTTATGGGAACACATATTCCAAGTTTTTCCAACTTGATACCATAGCAATCAACTCGAGATTTTGGGGATAGTTTGAGTTCAGAATTCATATTAGTAGATCCAGCTGGAATGTTGAGGACAATTTTCTTTTATATAACAAATTTTATTATTATTGAAGTTGTTGATTATTAGTGGTAGATATAATTCACATTTATAAATTTACTATTTTTTATCCAACCGTTATTATTATAGTATAATTATAAAATTTGTTTCAAAAAAAGGCGTGTACTGTAATAGATCCTGCATTGGCCACACTCATTGTGTTCTTACATAGGCAAGTAATTAAGAGAAATATGATCTACCTTGGAGAGTATTGCCACTTTGTCAGTGGAGGATGCGAGCCAATCCTATAACGCCAGACTACTGTATATTATATTATTATCTATGACATCTTGAATTTTGATTTTTGATTTTATATATATATATATATATTTATATATATAAATATAACTTTGAGCATCTTAAATTAGTACCCTCGCGGCAGACTCTTGTAGTAGTTGGTCCCATAAGCAATGAATAGTAAATAAATTAAAAGAGAGATATAAGATGATGAATATATAGAAGAGAAATTTAGTGATGTAGGTTGAGAAAAAAATTCTTTTTCTGAAAATAATTACATTTCAAAACATTTAGAAGCATATCAAAGTTTGGTAAATATATCCAACACATAGATTCAACAATAAATTAATAAAAATTAAAGTCGATAAATATATTTAGAGAAATGGATTTTTGGACATTCGGGGGTTGATTTCATAGAATGTTGTGCTGGGGAAGTTAATTCCATGGAAAGTTGATGCCATATGTGCCCCCTTTGGAACAAAAGCCCTTGCTTGTCCAATAGGCAATTTGTGTTTCAATCGTGTACTTAGCTTTAACAATTTACAATCAATTCAAAACACTTTATTTATTTATTTTTCCTGTCTTACAGCTAGGGGTGTTCGTGGTGCGGTTTTAGGCCATTTTTAGCACCGCACTTTGCGGTGCGGTTTAGCCAAAATCATAATTGCACCGCACCTCATTTTTGCGGTCACATGTGCGGTGTGGTGCGATGCGGTGCGGTTTATAATTTACCCAAAACCATAACCGCACTGCACCTCATTTTTGCGGTCACATGTGCGGTGCAGTGTGGTGCGGTGTATAAAAATTCACACGCTATATAAAAATTCAACATATATATCACCATACAATTCAAAATGCATCAATAATATCACTATCTCAAATTCTCAGGTATACAACAAACATGTAATGAAGTCAAGTACTTTGAATAAGGTAGAGTGGCAAGCAACTTAAATGTTTTAACTATCAAAATCTAATGCTCTTTAGTCCTCGCTTTAGATCAAGAATATGAAGTAAAGAGTTTATGTGAAACACCAGGTACAAAGCAAAAAGGATTTACCCATACTCAAAACAATTCTAGTCATGCCTACTAATTTCAAGTTTCAATTATCAAAACCATAATGTAAACAAGTCTAAAGCAAAGCATGAAATGAATTACAAATCCAAAACAAGTATTAATTGTAAACCCAACAAGAAATTGTTTAAATGATACGGCTAATAGGAAGTTCCAAGTGCCATATACCAATGGCAACACAACAATCAATAAATAAAAAAAAATATATAATTTACAAAGAAAAACTTTAGCAATAGAACAATGAGATACGGCTAATAGATACGGCTAATAGTATGGTGCAATGGCAGTGAATTGAACAAAGAAAAACTTGAATTGAACACATGAATACCTCAATAGTAGAAGCAACTGGTACGGCAGTGAGTAGTCTAGGACAGTAGGACTCTAGGTTGAAGTGTGGCAGCTAGGGTATTAAATTATTAATGTATTGATCTTTTGTCCTTATTATATATATATATATATTTAATATTAGACAAATAAATATATTAATATATATATATATATATAGGGTGTGGTGCGGTGCGGTGCGGTTTGTGCGGTTTTTATATTATAAAACCGCAAACTGCATTGCATCATGCGGTGCGGTGCACTATTACTTGTGGTACGGTGCGGTTTTGCCATTTTGCGGGCGGTTTTGGTGCGATTTGTGCGGTTTTGGTGAACACCCCTACTTACAGCAAATGAGGATGAAAGGATTCGAAACCAAGTTCTTACCAAAATGAGAAATAGAGAATCAAGTGATAACACTCGAGAGAATTGTATTCATTGCAATTTTTGTAAAACACTTAGTTTTATTGATGTAAAGTTCAAACCTAATGTACAATATTATATTAATTGAAATAATATGGTGTTAGATAAGCTTTACTTGATGATGCGGTTTTAATCAATCAATGGTCCAATTTTGCCAATAAAAAATGCAAAATGGGGATAAAAACATTAGAGATCCATCAAAGATTGGCCAATAAGGGACCCTGTGATACTTAAGTCAATACATAAGCTTTTAGGGTTAATTGCTCCTACCTCTTTAATGATAGCTCCCCTCTATTTCCCTCTATTTGTGCTGTTTACGTAAGCAAATCTTTCCTAGATGTTAGAAAAGGTTATCCCACTTGATTTGCCTCCCCTATTTCGGTATTTATTCACTAATATTGGGATTAGTATCATATATCTTGGCAAAGATAGATAGATGTGAATGTACTTTCATACAGAGAGAGGGTTGATTTAATTGAATGAAACTAGTAGACGCTTCAATTGAATTGCCACATTACCATGCCGACATATATTGTCACGACCTCATATTTGTACCAAAGCGAGGTGACACATCATCATTTTTCTCATTATTATTGAATTTAAGCATAATATTGCTTTTCATGAAAGACAGAGTTTTGTAACTTAGTTATAAAGACGGTTAGTGTATGATTTTGGAGTCAGACGGAGACTATTAAACTAGTGTGATCTAAGATTTCATGCTGGCAGTGAAGCGTGACTTTTAGCCCGAGCAGACAAAGCAGGACCATTTGCAAGCTCACTAAACGGTTGCTTTCGAAGAAATTAAATGTGGTACAAGCCCAAAACAACGACTGCCAAGACTTCAACAAAAGGTGTCTAACCTCTTTGAAAACAAAAGATAAGAAAAACAAAATCATGTTGTGCTAAGTAGTAGTACAGAGAGTATGCATATGGGAAATGGGAAAAATCATATTTTAGGTGATAAGGGCGTGATGATTATTATATGCGTGTAACGTTCTCATGCTTGTATCCACCAATAATTGTGAAGACAGACCATTCTTGCTCTTATTATCATATTTACAGAACTTTGGAACAAGAACTTTTGCATTTGCTACTTGTGGATCCTTCACTCATTAATTACATACCTATATATCTAACAAATCTTTAAAAGAAAATGAAAGAATTAGTACAATTGAAGAAATTAAATCACATTAGCTCCTCGAGCTATTTAAACGAGAAGTGAGATTAATAAAATCCTCTTCAGCACATGGAATTGTAAGACCTCCCATTTGATGATCAAAACCAAACTCTTCTGCTGCCTTACTCAACAACTCTTGGAACAAAGGATGCTTCAAATAAGAGATTGGAACCACAAAACGTTTCTTGTTCTTTTCTTCCTCTCCTACATATATCGCGAAATGGCCTTTCGGAACATTAAAAGACCTCCTATGAATAATTTGCTTGGCATGAAGAACTATCTGTGGTAGATGAATACCCATTTTCTCTCACACTATAACAAAGACAAATTCAAGATTGCAAAGCTTTTCTCTTTTCCTTGAATATGATACTCAACTTAGATTTTTTTTGAAAGACTAATTGTTATTGTGGCATTTATAGGAGAGAGATATGGTAGTTACAGATCCTTGATTGCATGCATGTGAGGGTTTTATCAACATGTACGTTGTCCTTGCATGATAGAATTTAGGATTGGGATACTATCAAAATCACAGACCCAACTTGGTACTTAAGGTCCCCCCCATGATATGATACTAAGTAAATATAGCTAATTTTGCCCACAGTTTTCCACATAGAAAACGGCCTCTCTTCTCTAATGGAACATGTACTTGACGTTAGTGGCTCATGATAGTTGCTCTAGTTCCAAGAATTCTTCCATGTTACTCTTCTCTCTAATTCAATATGCAATTTTTTTTTCCCTAGATAATTCACGTGTTTGGAACCATGAATTGAATAATAAACGTTCCCGATAAAAACATCAAAAAATATCGGTTAAGTTACAATTTTTTTGAATTGTGAACATTTTTTTTAATATGTAATCAGTAATTAGTAATCACTAAATAAATAAATAAATTATACTGGTGTTTCTATATCAACGCTATAGGTATAGACCCTATTAAACTATGAGGGCAGTTTTTTTTTTTTTTTTTTAATAAAATTTTGTTGAAGTTTGATTTTTTTTTCCCCCATACATTTAAAAGGTTACAATTTCCTTCATTGGACAGTTCAAAATGAATCAATTTTTTCCCTTTGTTTATTTATAGTTAAAGAATGCTTAGAAGATAGCTTAAGGAATAATCTAATGACAGATAGAATTGGAGAAATATATCTATCAATTTTTTTAATTAGAAACAAAAAGTATGATATTTTTTAGTATGTCAACAAAACTAAAACTTGAATTGAATTTTATGAATGGAAAGTGTATTTCAATCTTTTTTTTTTCCTACCCAAAATATATTATGCTTCAATATATGTCTCGTAACTAACTAACGTGCACATTTTTATTTTCTTCTTCCCTACTCTGAGAGAATTGGGTTGCTCAACTGTCAAGGCATGTGAGTGTCAGTGTGTGTGAAATTAGATTTAGTACTCCTATAAATCAGAAAGGGCGGCAGAGATTGAGTTAGTCTATCCAACTGTTACTACATGTGCCTATGAGTCTATGACATTATTGCCCAGATATACGGCAAATTATATATGCAACTACAAAATTCTTCTGGCAATTGTAGTATGACGCAAACCAGTCTCTAAAAATCAATAGTTAATTAACAACACACTATCCTCTGCTTTAAAGAATTATCTAGTCATGGCCAAACAAATATTATTAGGTTTTTCTTTACGAGGCTAAGAGTCTTGTAAGTTGTAATTGGCCTTAATTAAGAAGAACCTACGATTCAAATTCTACTTATTTACCACAAAAGTCTTGTAACTCAATTGGGATTGAGATGTCTACGACTCTACGGTTTAAATCTATCTCCTCTAACTTCAAATTATAAAAAATTAAAAATTAAAAATCTCACTCACAATTTGTTAAAAATTAAAATTATTGTTAAAATTTTATTATATATTGTTTCCACAATTTGTGTTAAAAAAAAAAAGCTCAAAACCAGTATCAAGTATCAACACCTTGAATCCTTGGCATGAGAAACAAGCCAGCAAATCAAAATAAAGACATTATTTTCCTAATCTATGGACAATTTTAACTATCTATATTAGAATTGTAGGGACTCAGTTTGGATTGACCCTGAATATGAATGGGTTTTCAGCCCAACAAGCCCAAACAATAAATTTATAGAGAGTGGGTTAAAGGTTTAGGCGCTGGCCGTCGATCACCATGCATGAACTTTCCTTATAAAAAATACTAAGAGTTTCTTTACAAATGGGGGGATGCTCCTCGGCCTGTGGCCGAGGAGACCTTCTTCTTTTCTCCTTTTTTCCCCCCCCCCCCTTTTTACTTTACTTGCTTTTCTTATATAGATTTCATCTTCCTATCTCCTTCTTCCATCTGTTGATCATCTATTTGCCTTTCTTCTGGCCGTTCGTCCCATTAGAGGCCTTATCAGTACTCAAGTGGTTCACTCTGATCAACATTATCCTGTCAAGGGGTTACCTCCCCATTAATGCGGCCAGGGGGGGTTAGTTGAGTGCATTAAATGTGAGAGTGACAGCTTACTTTGGAGTTAGTCTCTCCTGAAAATCATCTTTGTCAGGCCGAGGATAAGAAGTTCCTCGGCGTGGATTGGGAAAAGAGGCTTTCCCCACTTTAGCCCTGAATAGTCTGTGCTCCTCGGCATGGGCCTTGGGCCTGCTAATCGATGGGCCGAGGCTATCAGGCCCACGAGTCCCACAATAGCCCCTCAAAACCCTGCTGCACGTTCCCTCGGACGGGGAGGAGGGTTTTAATACCTGCGGGTCCTCCATACGAGTTGCCCCACTTCGGTTTGTGTTGACGCTGGAGGCTTTTTGACTGCCCGATGCGCGTTTTTAGCGTTTCAAGACTTAATGGGTGCTCACATTAAATTTTGGCGGCACCACGTTTCCCATTTTCAACGGCATGATCTTTTGCTTTTATGAGCAAGCGGTTACATTTGGGGAACCTAAGAGGAAGTATAAATACCTGTTTGAACCGCCTGGTTTCATCATTTTCTCGCTTACACTTATTGATGCGTATGATTTGAATCTGGTTCGTCTTGCACACTATCTGAAGAGTATCGTCATACTTCTGTAAGTCTTCTTTTTCTAGCGACCCCAAATTTCCTTGATTTTACTCCTCCTTTTCTTCTTTTAGAACTTTTAGTTGTCTTTGGGGAATGGGTAAGTTTAAGAAGTTGGTCGAGACCGACGAAATGATGAAAAAATTCATTGTCGACTATGAAATACCCAACAATGTGAGTTTGAAGTACTGTGAGGAAGGGGAGTGGTACCTTAAGAGGAGAGAGAGTGAGGTCGTGATCCCAATAGTCGCTTTTGTAGAAGGAGGGATGAGAATCCCTATGAGGCCGGTGACCCTCAATTACCTTAGACATTTTCGCTTGGCTCCTACTCAGTGTGCCGTGAATGTATTTAGGATACTAGGGTGTGTAGATACCCTGAATGAGAAAATGGGGCTGAGACTGACTCATCATGATGTGAACTGGTGTTACAACCTTCATCACCTGAGGGGTAAGACATACTATATGAAGACAAGGGACGATAGGGTTCGTCTCATCCAGTGTCTTCCTGACTCTAACAAGGGGTTAACCCAAGATTTCCTCATAGTGTCGGGAGAGTGGCACGACGGCTTTCATTGCCCAACAGTAGAGGGGGAGCCAGGTAGGGCATCCGAAGTACAAAACAATCTAGGTTTCAGCACTTTCAAGTTTTGTACCTGTATATTCGATTTGGTTCATTAACCATAGGAATTTCGCTTTTCTCTTTGCAGATCCGCACGCTTTTGCACATCATTTCCACTTGGTTAACAAAGCGGATTTAGAAACCGTTCTCAGGTCGGACCTCTTCTTGAACGAACCTGATAACCAGGTCAGGGCTGCTCATCAAATCCTCGGATGCGATCCAGCTCAGAAATCATTCCCAGTCCCGAAGCACGTAATTAGAGCTCGTGACCCTCGGCTTACGCAGATTACCGTGGTGGAGGACGGTTTTGCTTTTACTAAGGGATCTTATATACCTGAAGGCATTCCGTTATCAGGCCCTTCTTCATCCCAGCAAGTAACGGTGGCCGAGAAAGGACCATCTAAGAAGGCAAGGGAGGTGGTTGAACTGAGTTCCTCAGAGGATGAATATAGTGTGTTTGACCTAGTTGATCAACCTGAGGACCCCTTTGGCGATCTAGGAGACCCTCATTTGTCCGAAGCCACTCTCCAGTCTCTAAGAGTTGGTACTCAGGCTGAGATGGGTTTAAAAAGACAGCCCCAAACCAATCTTCTTGACCTGTTTGAAGGCGTTTCCAAGAAGGATGTACCAGGGGAGTCGCAGCCCCAGCCCCCAGCACCTCAACCCCAGATTCTAACCATGCAAACCAGGTCGTCCTCCGTTCCTACAGTAACAGCCCCTCCTACTGAGTCTCATGACCCGAAAAGGAAAAGACTTTCCAAGGGCAAAGAGCCAAATGATGGGAGCAAATCTCATTCTTCGCCCGAGGAGGGTAGGACTCGCAGGCCTCCAAAGCAATTGAAGCTCGGTGATCAACAGAAGAGCAAGAAGGCCACCCAGCAGCCCGAGGCTCAAGCCTGGCTGCCTGCTGCCATGCTCCATGATCAGCCCCTGATGGATAACGCGTCGATGCGGGAGTCTCAAGGAGACGAGGGGGCTCTCGTGGCCGAAGCCCTAGAGAAATCTCTTCTTCTTCCCACTGATATGGCCAAGTTAGAGAAAATGAGTAGGTCAGAGGTTGTCCTCGACCTTAAGAAATATCTAGGCATGGTAGGTCCCTTGGCACCTATCCATTTTACTAAAAATTTTGTCGCTTAGTATCTTTCTTTCTCTTTACAGAGTTGCTTGTTTTTACTGGCAGGCTATCCAGGCCCTATTCAGGTTGGGCGAGGAGGTTGATGACCATAGCCATGCCTTAGCGCAAGAACGCGACAAATTCTTGGAGGCTGCCAATACTCTTAAGAGATCTGAGGCCGACCTAAAAAAGGCGACCGATGATCTGACAGAGATGACAAACGCCAGGGATACTGCTGTCTCTGACTTAGCCGTGGCCAGGAAGCAAGCTGAGGATCAAACTAATCGCTTGCAAGATGTTGAGGGTCAATTACAAACTGCCAATAAGAACATTACCTATATGAAGGCATAGTTGACCAAGGCAATCCATGAAAAAGGTGTTGCCGAGTATGCCAGGGACGAGGCTGTGAGAGCCAAAGACGAGGCGAAATTTGCGAAAATAGATGCTGAGCGCTCTGTGGAAAAGGCAGAGGAAGATGCTTTCGCAGAAGGGGTGGCTAAGACTGAAGCCACCATTCGGGCTCAAGTTCCTGCAGTGTGCAGGCATTATTGCTCTCAAACCTGGCATGAAGCCCTCAACCAAACAGGGGTTGATGCTTCATCTGATCTTAGAAGGGAGGACAGGGTATATTACCCTATTGCCATTCGCGAGGTTGCACCTGCAGCTCCCGAGGAGGGATCCTCATTACCATCAGTTGAAAGTCAGGATAGGACCGCCGAGGATGTGCCGTTAACTGATTAACCATCCGAGGAGGTTGAGCCCCAAAGAGTGTTGGGGGAAGTTGTAACCGAGGGTCAAGGAATACCGTAAGACATGGCAAGTCCTCCGGCAGACCTTTTGAAATCAAGCCCTTAGGCCTTGGCCCAGACCTTTTGATTTACCTATTGATTTAATTTGCCCATTGAATTGAGGAGACTAGTATACGGCGTAGGATGAATTTGTTTATCTTCTCTTTTATCTCATTTTGTTTCTCGCCTCAGTGGCGTTGTAAGGGAATTGTATACTTTCTTTTTGAATCGAATACTTAATACTTTGCTTCCAACTAATGATATTTTCTTTTCTTTTGTTTACTTTACTATTGTATTCTGCTCAATATTCGTATTCTATTTTGGAGTTTAGCCTCGTGAAAATATCTGTTATCCTTCGAATATAAATCTAAAGATCGTAGTATAACTTGATTCTAAGTAACGCTTTGGTTTTTCTCTAGATAATTATTTTCTCTATGGGTTTGAGTCCGAGGACCATGCAACACCCTGGTTATGCCCAGTACTTCTATTTTTCTATAAGTATTTAGTTTTCCATAGGCTTGGGTCCGAGGACCATGCAATACCCTGGTTCTGTCTAGTACCCAGGCATAATGGTGTGTGTAGTTTTACCATAGGTTTGGGTCCGAGGACCATACAATACCTTGGTTCTGTCTACCACTTCAATTTTTCTGTATCTAGTTATAATGGTGTGTGTAGTTTTACCATAGGTTTGGGTCCGAGGACCATACAATACCTTGGTTCTGTCTACCACTTCTATTTTTCTGTAAGTATCTAGTTTCCCCATAGGTTTGGGTCCGAGGACCATGCAATACCTTGGTTCTGTCTAGTACCCAGGTATAATGGTGTGTGTAGTTTTACCATAGGTTTGGGTCCGAGGACCATGCAATACCTTGGCTCTGTCTACCACTTCTATTTTCCTGTAAGTATCTAGTTTCCCCATAGGTTTGGGTCCGAGGACCATGCAATACCTTGGTTCTGTCTAGTACTCAGGTATAATGGTGTGTGTAGTTTTACCATAGGTTTGGGTCCGAGGACCATGCAATACCTTGG
>NW_027069518.1:527089-586847 GCF_002906115.3 Quercus suber
AAAAAAAAAAAAAAAAAAAAAAAAAAAAAACCCACCGATGAGCAAACCCATCACCACTACCGATCTACACGGACCTAGACCCATTCCACGGACCAAATCTACAGACCCAAACGCACGAACCCAAACCACAGCACCTCTACGGACCCACCATGCTTAGCCACCGCCGATCTACGCGGAGCAAGGTCACCTCCACGGACCCACCATGCTTAGCCATTGCTAATCTACACAGAGCAAGGTTTAAGAGAGCTGATATGAGAGAGGGAGAAAGGTTGAGAGTTGAGACCAATGATTGGAGAGAGAGAGAGAGAGAGAGAGAGAGAGAGAGAGAGAGAGAGAGATGATAGAGATTGAGGAAAGAGAAGAGTTTTTTTTTTTTTTTTTAAGAGAGATAGAGTGAGAATAAAATATTAATTTTTTGTTCTGTATCCCCAGACTCACTGTTCATAGTTGGTAAATTTTTTGGGTAGCGATTGCAATGGTGGTGGAAGAGTTGGTGGCGGCAGCGGTGGTGGCGGCGGTAGTGGCAGCGGTAGCGATTGAGGGTGGTTGTGATTGTTGTTTATTATAATGGATATCCACTGCTGCAGTATGTGTGTAGGTAAAATAGATAAAATAACTTTTAATGGAGCTAAAAAGCTAAATTTTTAGCTCCACTGCTGTGGATGCTTTTATGTAGGAAAACTTTTCACCTGGAAGTACAAATCCCCTAAGTCTTTCAATTTATGAATTGGTCCTAACAATTCTTCTAATAGTGTTTTTAGATTCTACGTGTCATAAATTGCCATTATTTGGGACTTGAAATTTTCATAAGCTTGCCATAGCCATTACAATCCCAATATCTTTAGTCTTTAATTTGGCCAAAAGCCCGTCTTTCCTTTTTTTTTTTTTTTTTACTGAAAGAGGTAGAGTCTTTCCAGTTCAATATACCAAAATTAATGTAGTAATATTAGACACACTACCATATCTACAAGTTAAAATTTGTTACTGTAAGGACTCAATTTGGATTGACCCTGAATATGAATGGGTTTTCAGCCCAATCCAGCCCAAACAATAAATTTATAGAGAGTGGGTTAAAGGTTTAGGCGCTGGCCGTCGATCACCATGCATGAACTTTCCTTATAAAAAATACTAAGAGTTTCTTTACAAATGGGGGGATGCTCATCGGCCTGTGGCCGAGGAGACCTTATTGTTTTCTCTTTTTTTTCCCCCCCTTTTTACTTTACTTGCTTTTCTTATATAGATTTCATCTTCCTATCTCCTTCTTCCATCTGTTGATCATCTATTTGCCTTTCTTCTGGCCGTTCGTCCCATCAGAGGCCTTATCAGTACTCAAGTGGTTCACTCTGATCAACGTTATCCTGCCAAGGGGTTACCTCCCCATTAATGCGGCCAGGGGGGGTTAGTTGAGTGCATTAAATGTGAGAGTAACAGCTTACTTTGGAGTTAGTCTCTCCTGAAAATCATCTTTGTCAGGCCGAGGATAAGAAGTTCCTCGGCGTGGATTGGGAAAAGAGGCTTTCCCCACTTTAGCCCTGAATAGTCTGTGCTCCTCGGCATGGGCCTTGGGCCTGCTACACGATGGGCCGAGGCTATCAGGCCCACGGGCCCCACAAGAATTAATTGTACTTTTAAGGTTAATGGTCATCAAGTGAAATCCTTGGCATTGTTGCATTAGAATTTAGAAGGAGATACACTACTTATTTATTTATTATTATTATTTTTTTTTTATATTTGGAGCATTTGTGTTCGTGCAAAATTTTCTATCTAATTTAGCATAGAATTTACTTTTTTAATTTTACGCAACTACTTTTCAAAACTCTTGGCTCATATCAAATTATCTATTTTACACTGCTTTTTCTATTTTATACAACTATTTTTTAAAATACCTCACATCAAATTATCTATTTTATACTACTTTTTCTATTTTACACAACTATTTTTTTTTAAAATATCATACATTAAATTATTTATTTTACATTACATTTTATTAAAATATTATTTATGTGTTTGGAGAGATGAGGCAGAGAAAGAACAGAGTTAGGAGAAGAGAGAGCAGATCTAATGTGAGAGAAAAAAATAATAAAATATAAAATACAAATGAATAATAACTGTATAAATATACACGATTACAGTAATAATAATGAATATTTATACAATTTTAAATTAATTGATGTGGGTAACTTTTGGGCTTAATAAATGTGTAAATTTGATACATTTTTTATTAGGTAAAAACCACATTTTCATCCCTATATTTTCACGCGATTCCCACTTTGGTTCCTATGTTTTATTTTCAACGCTTTTACTCCTTATTTAGAAAAACGTCATCCATTTTAGTCCTTTCCATTAGTGCCCTAACGGCAAAATCCTACGTGGCAAACATAACTATTAAAATAATAATAATAATTTTTATTTTGACATTAAAAAATGCCACATTAGCATCTAAATTAAAAAAAAAAAAAATTTATTAATTTTAACTAAATAAAAAAAAATTTTAAACAGAAATAAAACCAAAAATTACATTAATTGAGATCTAAGTGTGTTTTGAACAAGAACAACAAGAACATAAACCCAAATCCAAGAACACAAAATTAAAATCCAGAAATCACAAACCCAGAATCACAAACACAAACCCAACAACAGATCTTCCTTGACAACTAAACACAAAAGCAACAAACACAAACCAAGCAACTAAATTGAAACAAGTGAAACCCAGATGAAAAAAAAAAAAAAAGTGAAACCTAGATGAAAAAAAAAAAAAAACCCCTGAAATTGAAGTAGCAGCAGCTAAGAATGATGACCCAGAAGAAGAATCTTCAGCTGCTTCAATTATATTTGTTATATGGTCTGTCCTCTCCCTATCTGCATACTTTCTTTTTCATGGTGTTTGCTCAATGACAGTGATCCACATATATATCTCAAGCTCAATGGTTTCATAGGTCATTTAAAAAAAAAATTGGTTTGGAATTGAACTGAACTGGGTCAACACAGACCAAGGGACTTTGAAAGAACGCACCTCATTTGCTTGGTCTCATTATGATTTCATTTTGCTACCTAAGAGCATCTCCAACAGATTCATCAAATTTTTGTACTGTTTGGAGAATGAACAGTGACTTTTACCTTTATCTACCCACTTTTTCAAATACAATTTCCAACAGATTCTCTATTCCATTCTTTATCTCATTTAAATATTATTTCTTCATTCATTATTTATTCTTTTTTTAACAACTACACATCTTCCAACATTTTTTTATTCAATACCAAATTATTATAATAGAAAAAAATGATTTGAAGAATGAACAGTAGCCCATCAGACTTGATGGGCTACTACTCATTAGCAAAAAAAATTTCTGAATATAAAGAAGTTGCTGGAGCATAAACAGTAGCATATAAAGCATGAATAGTAGCACATATTTTCTATATTTTGGCTATGCATACTCTGTTGGAGATGCTCTAAGATCACAATCGTAAGCTCAACATATGAAAAATACAATGGGCTTTGCTTCGTTTTCATTGTCCATTTATATTTCAATCTTCACTCAATAAAATGTAATATGGGTTGGATTTGGGTTTGTGTTTGGATTTGGGTTTTCTAAAGATGGATTGCAAGTTTTCTGAAGATGGATTGCTAGGTTTGTGTTTGTATTCTTACTGATGTTTAGGTTTGTGTTTGTTGTTTTTATGTTTGGTTGACACGAAAAATCAGTTGTTGGGTTTGAGTTTGTTGCTTTTGTGTATGGTTGAGAAGGAAGATCTGTTGCTAGGTTTGTGTTTGTGTTTCTGGGTTTGTGATTTCTGGGTTTTAAATTTGTGTTCTTAGATCTGAGTTTGTATTCTTGTTGTTCTTGTTCAAGACACACATAGATCTCAATTAATGTAATTTTTTGTTTTTATTTTTGTTTTTTATTTTTTTTATTTAGTTAAAATTAATAAATTAATTTTTTTTAATTTAAATGCTGACGTGACATTTTTTAATGCCAATTTTTATTATTATTATTTTAATAGTTCCATCTAAATAGAGACTAAAAGCGGTGAAAATAAAAGATAATAATCAAAGTGAGAATTGCGTAAAAATATAAGAACAAAAATGTAGTTTTCACTTTTTTTTATTATTATAATGGTGTGAATGCCTTAAAGTTCTCAAACTGGATTGTTTTGTTCCTTTGTTAGCAGCATTTTTGTTTGGACTTTGAAGGACATGAGAATTGCTTTCTAGCTGTTTTGGTTACTGGGTTGTGAGTCAATGTGGTAAACATTCTGAATTAGCCCACTAACTTTGCTCAACGAGCTAGTTGTTGTCATCTTGTTGGGCCCAGTCCAATCTCCCCTTTTTCTGTTGTGGACTGGCTAGATAGATGATGGGCTTGCCCCAACATTCCAAAATATTGTTTGCTTTAGAATGACATCATAAAACCAAAACCAAAACAACAAATGAATAGTACAGGCCCTACAAATGTATTTTCCATCAAATAATAAAAGCTCTTTTCACCCCTTGTAAATATTATATCATGCTATACATAGGCCTCAAATATTTCATATATATATTTGAATATTTTTTATTTATTAAGATTTTTTATAATTTGAATGATTAAATCTTATTGCCAATATATATATATATATATTGAATTTAAAATAATATGAAACAATAAATACTTTTTTTGGGCTAAGTAAATGAATAAAGGAATATATTAAACATATTCTCTATTTTACTTGAAAGCAGGGCACAACTAAAAATTGAAGAAAAAAATATATACTAAATATTTTTTTGAGGGAATATACTATATATATTAAATGCTTATTTACTTGAATTTTATATCATCTTATAAGATTATATTCAGATAATATACGTTACTAAATTAAATTATAATAAAGAAAATAACTTAACATATATAACCGTTCTTTTAGTTCCCATTTTTCCGTTCAAATTGTTAATATACTTCTTTTTTTTTTTTTTTTTTTTTTTGAATGTTAATATAGTTGTATGTACATCTATTTACCCTTTTTCTCTTTTTTTTTTTTTCCTTTTCGATTTAAAAATAAATAAAAAATATTTATCGAATGAAACACATATTGCTTCCATCTTACATATATTCCATCCCGTATAGACCTATGATTTTAGATAAATTCATCAAAAAAAAAAAAAAAGATAATGATTGTGATAGAACTTTAATTTTGAAGCTTATGATTTTGACTAAGGAAAGGTGGTTATTCTTATATAGTATTTTTCAATGTATCTTGTAAGGATGCTAATGATTGAGTAATTAACTATAACCTACATTTTAAACCTTTTTTTTTTTTTTTGGAGAATTTTTTAAACTTTTTTTTTTTGGGAGAATGTTAATCTTTTAAACTTGTTATTAATAAATATTAATTTGACATTGGGATTGAAATTATTTTAATGCATTGCTTACGTATTTTAATGAATCATTTCAATGATTCATCGGATATATTGCTATTTGAATAAACATCGGAGTTCTAGTTTAAAACACATACTCTCATAGTTACCTTAGAAGTTCTGTTCAACAGATAGAAATTTAATAATGAACAATATATTTACAATTACAAGAAACCATAGGAATGGCATTGACAATAGCCCACAATACAAAACCAAAGAGACTGCCAGGCTTGTCTCAATTTTTGTTGTTTTGACAAAATAGACCAATGGGTTCAAAGAGAATTTTTGTCAGGCTATATAGCCATTGTTTATTTATGAACAATTTAGAGCTGAAGTTAAAGTAATGAAGTATTCTTCACTGCATGGAATTGTGAGACCGCCCACAGGATGATCAAATCCAAATTCTTCCTCAGCTCTGTTTAGCAAGTCTTGGAATAAAGGATGGTTCAAGTAAGATATTGGAATCACAAACCTCTTCTTGTGTGTTTCTCCAACATAAACTGCAAAGTGGCCTTTTGGTACATCAATACTAGTAGCAGAAACCATTCCCATTCTTGCTGAAAGAGTTCTCTGGAGCTTTTGTTTAGCACGAGCTATTCCCATCAATCTGATACCCATCTTTAGAATTTAAAAAAAGGGTAAAAGGTGCAACTTGCTTGGTTGGTGTGGATGATAGAAGAGCTTTGGTTAAGGACTATTGAGTTGAAATGGCATCTTTAGGTCCTGAAGTTATATAGGCAGAGGTCAAACCTTAAACAGTACAAAGAGTGAGCTTTTGAATAGAGAATGTTGAGAGACATGTCAGGTGAAGTTATTGTTGAATGTGCACATGGTTTGCCTTGTCTCTTGCAAGACATCATACCCTACCATTTTGAGAGGAAAAGCAAAGAAAAAGGTGCAACTAGTGAAATTATATATGGGTTTATCCCCTTAGTTTTGAATTGATAAAGCACTGGCTTATTGATGCTAGACATTTTTTTGGCATCAAGGATCCTTCTTGATTAGAGAGGATCTTAAGATACATTTTGGTTGTTCAAATAAGCATTGAACTTGGTCTTGTGTTTTTCAGTGGCTTTTTTTGGTGCCATGGGGCCATCTAGCCAACCAACCTTGGTGGGTCAGTCTGATGACTTGAGATCCCCAACAATTATCCAAAACAATATCTCAAGTTGTAAGATGTCTGATTTATAAGAATCATGACTAACTTGATAGAGTTGGACTAACCAATTGGTTTCATAAGCTTCAAGAAACTTAGATATTCTTTAAAAAAAAAAAAAATCAAAAACAAAAAAAGGAACAATCAAAAAGGTTTTTTATTTTTATTTTTAGGAGATGACAGTGGCAGACTGGCAGTAAAAATTTCTGAACATGATTCTTACAGTCGCTATAAGGTTCTATAACTATTGAAGTGTATAGTAATAGATTGAATAGCTTTGTGGGAAAATAAGTGGTTTTTAGAGCCTCCAAACACATTAATTCTATATTATATTCTCTTTAGTTAAGGTTGGTGCAATTGTCCAATGGCTTGATTGAGGTTTAGTATATCACTAGCTCCCTCTAACTAGAGTAACCTCGGTAGGCTTCATTAAGGCATTGGGGAATTCCTTCACAATGGGGATGCCTTTCAATTTAAAATATTCATTTCTTGTATCCAACACAACACATTTATAAGACATACTTGGCATCCTATTTGTAACAACTGATTAGCTTGAAGAGTCGATATCAATCGGGATAGCAGATGTTAGGTTCATATTTTTATGTAATTGACATATTCTATGACAAAGCGCAATTTACTTGTTTATTATCTGTCATTATTTTCCATATGGTGCACATGACATGTTTGTTAAGTGTTTTCAAGAAAGATAGGTATGAAACCAATCAAAACAATCAATCCTAGTTCGTGCTATGATTTCTTAGGACTGGTTGTTTTTAGATAGGTTAGTGTATTAGAACATGAGTTCATTTATTGTATTCGTGTTATTATTGTATTGGGCTTACTTTTGTACTTGAAATTTTGTCATGAATTGACAAAGGGGGAGATTGTTAGGGTCATGTGTTTTGGTATTATTAACCATGCCAAATTATGTGTCTTTTATTAAGTTTTGATATGTTTTAAAGTTGTAATTAAAGACCAAGTTGAAGACATAAAGTTTGCTCAAGAAAAGCTCAAGAAAACTACATTTTTAGCATGTACCTCGATAGAAGCTAAAAACTTACTATCTCCTCAATAGAAGCTCAATAGCAGCTCGATCTATTGAGATTTTGTTCTCAATAGAAGCTCGATCTATCAAGCTTCACAGATTAGCAAAAATTAGTAATGCGAAAAAGCCCATAACTTATTTGTTTGATGTCTAAATTGAGATTCGTTTGAACCGGTATTTAAAAGATATCATAAGCCATCTATTGGTAGGTTTTTCAGAGAGAGAAACACTCTGTTTATATGGCTAGAATTTTGTAACCAAGTTTTCTCTATTTAACCAAACTAAAGAGTTTCAAAGTAAATCTGAAAATTTCATTGGTGAAGAAGTTAAAGTCATAGCAACCACCACAGACTTGCTACTGTGAGGAAAACCTTCAAGTGGTTCTTGAAGTCGGATGGAGGTTCCAATTGTGATTGTGGATGAAGCATTCATATATTGAAGAGTTCAGAGATTCTGAAACGGTAAAATATTTCTGCTGTAAGTTCATCTACTAGGTTTGTAGAGTTTAGGGATAAAGGTTTTGTACTATATTTGAAACTTCTCTTTATTGTAGTGGATTTCTTTTTGGAAAGGTTTTCCCCCAAGTTTTTTATACTATAAAACTAATTTGTTTCATTAGTTTTCCTAAGTCATCATATCTTGTCTTATTTACTATTTCGCTGTGCATGATATTAATATTTGTTTGTTTGAATAAGGATTATTCATAATAAATCTAATTAAAACTTGGGTTTAAGACTTGTTAATTCTATCAACCGGAGTCTATATTTCCAAACAGTGGATGCACTCTCAAGCATATAAATTGAAATTCAGGTTCCCTTGGAGGTCTAAACACCACCTCTCTTGCAAAATAATCCACATTTGCATGGTATGCCAATTGGTCCATTCCTAAGAAAATATGGAACGCATGTCTGACAAGATCAAATCTCGAAGCATATGCCTATCCTTGATTTGAATAATGCAAGACTTAAAGCACATCGTTAGTCTTCAAGGAGTCACCCACAAGTGTAGAGATAAATAGATCATTCTAAAAGATTAATGGCTTGTTTGGAAGTTTAGAGAGAGAGAGGAGAGTAGAGGGGAGTAGAGGGGAGGGGAGTAGTGGGGAGGAGAGTAGAGGAAAATGATTCCCCTCCACCTTGTTTAGATGTTTTTAAAATTAGTAAGGGGGAAGGGAGTAATTAGCCCTTCCCCTTGTGTAATTTTGTTAATATAATAAGGGTAAATTAGGTAATTTACTTGGTCAATAGTTTATGTACTCTATTCTCCTTCCAAATCTCTCCAATTTGGGGGAATTAAAAATGGGGGGCTAGAGGGAGTTAAAACCCCTCCAAACCCCTCCCCCTCCTTCCTTAAAAAACTTCCAAACAAGGTAATTAGATTACTCTCCCTCTCTCTACTCTACTCCCCCTCCTTTTTTAAACATCCAAACAGGCCATAAGTTCCTTATAACAAAACTTAGACATACCAATGCGAGATGGACTGCATAAACTCAGAATCAAAGAGAACTTTAGCCAAATTAGAGAACAAGGGAAGAATACTTGTACTACTGAATTTGAAGCTTCAGCATCCTTGGGGGGAAAAACACTCCATTGTGCTTTCTTCCTTTGGTCATTTCCATTAAGTCGTGCTGCTAAATTTCTCTGAGAAGAGGTGAAGCTCAGGACAAGATGACCAATCCTCCCACAGTTAAAACAAGCCCTCATCTCCAATAAGCACAATTCCTTGGAACTTCCTACGCTCAAATAAAGCTTCTTAAGTCCTACCTCGAGCATTATGGAGTAGAGCAAGTTTCTTAGCCTAGTGACTATGAGCCTTTCCTTACTGAGATCCAGACCATCTGGTATTTCTTTTTGGATTCCCATTTATGGAATTATTCTAAAATCCTTTTCAAGTCTCATAGCCTTCTTGATTGACTATGTATAATTTTCAATTTTCAACCCATGATGCAATGATGTTATGTCAAATCTTTTCATTAGGTACAGATGTCATAAAGTTTGCAAACTCCCCTTCTTGATTGTCAGAATGTGTGTTGTTTAGACACGTGTTAAGTCCTACATTAGGCATGTATTTAATTGAACTAGTCTATATAAATTATTATGTAGCCATGCGTTGAGCACAGAGCGAACTATTCTTTTGCCTTTTACTAAAAGAAAAAAGTCTATATAAATTATTATTAGGATTTCTAATTGTAACTTGAATAATCTTTTTAGGATATAGTACAAATGGATCTTGCACTTTCCTTATGTCATGAATCTTAACTGTTTTCCCCTCAAAAGAATGAGGGTTATTCTAGTCCTCCAAGTAGCAAAGTGGGCTACCTTATCAATAACTCTTAAAAAACCATTACACATATAACCATATTAATCTTAAACATACTTATAAACAAATGAATCTTAAACATATTTGTCAACATATTAGCAATAATAATAATTTTATTAAGACTTTTCTTCAACTTTTGCCCATTCTAATTTTTACTATGTTAGTAAGAAAAGGTTAATCAGTGAGATAATACTAAGATTTTGCCCAGAAAACACTAAATATATAAATCTTAGAGATATTTATCACTTAAAAATTAAACATATAAAAAAAAAAAGATAATTATTTTGGGTAAATGTTATTTCAAATTTTTATTGCTCTTTTTGAGATATAGCACTAATGGATCTTGCACTTTACTTATGTCATGAATCTTATCATTTTCCCCTCAAAAGAATGAGGGTAATTCTAGTTACCCATGAAGCAAAATGGGCTACCTTATTGATAACTCTTAAAAAACCATTACACATATAGCCATATTAATCTTAAATATACTTATAAACAAATATATCTTAAACATATTTATAAACATATTAGCAATAATAATAATTTTATTATGACTTTTCTTCAAATTTACCCATTCTCATCTTTACTATGTCAGTAAGAGAAGGTTAATAAGTGAGATAATACTAATATTTTTCCCAAAAAACCATAAATATATAAATCTTAGAGATATTTATCACTTAAAAATTAAACATATAAGAAAAATATAATTAATTTGGGTAAATGTTATTTCAAATTTTTGTTTCTTCAACTTCTGTCCTTTTAACATGGCAGGTTCCACTTTAAAGGATGAAGTAAAGTTGAACAAATGAATTCTAGGTTTGAAATAGTTCTCTTTTTCTTTTTCAATTTCTATCTAAAACAAAATTATAGACACATATGTAACTATAACAAGTGCAAGCTTTGAAACTTTTTTTTTTTTTTTGAATTTTAAATAAAATCATTAACCTTATACTCTAAGATTAACATCAATATAATGATACTAATCTACCCATGGACAAATATATTGTTGTTTTTCCCACAATCAAAATCATAATTGGTCGAACAATAGCAATATATATATATATATATATATAGAATAGCAAGAAATATATATACCATTGTTTAAGATAGTACGGACACTGTAATAAAAGAAATTGGTTAAAGAATTGAAAGTACCAATAATAAAAATGATCCTAACTAGCCTAACTTATGGTAAGTCAATGTAAATATTTTAATTACACAATCTACAACGGGAGTCATTGTCAAAGCATACATATTAGTGATCACTTAGAGAACTAGATTTAATAAAAAAAAAAAATGTATATATATATATAGTTGAAGAAAAAGGGCGTGTAAAGAGAAATAGACCATACATTTTTTTTTTTTTTGAATTTTAAATAAAATCATTAACCTTATACTCTAAGATTAACATCAATATAATGATACTAATCTACCCATGGACAAATATATTGTTGTTTTTCCCACAATCAAAATCATAATTGGTCGAACAATAGCAATATATATATATATATATATATAGAATAGCAAGAAATATATATACCATTGTTTAAGATAGTACGGACACTGTAATAAAAGAAATTGGTTAAAGAATTGAAAGTACCAATAATAAAAATGATCCTAACTAGCCTAACTTATGGTAAGTCAATGTAAATATTTTAATTACACAATCTACAACGGGAGTCATTGTCAAAGCATACATATTAGTGATCACTTAGAGAACTAGATTTAATAAAAAAAAAAAAATGTATATATATATATAGTTGAAGAAAAAGGGCGTGTAAAGAGAAATAGACCATACAACTAATGGAAATTTTTTAATAAAACAGTGAAGCCAAACCCATTAGAAATAAAAACAAACTAAATCTTAGATAATTTTTTTCAAATATATATATATATATATCTACTTGAACACTCCATTTGGAAAAACAAACTTTTAAAATACCTCTACCTTCCCAAGAAATGTTAGCTAAACATAACTCCAGGAAAATGATAATTTGAACTTAATTCCCCCAAATATTTATATAAGAAATAGTTGAACATATTTATAAACACAAAAACAATAATAATTATATATTTTAGGTAAATGTTATTTAATTTTTTCTTTAACTTCCCTCCTTCTAACATAGTGGGATATATCTTGGAGGATGAAGTAAAATTGAAGAAAAAAATTCTAGGTTTCAAATAATGCTCTTCCCCATATCCGCCTCCACCATTTCAAATACTATCTAAAACTAAAATTTAAAAATGTTTAGAGTCGAGTAACTCAATTGCTACCTCCTAATATTTCTAACAGGGGCATTTAATGTTTAAATCTCTTTATTATAACTATCAAGTAAATTATAATAAAAAAAAAAAACTAAACATATAATTAAGTTACTTTATCGAGTGCAAATTTTGTTTTTAATCTCTAATAAATTATCAACATCGTAAAAGGTCTTCTCAAATTTTGTTTCTGATAGTGGATAAAATCAGTTTGGTTGAATACCTCGGCTTCGATGGGCTACAACGTTTGCAGAGGCCTGAAAAAAGAAGAAAAGAATCAAAGGAATGACCGGGGTGGACCGGTCCAATATCCTCCGATGGTGAAGTTAGTGCCTTCCCTCCTGGAAATCTAACTGTAATGTAAGGATCTCAGAAATATCGTACCTTTACATAATTCGGACCGGTCCTTATATAGGGTACTTTAGGGCACCTGAAAAAAGAAGAAAAGAATCAAAGGAATGACCGGGGTGGACCGGTCCAATATCCTCCGATGGTGAAGTTAGTGCCTTCCCTCCTGGAAATCTAACTGTAATGTAAGGATCTCAGAAATATCGTACCTTTACATAATTCGGACCGGTCCTTATATAGGGTACTTTAGGGCGGTTATTTGGTTCAATAACTTCCCCCAGATTTGTGGGATCCGGATGTAACTTCTTTAACGGTCATAACCGCTGCTAGAAGTTACATACTTGGGAGAAATTGACGGGATAAGCACCGGTTGATGAACCACTTCAAAACCTGCTAAGTATTGTGTGGTCGTCCATGTGCAATGCTTATGGACGACCCTTTGTCATGCTGTTCTTTGGTCGTCCATGAGACTCATCTGTGGACGACCCTTTTGACTTGATTACGGGATCTACCCAATTAGTCGACCTCTCAGGGAAGAGAGGTCTGGACGAATTGGAGATGGCCTAGTTGTTTGGCAAACTGCATGTCATGGACGACCCAACTGGACGAATAGGAGATGGCTTTTTCGCTATCCTATCAGTTTCTAAAAATAAACTTCTTAAAAAAATTGTGTAAACCATGTTTTTGTCAACATAAACACAACAATATTTTGTCAACATAAATACAACAATAAAATTGAGACACAATCACGGTGATTTTTGTTTAATATAGAAGTTTCCAATATTAACAGCCATATAATCTACACAATATATAATAAGGCATTTGTAAATTTTTCTTTTTTAATGTAGAAGTTTCCACTCTCTTTCCATTTCATTTGTCTCTTATTTTTTAATAGCATAGCTTTTGCTGAGTGATCTTTCGGTCATGTCCGGCCATCTCCTCTGGCTTAAACCCGCCAGTGACCCTAAAGCTAGCAATAGCACACGAGTTGACATAGCTGGGCACAGTATGATTTTTTATATATATATATATATATAAGTTTGAATTTAAAATCTGTTTGGCCTTTTTTGTATGGATCATTATTAAATTTGTTCTCCACGAGTTTCATGGTTTGCTTTTTCGAAAAGTGATTTGGGTTGTGCATATTTTGTATTAGTAGTGATTGGTTTCTTTGTGTGCCATCAATATTTTCTTCATTTGATCTTCATGTTTGTAGGGAATTGCTTCATTTGATGTTCATGTTTATAGAGAATTACGATTTGGCTAAGCCTTCGCTTTTTTGTTGTCCTTCTCTCAACTAATTAGGATTATTGCTCTCAATATATTTTCCATAATGTTATTGTGTTTGATTATTGACCACATTGTGATATGTTATGTTGGTCTTTGTTTTATAGTAAGAATGTTTTGCATTTTCATTGAAGAGAACATACTATTGTTCTCTTATTCCTCTAGTTTTGATCTTTACCGATCAAAAAAAAAAAAAAAAAATCCTTTAGCTTTGATCTCTATTTAGGAGATGTCGATGTTGAAATCTCCCAATCACAAGTAGCAATTTTCATAAATTTTGGGGACAATTTGTTTAAGCTCCTCAAGAATTCTATATGTATGTTTACTTAATTGACTTTCTTATAATTTAATTAAGGTACTTGTAAGTTATAACACAAAACTGTCTGATCATATTTTGATATAGACTTTAAACTTCCTGTTTTACAAAGCTTATATTAAGTTCGATATTAGTCTTCTATCTATATCAGAATTTTCATGTAACCAAAAATTCTAGCAGTTAACAAGATAAAAGTGAATAAAGAAATTGTTTCAACCACAAGAAATATCTTGAAACTAAACTAGGAAAATGAGAGACATAGGAGAATCTTATGAAATATAAGGAAGATTTATGTTTTGTATTTTTTTAACTAAAATATTGTTTTTGTCCCTAAAGTTTGCCTACATTTTGAAATATTTAAAACATTACATTTTTGTTAAGTTATATATATATATATTAAATCTCAAAACTATAGAAAAAGAAGTTCTTTTGAAAGTGTAACGTATCAATAATTTAAGGACAAAAATAAAAATTTAAGCCTAGGGGCAAAAACTTGCAAACTTTAAGGATGAAAAAAAATTTTTATATATATATATATATATATATATATTTTTCTTTTCACTACTACAAATTATGACTCCCTAACCTCTGTACATTACATAGTGATCCCAAATTCTCCCTTAAAACAACTTAGTAGCTCTTGGAACCATTAATTGTTGGTTCAAGTACGAGATCAATACTATGAATCTCATTTTCTGTTCCTCTCCAACATAAATTAACAGCAATGTGGGCATTTTTTTTAATGGCTTGAACAACGAGGATTGATGTGATATTAGAGGAAATGAAGACTTAAGTGATTGAGTTATTTAGCATAATTTGTGCCTATATATAAAGGAATTGATGAATCGGGTTTTGAAAGGTATGCAATACTAAAATTCAATTAAATTGAGAAGTCAATTTGTATGTTGCAAGATAAATGCCCTAGTGCTGCTTGAGGATACTTATGAAATTCAAGATATTGTCATTCTTTTATATGTTCGGTAATTCTTGAAGGGTAATGACAAATTCGTTATCGACAGAGTCCTTTTGATTGCAAATTACACAGATGGAGAAGTGAAAGATTCTATTCCTGTACCTTTTGAAACATTGTAGACTAGAAATTCTCTTGGTCCATGGTGTTGTGTTGAAAGAGAAGCAATTTTTTATTTTTTTGAAATAGTAAGGAAGACCAATGGTTTTAGGAGGTCACTTGGCATCACCAATTAAGGCACAGTGCAGTTGCTTTATTAATGCCTAGGACCTAGACTCCAAAGTTCCTGCACTTTGTTAGCATGACTTTCCAAATATGGCCTATCAATTGAAATACAAGAGAATTAGCAAACAGACATGAAAATGTCTCTTTAAACGATGGATTGCTTGCTGGTTTGGTGGCTTGGGTCAATTAGGGTCTATAGCATCATATAAGACATTATCCACTCAGTTGGTTTGGTGCTTCCATTCAACCAAGCAACCCTTCAAAATCAGGCCCTAGTTCAAATGACCACCAACTCTCTCCTCACTTGTATGTTTCTCAAAACATCACCACCTGAACCGTTAATTTTTCACACATGTTTGTGTTGCAATGAGCGTGTCATTGTCTAAATGCTATGAAATCCCTTATCAAACATATAGTGTGGTGACAAATGGTTTGCTGAAATAATATATCTGAAATTTGATCCACATTGTTTCAAATGGGCCACAATTATTTGTGTGATATTGATTGGCAGGACATGAGGAATTGCAACAGAGAAAATACAGTCAACGATTCCTATCAAATCTAATAATTAGTTGGAAGGCAAAACCATGTGATTCCTCATGACATATGTCCTCAAAGATACCCAATTGCCCTTTTATCTTCACCAATATATCAATGAGTTTATTGCCTAACAGCTCTTGTTCTGTCTATACAGAATGCTATTCCAAGGATAGCCACACACTACCATTACTTCTCTCATTTCCCAAGTACTAAAACTTCATTTCTTTTCATCCATTATCCACTAAAACTTAAGTCATTGTATCCACTTGACCATTATTCTTTTTTTGTGTGTGTGTGTGTGTGTGTGTGTGTGTGTGCGCTGTAAGCAGATTCTACAGTGCATTCATTTGTCTCCAGAGACCATTAATGTGTCCTAAGGCCACTTTGCTGTATACATAGGAGATATTGAAAAGAATAAATTTGTGATTCTAATTTCAGACTTGAAGCAGCCTTCATGCCAAAAACTATTAGTTAGGCCGAAAGGAGTTTGGTATTCATTGTATGGGGGTGGTTTCATAATCCCATGTACAGAAGATTTTTTTGTTCATCTCACATGTAGTTTGAATGGCCATGAACTATGGTCAACAAGACATTATAACTGGTAGTTGAGAACACTAACTCTCTAACACAATATACCAAGATACAAATTTTGGATGGGAAAAAAATATATGTATTTTAAGGCTCATGTAAACTGTGAAGTCAATTTAATTCTATAAAGCTAATTGATATTCCAAAATGTTCATATGAGTTAAAGAGTTTTTCTTCTTTTTTATGGATTTTGTTCTCTAAGGTAGCCATGTATAAGTAATTGTTGATGGGTTGCATCTTTATTTGCAGAGCAATAAAAAAATGACCTTAGGGGCTAGGGAATTCATTAACTTTTCCCATTAAAGAATAATCTTTGTAGAAGTTGATGTATTAGATTATCCATTACAAACAATTATAGTTCACAACACCCCTTATTTCTGTATGGTAATTGAAATGTAAGTTGCTATGTCTTACCATCCTAAGAAATAAGGTTCAGAAAACCATCTATATATGTTTTTTTTTTTTTTTTTTAATCTCCTTACCTAGTTACCTAATTTTTCTCATCACTTGATTGGTTTAGCCTTTGAATATATAAGTCCATTTGCACCCCTGGATATATTGTTAAGGGCGTTGTTTATTACGCATTGTTATATGTGTTTTTATAAATTGAAAACGTGACTTTAACCGTTGTCAGTTTTAAAAACGTAAGTGTGTAACACACTGTGCAACTACTATTATTATTATCCTATATAAACCTCTCTGATATTGAAGACTGCAAGTGGTTGATTTATTTGCTATATATAACATCATGTAACCCAGCATTTTGGAATTTCAAATCTGGTTTGGTAGAGATGGGAACAAGAAGTAGGGTATAGGTCAAGTGAACTGAGTTTGTCGACTGGAGTTTAAAGCTCAAATGTCTACCACCAGAGCTTTCATTCAACTTGAATAGTGGGGAGGAGGAAGGAACGTTGCTGTTCATTGCATAGAGATCCGATATGCACATCTTAGGTTTACATGCTTAATAAATTCTCACTCCAATGAGTGCAATCCCTTCAAATATTTGTTTTGAGCCTACCAATTGAGATTTCATTGAAGTTACATCCACAACTGTTTTTTTTTACAAGTTAAAAGAGGCATATATTTGAAACTTGGATGTGTCTATGTAATGATCCTGACCATATTATCATCCCAAGAAGGAAGGAATTAAATGTCTATAGCATTTCTTTTATCTAAATTTAAAGGTTTAATTTTAGAAGAGATTTCTTCTATCCAGATAATAACTTAAGACTTCCAGTGGGTTCCCTGTTGGGTGCCATCTAAGAAGTGGTAGGGCATGATGTTTCTCTAAAAGTAGAAAGTTTCACCAATAACACATGCATTCCTCACGATGAGATGGAAGACAAATCCATGTGATTTCTCATGGTAATGTCTTTCATTGGTGCATGTATATGCCTCTTTAAGGTTTCACCACTCATTTCCTGTGACGGAAATTTATGTATACCATTTCACCTATATATACACATATCATTGGGTTTACAAGCAACACAAGTCTTTGTATGCACAAGCAAAACAAGCTCTACAAATCCTTTGAGATCTTTTTTTCTCTTCTTCCTCCTAAGAGATAAAATCATGGGTTTCCGCTTGCCTGGCATTATTCATGCTATGCAAACTCTTAACCGGACTTCAACTACTGCAAGCCAAGCAGCTTCAAAGGCTATAGATGTTCCAAAGGGCTATTTTGCAGTCTATGTTGCGGATAGCCAAAAGAAGAGGTTTGTAATTCCAATATCATACTTGAGCAAGCCTTTATTCCAACACTTGCTAAGTCAAGCTGAAGAAGAATATGGATATAATCATCCCATGGGTGGTCTCACAATCCCCTGCAGGGAAGATATCTTCCTTGATCTCACTTCTCGACTAACTGAATGAGAGTGGAGGCTAACATCTAGCAAACACAGTTTTGACTACAATGCCTAAATATGTACATGAGGCTGCTTAGCTGCTTAGGTTCGCATATGTGGCATCCTTCATTCTAGACCTCAATAGTCCTGGATTGATAATCTAATGAGGGTCTCAATTGCATTTGAGCTGGAGAATTGGAAGTGAAATGGATTTTTTGAATGACGGATCTTCTTTAAACCATTTATCCAAAACAAGTCACTCAGTTTTGAATTTAGAATAGTGCAAAAGAGTTTGTAGTGACTTCTTGTGAACTTCCTCTTTGTTTTGTCGAGAAATACTTTGAATAAATATATCATTATATTAATCAAATTTCCTAATTTCCTGCTTTTCATTGATTTCTGACTGATGCCAAGTGACGTTAATTCCAAGCAAGCAACACCAAGAAAAGGAAATCTGTATTAGCATCAATAAGTTGACTCTACTACAAATACCTAGCAATCAGCAAATGCAGGGCAATCCATAATAACATCATTGAGTTGACTCCACTACAAATTCTAGAAACAAACATTGCCTAATCAAGTTTACATGGTTTTCAAATTTTCCTTCTTCCTCATGGATTTTGATCTCTAATGTTGCCATGTATTCTTGAGTAATCATTGATGGGTTGCATACTTATTTGCATTTAAACAATGATCTTTAAAAAGGTTGACGAAGTAGTATCCATTACAAACAATAATAGTACACAACACTCATTTCTATAAGGTAATTGAAATGTAAGTTATTATGTCACTCCATTCTACAAAATAAGTTTCAGGAAACCATCCATATATGGTTCAAATAACCTTGTAATCTAATTTATATATTCTCACTTGGTTTATGAACTGTGCCATGAAACTAATAAGAGTCCATTTGTTTAATATCACTTGACATCGTTTGCAGCATCTCTAGTATGTTGTAACATGTGTTCCTAGGGATATGGTTGAACTTCCTGATAATAAAGACTACAAGAGGCTGAGCGTCATTTGGTGTGGGGAAAAACACTCTCCATTGAGCTTTCTTCCTTTGATCATTTCTCTTAAGTTTGCACTACTAAATTTCTTTGAGAGGAGGTTCAGTTCTAGTAAAGATGATCAATCTTCCCACAGTTAAGCATGCTCTCATCTCCTATAACAATATGCACGATTTATTCCCATGGAATTACTTCTCACACTCAGAGCAAGCTTCTTAAGTCCTGCCTAGAGCTTTATGGGTTGGGACATAATTTCCTAGCCTCTTTGAGGTAGAGTTACTTCTAAATTTCCTATGAGATCCTTTCTTAGCCTAGTGACCATGAGCAATCCCTTGTTGACATCCTGAAAATCTGGTATTTCTTTTTGGATACCCATTAATGGTATTATCTTTGAAATCCTCTTCAAGTCTCACAGCCTTCTTAATGAACTTCGTATAATTTCAAACCTGGATGCAATGATGTTGTGCCAGATCCATTCATTTAGATTTCTTGGAATTTGCTGGCTTCCTTAGCCTCAATAGGGAGCATGTAAAGTGAAATAGCTCGGTCAGTTTAGCAACAAACTAGTCCACTGTCATGTTCCTATTGCATTAAGTCTGCAAACTTCCACTCTTTTCGTTCATGAACCACATTAGGTATATAATTGACGTAGAACAATGTCTCCAAACATTTCTCATGTGATACCTTAGATTGTAAGGGTTTAATTGTAAGAATGTGTTGTACGGACATATATTAAGCCCACATTGGGCATGTACTTGGTTAAACAGACTATATATAAATGATTATGAAAAAAAGCCCTAATTGTAACTTGCCTACTTCATATGGGTAGCACAAATGTGATTAACACTATAATTATGTCACCTTATGTCATGACATCCTTATTTTTTTTTTGAGAAGATTATCTCATGACATCTTAATTGGCTAAGTAAAACCATTATAAATATATACATATAACCCTATTAATAATAAACATACTTTTAAACAAATAAAACTCACTACAAAAAACGCGTCTTCTAGCCGCGTTTCGTAGCCGCGTTTTTGTAAAACGCGGCTACAGGGTAGTGTTTGAGCCGCGTTTTACAAAAACGCGGCTCCAGCTTAGAGTTTGAGCCGCGTTTATGACAAACACGGCTCCAGCTTAAACATTGAGCCGCGTTTTACTAAACCCGGCTAGAAACCTCCCTGAAGCTGCGTTTTTAAATGGTGAGGCTGCGTTTTTGGGGTTTTTGTTTTTTTTTTTTTTCGTATATGTCTGGAGCTGCGTTTACGAAACGCAGCTCAGGGTATGCCTGCCTTCAACATTTAGTCTAAATTATTAAGAAAAAAAAAATCATCACTCCACAGAAGGAAAAAAACCCCTAAGCTCTCGGTCTCAAAAAATTAACTCTCACGCTACTCTCTCCGAATCCCCTTCCTCTGAACTCTGAACTCTCAAACTCTTCCCTCGCTTCCACACTCTTCGAATCCCCTTTCTCCTTCCGGTCTTCCCTCCCCTCCATTCGCTTCTCGTCGATCGGTAACAGCCACACACACACTCTCTCTCTCGAACTCTCAATCTCAGTGAACACACTCTCGCAAGGCCGACTGACAGTAAGTTTTTACAATTTTTTGTTTTGATTTGTGTTTTAGGGTTCCCGTTTTTGGTTTACAGTTTCGATTTTAGGTTTAGGGTTCCGATTTTCAATTTTGGGTTTCGATTTTGGGTTTAAATCGAGTTTTTGAGGGTTGAGATCGGTTGTTTGGCTTGCTGGCAGTGGGTCTGCAGTGGAGATTGGCGGTGGAGATTTCAGTGGGTTTGATCTATTGTCATTTCTTTTCTATGGTTTGATTTTCGGATGGGTTTTGGTATGGGTTTGAGTCTTGGAGATTATAGTGGGTTTTGATTCATGTAGTGATGGGTTTTGGTCCCGGTGGTTGTGTTGTGTTTGGATTGGTGGTGGTGGCAGTGGATTATGTTGGTAATTTGCTCTGTTGATTTGGGTGATTTGAGGGCATGGGTTTGTTGTGATTTGTTGGGATGATTTAGGTGGTGTAGCAGTGGTGGGGTGCTAGGTTTGGGTGGAGGTTGGGTTGTTGATGGTGGTGGTGGTGATGGTGGAGTGGTTGGGTTTGAAGGGTCTATAGTGTTGGGTTAGTATGCTCTTTACCAGTCTCGTATACATGTATGCTTATGTAAGATAGCAAGTTCTATGTTTTATAATTAAAATCTAAATTTTGGTGTAGTCTACTGCAAAAATATTTACCCAAAAATGTTCAACAGGCCCTGCACTTGTCTTTGAAGGAGAGGAATCAATGGTCGCAGCTATCTCATGGACTTCCTTTGAGTTTTAAGGTATGTGTTCTAGTCAACATTGTTGTATAATCCAATCTGTATGGTTAGCATTTTTTGATGTTTTGTTACTAAGTTATACAGAGTTTAGAACCCAAAATTCGAATGAGCTCTAGCCTCCCCTTTCTTTTTACCCCTGCATTTGCGTTGTGGATGCTATTTTTTTGCTTAGTATGTAATTTCGTATTTATTAATTTACTAAGGATTGAATGTTAGTTGTTCCGTAACCTTTAACCTTTTTAAATTTGATTATTCTGGACTAGTAACTTCATCGGAAAGATGCATTTTAATTTAAGGTCAGTTGCAGATAGTGTTATAGTAGTCAATCATTCACAGTTTTTGAAACTCAAATATTAGGTGAGGTAGAGCCTAACTTTAACTTAAGGGGTTGAATTTCTTGATTGCATAAGGTCTTTAACGAACCCTAAGTGCCTGTCAATTTTGACTTTTATTGATATTACTTAAAAGTTAGAACTTATGGTGCTCATAATGCAAACTGTCCATCCTTAAAGTTGCTACTTTATCAATTTATTTCATTCTTCATGTACTATTGCAAAAGTTTTTTTCTTCAAAACACATTCTTGACTTTGGACTTTAGCTGGTACACTAAATAGCCGACAATTTATTTGACAATCTTATCGATCTGCTATTATAATTGTATGGTTCAGACCAATTATCACCCTATCATGGGGTGGATTCTACATAGTTGATCTGCAGCTGTAATAGTTGCACAATCAAATGGCTCCACGATAATTTCTTCAATCAGAAGATTTAACCACAGCTTTTTGAAAATTCACTCAAGATATCTATGGATGATGCACTTCCTAAACCGTATGAGTCATATTTGTCAGACAACGGAAATATGCTTGGAATTTAAGTTGAGTTTGAGACCTTTGCACTGCGCCTCGGTTTGTGGAACATGTTTTGGATTATGATAAGGACTCTGAAAGCCTACTTTTAGTACAGTTGCCTACTAATTCTATTATGAAATGTTGATAAGAATTCAGATGGGAGGAATAGTTTTGAGGATATGGATTCAGCTGTCAACGTGAGTGAAATTTTGGTTTTTTTTTTAATTGCTTCCTAAGGGTGATAGGTCTCCGGCTCCATGCTTCCTTCTTTAGTTTTGATTTTTTTTGTTTTTGTTTTAATGAGATTGATAGAATGATAGAATTACGTTGGAAGGATATGACAGCAAGAACATATGAAACTTGAGGATGAATAATTTGACATGCTAAATCATAGCTCGGTAAGGAAGCCTCTCTAGCCTGAGGGATAAATTCTATGCTTCTCTTTGGAAGTTTCTGGCTTCTTGCTTTATAGTAAAGGTAGCATTGTGGTCTTTAAGTTTTAATTTTTCCCCATAGGCGTATCCTATTTTAGGTTGTCACTGGATTGATTATTTCTCTTTTGCCTACCATTGAATTGGGGGTAGTTCTGTATTGTAGATGTATCATAAACTGAACAAAAACCCCCCCCAAAACTTGTTATTCCTCGTAATGTAAATTACATTTCATAGGCATAGAAATTGTATCTTAGTTCAATCTAACATAAATTTTGCAATGGATTCCAAAACATCAAAATCTAGTAGTTAAATTGTATAAATAAATTTTCAGAATTTATCTTGATTTCATTTCAGTTTAAATTCAAAAATCATATATCATAAATTCCGAGCTCAGACAAATATTTCATTCAAATTTGTGGTGTATTTCACAAGATTCTCACATGCTTGGTTGAAGTTTGAGGAAATAGAAACTTTCTAATAATCAAATACATTTATTATAGTTTTAAAAAAAAATTCTAATTCTTTTCTTTAAATCAATGTAGTGAAAATAACTATATATAAAAACTTGTAAGGAAAGATAGAGAAATATTTAATAAATAAAACATTGTATTTTAACCGAAATATATTTAGTTGAGAAAAATGTTACTCACATCCATCAATTCTTACTAAAAGAACTCTTGCAACTCCTCAAGAACACTCCAACGTAACCTAATATCCATCATAGTTAATTCAATTCCTAAGAATGGTGTCCCAAAAATTACTAAAATCAATTATCCTATGGTCTAACTATTTTAAATCACTAGATCAATGGTTAAAATGATTTTGAAGTGCTTATTACCTCAATGATCTAAAAATCTTAAGCTTCCTCTCCTTAGAATTCTTAGCTAGTTTTCTCTCTGGAGTCATCTAAAATCTAAATCTGGGCAACTAATGGGTCTATGAGTGGTTAGGGTTTCTAACCTAGAAGATAAATATATATTACTAATCACCAATATCGAAAATTACTAAATTTCCCCTTTAAAAAAGAAACTCTCTATCTCTAATTAGTGAAATTGGGTGTCACAATATATTCCTCGAGGCCAATAAGAGTAAAACAAATAACAAAGAGGACTCGACCGGGAAAGTATCAAGTTGCAAACTAAGGCTTAATTTGGTCATGACAAGCTTTAGAGGGTGTTTGATAGAGGAGTTTGAGTAATGTTGTTTGGGTGTTTTTGATATATATGTGCGTGAAAAAGTGCGTGAAAATGCGTGTTAGTGTATTTAAAATGCTCTAAAAATTGCTTGAAATGGCCTACCAAACAGGCCCATTTTAGTTTCTACATATTTTGTGCAACATTCTTCAAATACCTTCTTGGAACCTCTAGTTGTATGTTAATAGTTATTATTTGTGTCTCTGTGATATTTCTGTTTTTGTTGTTTTCCTAATAGGAAGATGATAGTTAGCTGGTCAGTCAATAGTCTTCGCTAACAAAATCCACAATGACCATGGGTCAAATGCATACTTTGAGCAATAATTTCGTGTTGACTAGCAATTTAAAGCCAAGCTACCTAGCTTTCTAACATTATTGTTTCAAGTTAAACTTCCTGGAAACAGATTTATTTTCAGGACAAAAATGATTGAGAAGAATTTGTATTGTCCTGTGTAATAAGAACCAGTCTTGTTTGTCATGTTGTTATAGTGGTATTAAAAGTTTGTAGCACATCAATTAGCCTCTCGTTTTACATTAATTGTGAACAGCTAATTAACAAATATGAAATACCCCTATGAGAATGTAGAGATGTTTTGTGGTCTTCCTAAAAAGTAGGTATCTTTAAATCCCCACGAGAATACCCTACAAATGCTATGTATGTATAAACAATTTACTTAATTAAATAACCTTCCCTTTTAGACCAAAAAAGAAAGAAAAAAAAATTTAAGAAAATTATACATAATAGGTCTAGTGTCTAGAGCTTATATCCTCAAACATGTTCATCTTTATTATTCATTTTATCACCTATGAACCCAAAAAAGTGAGAGAGGATTTTTCTATATATATTTTATCTTTTTTTTAATTTTTTCCCCATTATTTTCTTTTCAGTTTATTATAAGTAATTTTTTTTTTTTAAAGCAGTTTATTATAAGTANTTTTTTTTTAATCTAAGAATAAAAGAAAAATCAAAATCAAAAGTGACACAAGACAAGATGCAATGTACTGAGGTGGTTTAGAATGGATTAGATGCATGAAGGTAATGAGTTGTACTGGTGCAATTATTTTCTTTCAATAATAATGGGTTACACTTACACACACTTGCACCCACCCCAAAAGAAAAGGGTCATTTTCTAACTTCACAAGGTTGTACTACCACACCAGTGCGCTTTCATTTTTATCATCAGCAAACCCTTGTTGGGATGTTCCCCACTTCTAGCATTGGTCCAACCACTCCAAGACAAGCATTTTCCTATCTCCATTAGGGTTTATCAGCTCTGATCTATACTTGCATAGTACATACTTTGTCTCTGGGGTTTCCTCGGTAAGTGGAGTGGAAGAACATGTTCTCTCTCTCTCTCTCTCTCTCTCTCTCTCTCTCTCTCTGGGTTTTGATTAATCTTAATTTTTGTTTGATCTGCGATTCTGCATCTTTTAATTTTTTGTTTGCATCAAAATAAAAGAGAGAAAGGGTTTGATGGAGGTTTTCAAGCTTTTTGCATCTCAACAGTAGTAGTACTATAGGTATCTTCTTTTTGTTTCTGTGAAGTACATGAACGTTACAACCACAAATTCAAGATGGAAGTAGTGGTATCTGGGGGTTTCACTGTTTCCAGTTTTCCCTAGGGTTTGCTAAAAAAAAACTTTGATTTATATGTGGGCGCGTGTGTGTGTGTATTTTTGGTAATAAACTTGGGAAACTTTGATTTATATTTTTATTTCTGGTTTTTTACCCAGGAAAAAAAAGGGTGAAAAGAATGGTAGAGATCTCGAGGCTTAGTCGTACGAATTAGGGTATTCTTGGCTTTTCCTTCTCTGTCTTCTTCTAGGTTTTCGTAGTGTCGTATGAGCTTTAAGAATCATACCATATGAAGTAGAAGTTCTCTGAGATGTAGATCTGATCCACGCTTCTTTGAGGGCATGGCCAAATTTTAAAAAGCAGATCAAAAGAAAGGGGTCTGGAAAAGCTTAGCTGCAGAAACTGGGGGACCTACTTTGCTGTGAAAGAAATGAAATCAAGAACACCCCATTATGAAACTGGAAGAAATCGAAAATAAAATAAAATGGAATGGGTTTTGTGGTTGGGGTTGGGTTACTTTAAAATGAAATGGAAAATTAGAATCAAACTTAGCCAATCATTTTGGTGTCTAAGCAAATAGCATCTCTATGAGTCTTTGCTTCTTTATTGTGTTTTCTGCAGCTGTTATTTTACTGTATAAAAAATGATAAATGTACTATAAATTTTATTATTTAAAACTTGCAAATTGATATATAATGTTTATGACAGTGGATTTCAATAATAAAAAAGTTAATGAATGTTTGAAATGTGATTTGATGATTGATGACATCAATTTGTGAGTTTCATATAGTAGAAGTTATAATATACTTAACAATAAATATTGAAACAACATTTTTCACAAAGTTGTAATATAGTTTTTGGTAATTGCAACAGAACTTTCACAATTTGTTGTTTAAAGTGAATGTGTTAATAGATTTATTGAAAGATGCCAGAGTAATGACCTAGTACAAGTTCCTCAGAGATGACTTTTGGTGAAATTGTCGGTTAGGGCCTGGGTATTATGCGCTTATGCTGTGAAATAGCAGTGAGGCACTTTTTTTTTTTTTTTTAAATAAAAAATGGAGTCTTCAATGCGGGCTTATTGACCTCATATCACGTAACAATAATAGATAATACTATATACACAGATTTTGCTGAGATTATCGTTCAAACTACTTCTCTCTGAATACAAAATGAGAACTCTTACCATCAAACTACACTTCCGTGCGGTGAATAAAGAGACACGTGAGACATGATATACAAAGGGACTTATGGACCATAAATTTATCCTTATTTTTTTAAAGCAGTTTATTATAAGTAATTCTGAATATCTTCTTTGTGAATTTTCCATTTTGTATAGATTTTTTTTTTTTTTTTTGGAAATATTACCCTTCTTTGTTTCCTATATATCACTGATAATTAGCAATGGAGAATTAAACCTGGCCCATTAATCATAAACTGAGGCCTACATGAGTTCGGCGTAGTCACTATGGGCCCATTAATGAAACTAGAAAATAAAGCGAATAATGGCCAAGCTATGGTCTGATTCTCTAACTCTTTCATCGGCCAATTTGGCCCAAAAGCAACTTTCTTAGTGTAAAGGAAGAAAATCGAATATTTGTGTCGGTGGGGGGAAAAAAATCATCCTAGTTGTCTTTTTCTTGTTCATTAGTGGGAAAAGGATAATCTTGTTTTTCACATGGAGATGATCTATTTGAGAATTTAGTATTTTAGGAATTTAAAAGTGAAATATAATATTTTTATTTAAAATATAAAGTTTGATTTCATTCTTTATTTGGTGAAAATATGATTTTAATCGACCTAATTTCTAATCAATTAAATTAAATATAAATTAAAACTTGTAAAAAGCAAGTCATAAGATATCTTTTGTGATGTTCTATATCAATAATTTGAACACCACATCTCCTTTTTCATTATCTACTTATTAGTAAATAAACAAATTTGAAAAATCAATCAATTGACCAAAAACTATTGGGCATGTGGATGGCATTACAAAACATAGGTTACCACTAGCTTCATTGCCATTGACCCATCATATCAAACTCTTAAATCTTAATCATGCACAACCACCTACAACTTTTCAAATTGAACCCTAACCTCCATAAAACTATCATCCACAAACCGAATCCACCCCCAATTAATAATCCAAACCTCTTATTCTTATATGGCATTAGTCCATTATTAGTTTGACATGCTGAACTCTTTGTTAGCTCATCATCTTATAATATAAAGCCCATTTGGTCATAGGTTAATTGTACTTTGCTTTGTACTACACTCATATATCTGTCCATATATACGCAATCTCTTATATAATTTTTGTTCGAAATTCACATATGAATGAAGTTTCACGTTGAATAAAAATTACAAGAAAGAGGTGTTGTCTTCCTCGCAACTATAATTTTTTTTTTCCTAAGTCTATCATAGTTATAGTTTAATAAGAAGTGTCAAATTTTATGGTAAATACATTTTCTTTAGAAAGAAAACATAATAAAGTAATGCCACTTTTTTGCTAAGTAATAACGTAATGTCAGTTATTAGCCAAATAAAGAGACTAAACATGGTCCAATCCAATCCTATTATTTATTTGCAAGGCTTCTTGTTCAATATTCAAATTTCAAAACTTAAAAATAATAAAATAAAATAAAAAAGTTTTAATGGCTTTTATGGGCAAGGTACAAATTTGGGCCAAATGTGGGCCCGTAATAATGGGCCCAATGGCCGGTGCACAAACCACACGATTGCGTCAAGGTAGGCCCATATGAAAAACGTTTGCCAATTCAGAAGATTTGCCAAGTGCATGTAAAATTTTATTAATTAAACTGGGCTATAGTTTAGTAGCAAATAATTAAACTGTGGAGGTGAAAGATTCACCCAGCCAAAATTTACCCTTCTTGGGTTAAACCTTAATCTTTAATCTCCAACGAGAGGGGGAGACTAGAGAGATTATTTTTTGATTATGAGAGAGAGTATTAAATCAAAGGACAATTTAGTCATTTTCTTTAGGAGCTAGACACTAGCTAAAAGTAGTGAAGGTCACATACATAACTTCTCCGCCAAAGTTAACCTCTAAAATAGACGGCAAGAGGTTCATTATAACAAAAATCTCAAACTAGGGAGTTATTCGTGCATTTTCAAAATTTGGGAAGACATTATAATTTGGGTGAAAAATCAGTGCAAAAGTATAATTTTCCCTTAGTTATAGTAGCTTCTTTCCCTTAGTTATATCCGCTCCTAATAATAGTTCTTTATTATCAGACCAAAATATCAATCAGTTTTTGGTGTATCTCTTATTCAACTATCAAAAATTTTACCAGTTAAACTAATTAGAATTCACATAAATAGTTCATACTTGAGACAAAGAAAAGAAGAAAAAAAAAGTAATGTATATTTAAAAAACAAAAAGATAAAAGTAGTAGTAATGGCCTAATCTCAGCAATTATGGACTCCGCGAGGCTAATCCCCGATGGTCCGTTGCAAATATTCTGAAGATCCTAACTGATTTGTTGGCCCAAAACTTAGTTAAATGGGCTGAATTTTGTGAAGACTATGGGCCTGCTTCCATCTTCTCTATTCCTGTCTTGTATATATAAATTCATGTTATTCAGCCCATAAATTTTTGGACTTTTACTTATGCACGAAGATCCAAAAGATTTTTTGGCCCACAACTTAGTTATATGGGCTGCATTTTGTAATTAAGGGCCCGCTTCCCACTTTTCCTTTCCTATCTAGTATATAAATTCATGTTATTCAGCAACAGCAACCGAAAAAAAAAAGAACTCAATTTGAAATTTTCGAAATTTTCATCATCCTTAAGATGGTGAAGGGGAAGAGGTTTGATAGACTTCTAAATAAACATGCATTTCATTATTTAAGTGTTACGAGGATGAAAGGTGGTTTGCTTAGGTATTTTTTATACTTGGGATATTTTGTATTCCGAAACCTTTTTTTTTTTATTTTGTGAGAATCCCTCCAAAGATTTTATAACTTAGAAAAGTGGCTTATCAACCGAAACAAGAGTACTGATGTCTAGAGGAACAAACTCCATCTAGACAGAGAAAGAAGAATAAAACCTAGTTTTCTTTGTCAAGGCATCAGCAGCATAATTACCTTGCCTATAGGTATGAGAGAAACTAAACTCCTAAGAAAGCTTACATAAGACATAGTATCTTTAACTAAGTGGCCAAAAGCAGAATGAAATGGAATCAGTGTTCCAAACTTGTCAGTGGATGAGTAATTGATACCCATCTAAAATGGGAATTTTGTACCACAATAACTTAAAACTGTGAGCATTTATATATTTCTAGGAGGTGTAGCACGTAAAGTACATTCAATTTATTCTTTTCATTGATTGATAACTTGTAACTCCATACTATATAATTGTTCAACTTAATCATCATTTGATTTCTCCTTCTGTGCTGAACTTGAAAAGTATCATATAATGGCAAATTAAAACCCCTACATTAACAAGTAGTTATTACAATGAAATTTCTTTTAGTAAAGGGCAATAGACATGTTGATTGTCCCATGCTTTTTAATGTAAGCAACATATTGATAAATAAATCATATATAGGTGCATCCACTGCCTTTTGAATCGACATTTACAATCCCAATTTCACCATTGTATGGAAAGTTTTATTAATTGAACTCAACATGATTGGATTTGTTGAGGGAAAAAATCAAAATTAAAATAGAATTGTGCTTTGCTCTGAATCAGAATGGCAACTTGCAATTTTACTCATGGTTATTGAAAACAATCAGATAAAAAAGTTAGTTGGCACTAGAATTGCAAAGCTGAACCCTAGAACAGATCAATGATATGGCCAACTAAGAGACTAAAAGAAATTACTATGACCTAGAATAAGGAAGGGGTTTGCCACTAAGAAAGTGACTGATCAAAGAAAGTGCTCTCAGTGGCTGGTAGCTTGGCACTGTATGCCCTGCCCCTCTTACAGTTGCAAATGTCAGGTCTCCCTTATACTTTTGTGCATACCCACCAACCTATAACACCAACAACAACAAAAATTATTTAAAAAATGTACATGTATTGTAATTCTTTTAGAAGTAAAAAAGACCTATGAAAATACCTGAGATAAAAATGATAGGCAAAACAATAAGTCTTAAGTCACAACGTAATTAGAAAGTACTCTAAGAAAAATAAAGTTACCTCTCTGTCGATGAACCATGGATACCATGCAGTCTCTATAGGAAGCCTCATTTTGTTTAAGGAGTACTTTGTTGAAATAACAGGAACCCTTCCATCAGTATCACCGCTGCATTTCACCAAACAAAGACTCATTTCAAATTTGAAAAAAAAAATTAACTATCATATATTGATAGGATAATGATGTGAAGATATAATCCACAATTCTTCTTTAAAAGTCCTTTAGTATTTTATTACACCAATCAAGGTGATGCTTATCTAGTAATTAAATGGATTCAATATGATTTGATTGCTTCTAGTATTATGTTGTTCATAACCTTTTTTATTTCCTTTAAATTCTAAGTAGTGGGAGTTATCAAGTAGGTAGAGAACTTTGTCATCCAAGCAACCATGAACCATGTAATTATCCATAAACGAATTGACAATGATAATAATTTAAGGGTTTAATTAACGGGTGTCCTTAGTGTGTTTATTAATGGATCATTTTAGAAAAGTTTTTATACTACTTTTATAGAAAATATAAAAAACTATAAAATAAAATAAAAAATCAGTTACTTTTTTCTTTACTTATAAAAAGTTTTAAAAAAAATTTCCTAAACCAATGTCTTTAGGATGGTCGAGTTAAATTTTTTTTTCATTCCCTTAAGTCATTAACCATGCCAAAGATGATACTCTTACCTGAAAACCCACACTCTAATGCCATTGGCCATGAATTCTCTCAAAAGGGGAATGATGGTTGATGGGCTATCTATCCATTTTCCAATGATATCACTGCATGATTCCCAGTCATGTGTGAGTTTAGTAACATTGGCATGCATGGCTTCTTGAACATCAGGCCGATTCAGATAAGCATACACGTAGTAATCACTACATGGATCCACATCCAATATCTGCACACAAAAAAACAATAGAACAATTTATTTCAAATTATTAAGAGCAAATTAACATTCATATAATTTCATTATATAAATGAGCCCCGCTTTTTAAAAATTTAACTTCCAACTTCTAAGATTCATGCAACATGAACAGTGGTTGAAGAAAATTATTTTCCTAAACTAATTTTTAAGCTAAAAGCACAATGTTTGTTAAAAATTGAAGTTCTAATGGATCTTAGAAATCATGTGCTTTCTAAAGGAAATAAAAATTACAAAACTTACAAGAACGAGTTAAAGATATGATGGTCTAAGAGATCTAAATTTATTACTAACCCATAGACTTGTACTACAATCTACAGCTAAGATTAGGGTTATCTCGCTTATTCTGTAGCAAAGTATATGAACTTATAATAAGTTTGGCCCTCTTAAACGCAATACATTACAGTCCTCAACAATCAACAGAAACATTCATTATCAAAAAAAAACTTACAGAGGCTTTCTTGGGATGAACTGTGAGATTGGTATTGTGGCACAAGGGAGCATAAATGTTATAGATATCAATAGGGTCAATAGATATTGAGGCTAAATCATAGCCTTCATTGCACTGACTAGACGATTTGGTTGCATTGGGTGAGAAATCACAATACTTTTGCATTTTGTTGTTAGCTTCGTCGGAAATGATAACATGGGTGGCAAGGTAATCATACATTCCCTTTTCGTCAGTTTCATCATTAATCACTGCATTTCCAATCTGCATATATAATGAACAAGAAATCAATGAGATGCATAAACATTGAAATAACACAATCTATTGTGAACTATAGAATATAAAGGGAATGAGAGCAAGACTGAGATGCTATTTTTGTTTTTACATTTTTTTTAATCTTTAATCTATATGCATGACTAACTCAACCTCTCCATTTCATAGTATTTATTTATAACTTTACTAACTTATAAAGATTTTTTTTTTATTTAAAAAAAATGATAAAAGAATACTTAAACATTTTTGTAACAAAATTTATAATTGTAGAAATTTTGTGCCTACTTGTATAACAATAGCTTAAAGGGGATTACTTTTAAATTTTTTTTTTCCTTCCCTTCTTACTTTAGTTAATATTTTGAACCTAATTTGCACCAAAACCCTTCCCAGGAAAATAAGATCATCATCATGAATTAATAGTTCTAATTCTACTATTTAAAATATTGTTTCCTACAGCTTACTTTTATTGATAAAATTGTACTTAGAAAGAAAAAAAATTTTACTTAGAAAAATAAGGTCTTAAAAATATATACATAAACAAATGATTTAAATAAAATAATAACAATAACCAAACAAGCATTAAATCGTGAAAAAACAGTTAACAAATTTAACAGTACCCAAAGTGGGTAATGGGCCAAATGTAGCCCAGATGGTCCATAGAGTGGTCCAATTCATATAATAAATTAATCTAATTTGTGACCCAATAATGATGGCCGTAATCATGACAAACTAGAGGGCTAACAGGAAAGTTGGGAAACAATCAATTATTCTGGGCCATTGGACCAGTCCATGCACTTAAAATGTTTTTGTACTTGTGAGGTATTAGTACTACTTCTAAATATAGATAATATAATTCTATTCAATTATAACAAATTTGTATGTATACCTTTGAATTGTGACACTTAATTTTTTATTTTTATCTAATGGTCGATTAAATTATTGTAGTCCTGAATAGCATTACACCATGTAAATCAAATCAAACTTTTGTGAGCCATATATGATCACTTAGAAAAAAGTATGTTATTTTTATATAGATTATTGTTTTAAGTCATGTTTTTCTTTTCCCATTGTAGCACAAAAAATGAAATTGCGCTTTGCATGTTTTTCACTGTTGACCTTTCTTTCCTTGGTGATCATGGATTTCTTAGTTCATTCAAAGTGGAAATTCATTGAGTTGGACCCACTGTTAGCACCATTTTTCTTCACCATCATGAAAATTATAGGAGAAAAAAACAAAAGGCAAAGAAACATGGTGTAACTTCTAAGATTCAATCATCCTCATTGTAAAGCACAAGCATATATTTTTGGGGGAGAAAGAGAGAGACTTACAATGATTCCTTTGAGGTTGATAAGGGTCTTGTTAGCCTTTTTATTATGTTGAAGAATGGTATGAGCAAGTTGAGGAACATAATGCCCAGCATAACTTTCTCCAGAAATATAAAACTCTCTATTCTTGTATTCTGGAAATCTTTCTAGCCAGTTAATCACAAACCAATAACTGTCTAAAGCTGTTCTACTATCTCCACTCGTATTATAATCCGATGTTCTATTGGAGTATGAAAATCCTACCCCAGCAGGAGACTCAAGAAATAAAACATTTGCAGCTGAAAATAAAATTTCAAAAAAAAAAAAAATTGAGCTTTCAGATTTGACCAAAGAATGAAAATTAAAATTCGAACTTCTTGCTAGGGCATAATAATAGTAATATAGTTGAATAAGAAACTTGACATTCAATTTCTATCTAAACCAAAAATTGAATGGTGTATTGATTTAATGATAAAAGAACAAAAATCAAAGAAACAGACGTCACAGGTTGACATTCTATTAAAAAATAATAATAATAATAATAATAATAATATTGTTATAAGATAACTATACCTTTATTCCATGCAAATTCATTTGTAAAAAGTGTTTTGCCATCACTGAGTACACGAAATGGTCCGAGCTCTTGCATTGCTCCATAAGCAAGAGATGAACAACCTGGGCCTGTGGAGAAATTAAACAAGGTTTAATCACCATATTAAAACATAGAATTAACTTCTTCTTTTTATTTTTGAACCAAAACTTAGTAATAACAAGGTTTCACATACTATAGAGTATAGATGTAGATAAAATTTCCTTTTTTAGAAAGTAGATGCAGATAACATGTAGATAACACATGTTATTAATTTGATATAATTATATCTTGTCAAATATATATTAATATATTTATCAATCTCAAAGTTTTGGGACTACAAAAACTTGGGATTATTGTTGTCGTGGTCAAATATAATAAACTTATAGCATTTTATTTTTACATGTCTATTTAAATTCATTAAATATATTCAAAACACTAATAAATTAATAATCCCAATGACAAATCCTCTTTTTATATGATAATAGCTTGCTTTAGGAGCAATTGACAATAGTTGAAAGTAAAAGTTTATTGGGTAGCCATACTTTTTTAAATGAGGAAGAGCAAATGGGCAATAGCCGCAATAACCTTGTTAAAAAAATAAATTATATCTGAATTTAAAGAGGTGATGATACTGTAACTTAAAATGCATGCTAAGCTTGACTATTCTAGTGTAAAAGAATAATAAATTAATTTATTAAATCATACATCCATTTGTAGTTTTTAATATTTTCTTTATTTTAAATTACAATTTGCAAGATAAAAATATGCAACACTCTCGCCGAGAAATCCTCCAGAAGAGTGAGTTTTGGGATTTGATTTGCAGAGCTTCCACAAAAGGCAGACCGTGTCTACGGTGAACTCGTTTTTTTTTTTTTATATATATATATATATATTATTTATTTATTTATTTATTTAAAAATAATAACACTTTTTTTTAGAATCTTTTTTAAATAATAATTGAGCAAGAGGGGTTGAAATGTCTTTCAATAAGAGTGTGACAATTATAGGTATTTATAATAACAATAATATATATAGGCAATTTTTTAGGTGGAATTTTTTTTTTCCAATCAAGATTTTGGAAAAAAAAAATCATTATAAATATTATAGTTATATATACACCTCAATTACAACTTCTCATCTTCATAGTATTAATAATATAGTTATAAATAGGCAAAGAAGCCACTAATCATTCACATTTTTTTCATTGAAGAATAATCATTCACATTTTTGTACAGTAACACACATAATATTGTTGAAAATGTTCTTATAATTATGATACCTCCCAACCTATTCTAGGTATTATCATGCAAAGGTATGGCCTCACTTCAGAGAGAGAGAGAGAGATAGAGAGAAAAAGAGTCCCAAAGAAAGAGGGTGTAACCACCACATAACTAATTATGAATTTTTCAAGAATTCTAGTTCAGGTTCTTATGGCTTTTTTATGGGATATTTTAATACATTCCTATCCAAACCATCTCTGGCTGTCTCCCTCTAAAGGAACCAAAAATGAAAAGAAATGAGAAAAAGTCCAAAACCATAGCCAAATAATCAAAGAAAAAAACCAAAAGGATAAGAAGACTCTCTGCATTATACAAACAACCTACATTATTTGTGCTAGCTAGTGACAATTATGATCAGTTTGGAGAGATTGATAGAATAGATGAAAGTTTACCTCCATTGAGCCAAAGAAGAAGAGGCAAATCCTTAGAATTCTCAGCTTCAGTAAAATAATAATATAGTGCACGACCAGCTAATTTATTCACTGTAACATAGCCACCATATTGAGAGAAATTCACTTGGGGTTGTCCAGGCAATCTCACAATCCTATCTTTCTCCTTCAAACCCACTTCATGATCAGGATGAACATGATTATCGACCTTATCGGCTTCATCGACAACATTACTTACCTCGAAAGGACTAGTGTCCACACCCAAACTTTCCTTCAACTTTGGCTTGAAAAGAAAATCTAGAGCCTTTCCTTCCTTACCAACGCTTCCATGAGTTTGAGCCAAAAGGCATGAAACACTGAAAAAGAATAGAACCCAACAAATGGTTTTACTTCCCATTGAAACTAACAGAGAGAGAAAGAAAACAATGGAAATGGATGGTTATATATATAGTAGAGTCGAAGAAAGATAGATTGTTTAATTTAGACGGGTACGTTTCAACTAGCATGAAAGGTTAAAAATGCAAAGAGATTTTCTTCTTCTTTTTTTATATCACAATGATAATATATGTGGACCAAATTGCTAGGGAATTGTTTGTTACCATGTGGTCAATGTTGAGAGAGTGGTTTATCATTTGTTCGAAATTTCCTCTGTTTCTAAAGGCTGTTAATTAGTGAAATTCGGGGATTGTTTCTTTGACCAAACCGTGAGAATTGGAATTTGGTGCTATATTTAAACTGCAATATATGTTTCCATCTGTCAATTTGTCAATATTATAGAGAAGTTGCAGGCTCAAATTTAAGGTGTTTGCGGTGTATTTTTTTGATATTTTTGGAAAGATTCAATTTTGGAAATAACCAAAAAAAAAAAAAAAAAAGATATAGATAAAATTCCTTTGTAGTTTTACTTTAAAATCCAAAAAATCTTACTAATGCACACCCTTGATGCGTTGGTCACTTATACTTGTGGGGTGTGAGGGGCAAGGGCCGGAGTTCAAGTCTCCAGGATGGAGCTAGAGTAGAATTTCTATCTTATATAAAAAAAATAAAAAAAAATAAAAAATCCAAAAATCCTGGGTGTATTTTGTTGATATTTAGGACAGATTTATTTTTATAAATAATAATAATAAAAAAAAAAAAGGAAACAGACAAAATCCCATAGTATTTTTACTTTAAAATTCAAAATCCTTTGAAAGTTTGAGTGTAACATTTAGTCCTACATAATTAATATTGTTTGTTAATTTTTTTTTTTTTTTTTTTTTTGAGAAAGAAGACCAAACTTTTATTAAGTAGGAAGGCCAGTCAAGTCGGCCTGAAGTACAAGAAGAATATCTGGTAGTACATCCTCCATCCAGACTTGCATTTGCGGTTGAGAAACTGCTCTTTTTGCTAAAGAATGAGCTACAGTATTACAATGTCTACGCATGTGAGAGTAATTTATTTTTGAAAAACAAGAGGCGAGATACTGAATGTCCTTCATTATGTGTCCAAAGCTTGACAGATAGTGAGTATTGTTTTCTAGTGCTGAGATGAGTGTCTGCAAGTCTCCTTCTAAGGTTATTTGCTGAAACCCGGTCTCTAGTGCTAGCTCCAAAGCCCTCCTTGCTGCCATTGCTTCCACTTCGATAGCTGAAAAAGGGAGTATGGTTTTTTCCGAGAGAGAGAGCATGACTTGTCCCTCAGAATTCCGGATAACCACTCCCAAACCGGCGCTATTAAATAAAGCTCCATCGAAGTTCACTTTGTAAGTGTTGCTGATCGGAGCTTGCCAACTGGTTGGTGTTCGCCCCACTGGAGTGATGGTTGAGGAATTATAGAGTTTAAATTCGGTCAGCCTTTCTTGTGCCTGTGTTAGCAGCTCGTTGAGTGTGGTTGCTGGTTTTCCGAGGCAAAGATTATTTCTTCGTTACTAGATTGCCCACGCCACCATGGAGAAGAGTGTTGGGTCCCTGTTATCTGCAAAAACACAACCAATTAGATCAATAAAAGAGGTCGCCTGCTTTAGGCAACTATGATTCCAGAGCTCCACTTTTGACCACAGATCGAGTAGTTTCGGACAGTGGTATATTGCATGGGTCACGTCCTCCTTCTGGTCTTTGCATTGTTCACAGAGGTCTTCATCAATGATTTTCCTCTTCATCAGGTTCGTCTTTGTAGGTAAAGAATTTTTTGCTGCTCGCCAAATAAAATTTTTTACCTTACTCGGAACCTGTAAACTCCATACTGCCTTCCAAAGAGGTTTCAAGTACTCAGGATCAAAATGGCCAGGTTAAGCAGATTGATACTCTTGTTGCAAGAAAGTGTATCCCGATTTGACCGTGTACTCCCCATTTGGGGTGAAAGGCCAAGTGAGTGTATCTGCCTGGTCCGTGTGGCTCAAGGGGATCTTTTTTATCATGTCTGCTTCAAAGCTTAACAGATTTTCATCTAACACATCTGCCTTCCATGATTTGTTATCAGCATCCATGAAAAAACAAACTTTAGCGCCTGCCAATGCTTCTGTACAAGGTGAAATAATTTTTGGGGAGTGTTTTGCAGGCAGCCACCGTGTACCCCAAATTGGAACTGAACGTCCATCACCAATCCTCCAAACCGCACCCTTTTGTATCACTTCCCTGCCCTTGATTATGCTCTTCCATGCATATGAGGCTGAACTCGGGCTCTTTGCTTCCATGATTGTGCAGTTGGGAAAATACCTGGCCTTGAAAACTCTATAAAACAGTGATGTTTTATCATGCAAGAGTCTCCAAGTTTGTTTTGCAAGTAAGGCATCGTTGAACCTTGAAAGATCTTTGAAACCCATCCCCCCTTGTGTCTTCGGTTTGCAAAGCTCCTCCCACTTTGTCCAATGGATCTTTCTGCCCTCTCCTCTTTGTCCCCAAAAGAATTTTTTAACCAAAGCCTCAATATCATGGCACAAACCACGTGGTAGCTTGAAACATGACATCGCATATGTGGGCAAAGCTTGAGCCACTGCCTTGATTAAAATCTCCCTTCCTGCTTGGGATAATAGTTTCCCTTCCCATCCCTGCAGCTTTTTCCACACCCTCTACTTTATATTGTCAAAACTCTCTTTTTTTCTTTGACCAATGAAAGATGGTACGCCTAAGTATTTTTCATATTGTTGCACCACCGGTACTCCAAGAGCATTTTTTATTGTGTTTTGCATGGCCAGAGTAGTTGATTTGCTAAAAAATAGAGTGGTTTTGTCTCTATTTATTTGCTGCCCAGATGCTCCTTCATACTTGGTTAAGACTTCCAATAGCTTTTGGCACTCACTTTCTTTTGCCCTGCAGAAAATAAGGCTATCTTCTGTAAAAAGAAGGTGGGTTAGTCTAGGACCATTCCTGCAAATAGAAACCCCCCTTATATCGCCCATTATTTTAGCTTTTTTTAACAAACCATGAAAGCCCTCTGTACATAATAAAAATAAATAAGGGGAGAGGGGGTCGCCTTGTCGAAGGCCTCTAGTTGGAGTAATATGCCCTTGGGGTTCCCCATTTATCAAAACCGAGTATGTGCCAGTAGAAATGCACATCATCATCAGTTTAACCCATGCCTCTGCAAAACCCATTTTCCGCATCAGTTTCTCCATGTATAGCCACTCCACCCTATCATAAGCCTTGCTCATGTCCAACTTCAATGCCATGTACCCTATGTTACCTGATGAGTGATTCCTCATATAATGTAAAGTCTCAAAAGCCACCATGATATTGTCAGAAATTAACCGATCCGCCATGAAAGCACTTTGATGATCGGAAATAAGCTGTGGCATAAGTTTTTTCAACCTGTTTGCCAACACCTTGGAAAAAACTCTAAAAAGAACATTACTGAGGCAGATAGGCCGATACTGTGAGACATATTTAGGATTTTTTACTTTAGGAATTAAAGTAATAAAAGAGTGACAGAGTGCATTAGGCAGAGTACCTGAATTTAAATACCACAAAATTGCTTCAGTAACATCGGGACCTACCAAAGACCAATAGCTCTGGTAAAAAAGTTGTGGCATGCCATCCGGTCCAGGTGATTTTAAGGGTGCCATCTGCTTTAAAGCCATTTCAACCTCCTCTGAAGTAAACTCTTTTAGCAACTCCCCATTCATGTCTTCTGTAACCTTTGTAGGTATTTGCTCCAAAATCCCCTCAAAATCCACGGGTTCACTAGAGGTAAAGAGTTTTTGATAAAACTGAACAACAATATCATTCACATGACTTGGGTGAGTGTACCAATGACTGGTTTCATCATATAACCCTTTGATGTAATTTCTTCTTCTTCTTTGCGTTGCTTTACTATGGAAGAAGCGGGTGTTTTTTATCTCCATCACGAAGCCATTGCACTTTGGATCTTTGTGCCCACATTTTTGCCTCACGGTCACGAAGTGTGAGTATTTGTTTTTCCAGGTATTTCATTCTTTTGTTGTTGCCTCCATTCATCGCAATCAATTCAGCTTTCGCCAACAATTTTCTTGTTTTTTCCAATTCTTTCCTCACATTTCTGAAATTATTTTTACTCCATTTGGTCAGCTCCTTCCCACACTCATCCACCTTTCGTATCACCTTGAAAGCCTCATTTTCCCCACTGTCCCGCTGCCACACAGCTTGTACTGTGTCCGTGCAGCCTTGTTCAGTCAGCCACATCTGTTCAAATCGAAACGGCCTCTGTTGTGAACAATCCATCCCATCCGGTACTATCAAAATAGGTCTATGATCAGATGCATCGGCCTCCAAATGATAAATTTTGGTGTCCGAAAATAAAGACAGCCAATCCGAAGTTGCCACAGCTCTATCAAGGCGCTCCCACACTGTATAACCCACAAAATGTTTGTGCCATGTGAATTCAGATCCCACAAAACCCAAATCAATAAAGCCGCATTCATCAATCACCTCTCTAAGTGCTTGCATCTGCCCATGTGGCCGAGTTCTACCACCCCTTTTCTCTGATTGTTTTGTTATCTCTGATTGTTTGTTAATTAGATAATACATAAACTTCCTACGATTTTTAAATTAAAACAAAGTTCCAGTAGCATTTTTCTAATGTGAAAATACAACTCTAAATATAAACATGTATATTATCACGTGAGCATGTATAAACAGGGATAGATTTTGTGTTTTAGGGAGAAACCACAAATATTTTTGTGTATTTTTCCTTCAATTTATTAAAAAAATAGTACATTAAAATATTAAATGTGTCTTAACTTGTCTTAGTCAGAACTCAGAAAATTAGTTAACAAGTCCATTTTATATTATCATTTAATGAAATAATGACACTACAAAAAAGGTATCTCTGGTGGAATCGTTTGGTGAGCAATAAGACAACGAAATAAGATAAATTTTCCTTTTTGGTTTTTACTAAGTTTAATAATATTGTAAATTTCGCTATCCGGCTGCAATGCTGTAATTTGTTGTCATTATTTCTTGTGATAATCCTTCATTGCTTTCTTGATACTAAAAACAAAATTAGATTACAAGTTACATCCTTTAAATTTTGAGTTATTTTGATTTTGTTCCCTTCTGTAAAGTTTGAATATTTTTCCCTACTTGCATTCATGTTCTTTAAAAACCGCATAATCTCCAAAACAGTAGCCATGAATGAAATAAGTAAAAAGGACAAAAAAAACTAAAAACAAAATTATATGGATTAATAAATTAATAAATAAAAAAATTGTTATTGTGGCTTAAATAGGGCTTAAAAACAACATAATTTTGTAAATTTTCGTCATTTTGAGTTTATGTGGTATTTAATGACCACCTTATCAATTGACATAGAAAATAAGGATGAAATTCAAAAGAATCAAAACACTATAATGTTAGGGATGAAAATCTAAAATTTTAAATTTAAGGAGGTGAAATGAAAATGAGATTGAACTTAGGGTATAACTAAAAATTTTAACTTAAAAATAATAAATTACTTTACTAAATTATACATGCATGCAATTGCAAAAGCCAAGGACAGAAAAGTTTGATCCAATGTACTATAGGACTTTCTGGATGGCCCTTGATTTGCTCTTGTCTAAATGGATTTTTCATTTTTCCATTTATTGTTATTCAATAATTGTGTAGTTTAATGTGAGACGCGAACTGATTTCATATATATACAAACAACAGCTTATTTTATATAATTGATAGCCATTTATAGTTTTTGTTTTGGTTTTTCTTTTCTTTTTTGTGCTGTTGAAAATACATTACTTTGAATAGACCCCACTTCTATAGACATGAAGAGAAATGCAAGCTAGGCAAGAATGCACATGCAATGTGAGCCCTACTTTGAGATTCCAAAATCCAAATATCTTCTACAGTAGCCAACATGGTATTAGTATTATGTAATATGTAATTGCCTAATAGCACCATTTAGATAGAACTATGAACAATTGTCTAATATTCATGTTCTCAAGACAACAAGTTTTAAAACTCCTAAAATTATGACCTATAATTCAAAAGACCATATGTTCTCACTCACTGATAGTCTGATACTTCAATCATTGATAGTCAGTAGTTTCAGTGCAACACTCTCAAATGAAGACTACGAAGTTCAAGTGTTCAAAACCCATGAAATCCAAATATGATCACTGGCCACCATAATTAGAGGGTCCCCTTATGGTTATAAAATAAAATAATTGATTTTTTTTCATTTTTGTTTTAGGAAAAACAATAAGTCTAGATGCCACTTTTTTTTTTTTTGGCACAATCTATTAAAAAATGACTTATCATAATTGGTACATAATAAAAAAAAATCATGAAAAATATAAAAATTTATCAAAAAAGTTAATTATTTTTTCTTTTCCCATAACAATATTTAAAAAATAATTCCTAAACCAATATTCTTAGAATATCCGTTAACTTTTTCCTAAAAATAATACTCATGAAATACAGTTGAGGTGTATTCTACCCTAATAAGTACAAGATCCACCCAAGAAAAGAATTACTAACTTTTTTTAACAACCTATTAAAGATGACTGATTATAATTAGTATGTACCCCTTGAATACAACTGAGTTGTACTCAATCCTAATACATACAAGACACCAAATATAAGAATGGACTTTCTTCAAAACCTATTAAAAATGACTTATTATAATTGGTACATAATAAAAATAGTACTCATGGAATATAGTTGTTATGTATTCTGTGCACCCTAATAAATATAAGCCACTACTTAATATAAGAATTAACTTCTTTTTTTCAAAACCTATTAAAGATGACTTATTATAATTAGTACATAATAAAAATAGTACTTCTATAACACAATTGAGGAGTATCTCACCCTAATAAACACAACCATTTAAAATAAGAATTAACTTTCTCAAACTATTAAAGAGAATTTACTTTTTATGTACATAATAAAAATAGTGTGTGTTCACCCCTAATAATAGTTTACTTTTTTTATATATATTTTTGTATTAAATAATTTGTATTTATTGTTGTGGAATATCATGTCACAATACTTCATGAAGCAAAGATATATGTGAAGGTAAGCAAAAGATAAATAAATTACTTGTCAAGAGGGACTGTGATGCAATGATTGAACCGTGGGGCAGTTGTGAAGGACCTTTTGTATTGGTCATTTGAATTAGATTAACAGAATAAGACCAATGGATAGCGATTCTCAAATGATTCCCATAGAATTGAGAAGGTTCCAAAAGTTCTCTGACTGGGATTTAAAGTTGTTTCCGTTGTGAAACTAATGGTCCGTATGGGCATGAACAAAAAGGAGAGGAAAAACAAAAACAAAAACAACAGCAATAACAAGATTAATTAGGAAAAAAAAGTAATAGTACGAGACAAAAGAAAACTAATATAAGGTATGGGTGATTGGGAGAACAGTAAGGACATCCAGTTGATGAGGTTGCACACGACTCTAAGATGATGAGGTTTTGATTATTGCATTCAATGAATAGGATTTGTCTTTTAGAGAAAAATGACATGTAACATTTAAGTACATATATATAGGGATAAAAACAATAGTTTTTATTTTATTTATGATGTTTACATATTTGTATTGTAGTCTAAACTATTGATTCATTCAGTTTTCACTATCCATAATGCATCTATGTGTTCAGAAAAAGGAAAACACTTATATAAAAAAGTAATGTCTTAGTCTTTTGATTAGACTATTCTATTCTTTATTCATAATACACCATGGAACTACTTGTAGATCATTCAAATAGTTTGATTGAGATTCAACTTATTGAAATGAGTAATTCTAGTGTCACATAAAAAATTACAACTTTTATCACAATTATCTTATCTGACAAACTTTGATTGACTATTTGTCACTTTCACATGGACCAATTACTTTTTATCCATTACTCGCAGTTTGTCATGTAAACAGTTGTGGTAGGAGTTGTGCATTTTTCTTTTTCTTTTTTTTTGGTATTGAAATATGTTGCAGAGTAACTTTTCTAAATCAGACTATTTCACTTTTTACCTGTGAACAACAACAGATAGACCAGAAATTAGGATTTAGGAATGAAAATTGGCAATGAGTTGTTCTGGGGCTGGATTAATTCAAGCCCAAATCCAATTAATTGGGTAAAGTTTGGGGGTGGGGAATAGAGAGCCCATTATGAGGGCCCAAGAAGCTTAGTGGGCTTGGATCTATTGTGTCCAATAATATTATGACAAGCAAGCAGCATCAGCTTCTTTATGCATTTTTTTTAGCCCAGCTCATCTCTGCGAAGTGTTGGACTTTACTTTTCATTTTCGTCATCTCCTTTCTTTTTCTTTTTTTTCTTTTTTTTTTCAATTAAATTCTTACAAGTTCTATACATTATTATATGACTAATATTACCAAAAATTTTATAAATTACAACATTTTATTTTTTACTATTAACAACTTACTAACTTTTAAAATCATTAAAAAAAAAAATTATGTTCATAATAGTAATAATAATGAAAATTTTATTATTATTATTATTATTACTACTATTATTATTATACACATATGACATCTTCCATCTTTAAAGTAATCTTGCATGTAATAGTAATGATTGATGCCTAATATATTTAATATTATTCTATAAAATTAGGTGACTTCGTAAAAAAATCTTAATGAAATTTTTAGGCTTTAGCAAACATCTAAACTTTTTTAATTGGATGGAAAGAGAAAGAAACCCAGGTTAAAAGACTTCCTAACAAGTAACACCTTTTTTTACGTTAATGTGGCATTGGGGCAAGTAAAGATAACATTAATTAAATAAACTTCTTCAAAATTCAACACAAGTTACATCCATGACTTTTGCTCCAAAAAAAAAAAAAAAAAAGTTACAACCATGACTTGAAGCAACCTCTTTCCCACAAGTAAAATTAATTGCAATAGTACTATACGGATTCTCTTCAAAAATCTACAATGTAATCACTATGTAGCAATTACGTTAGTTATTTTAAACGTGTAGTAATTCTCTATGTAGCAATGTAATCAACATATTTTACATGTATAAATGCATGAAAGAGGATTCTATGATTTTGTAAAACTTTTAATGCATTTTGCGTTATTTCAAAATTTCCAACTGTTTTTTTTTATGCATCAAAAGGAAAAACAGAGGACTAAAAGCTAAGGCCCTAACATATGATTTTTAGGGATTTGCAGTACTAGTGTGTTAACTAGTACTGCTAATTCTATCTCTTTTGGTTCATTTGGATGCTAATTTTGGCTTTAACTTTATTAATATGTGTATCTGGGACTCAAAAAAAGAATAAGTGTATTTGAAATAATTAGATGAAATGCATACAGCACAAGTCTTTTTTTTTTTAATAGAGCAAAATCCCCAAAGTTCAAATCATTTTGTGTGGTTAGATAATAACATTTGTTCTTCAAATTCCTTGTTTTTAAATTTTCAAATCTAAATACAAACCTTTGTAGATTTATGCTATTTTTCAAATGTTTTTTTTAAGTTAGGGACATTTCCCCTAAATATTATATAAATTTCTTATGGTTTATATCTTTCTAATGTGCGCATGCACTAAACTTTTATTTTATTATTATGATATTTGGAAGTTTGAAAGGGTTTTATTTAATTTCCTTATAAGTTGTAATTCAGAAGAAGCATCTTTCCTTTTGTATTTTTCTATGTTTCTTTATGCAAATTGGAGGTAATGGAAACCAAGAGGAACCAGCTCGCTAGATCCTAATATTAATAAAAAATGCAATATGCACGTTCTTTAATTTGTAATAGAAGCAGATTCTCAAAAAACAAAAATTGTAATAGAAGCAAATGCATATGAATATGTGATGGCCGCAAATAGGTATGTGCATTTTTTTTATACCTACTTATTATAAGAATATTATAAGAACCTTCGAAGAAAACCATTAGTCCGAGTAATGACCAAAGAAATACAAAGAACATGGCAACCCTCTATTTTATCTTCACCTATAATTCTGGACATTTGACTATTGCATCCTCTTAAGCTATCTCTATTACATTATTGTGATAAACATTACATGATTCCACTCACATGCATGTTTGTGATTTGATACTGCTAGACAGTACTGTTTTTTTTTTTTTAATAAGATAATTTTATTGAAAATGAAATGAGAACCTTAATTCCCCCATCAACCTCCCTAAAACATACAGAAAGGCCCAACTAGCAACTGCATGAGCTGCTTGCTTAGCATAGTAGCATACCTAAGAATATGAGAAAATTGCTAATCGTGAGTCTGTGACTTGATCCCAAAAAAAAAAAAAAAAATGATTATCCTCGCTAATAGATGCAATAGACCCATGGGTAAGAGAAGTCAGGCATAGATGATTGGACTAGATGACATTAAGGGCATCTTCTTCAAAAATAATATTAGTGACCCCAAAAACTTGCACTTTCAAATTAATTATTCTATCAATGTGTGATTTTCTTCACGCGTCAAAAAAGTTGGTTAGATATTAATTTTTAAATCTTCAATGAATGCGGCCTCTTTGAACACTTATTATTTTTTACTAGTATGTAGCCCCGTGTTACCGCACGCGAATGGATATATTATTAATCATGAGTTTATTCATGTTTAAAAGGCTCAATTAAGTCTAAATTTATATTATTAACCAGAAAATTTCATTAACAAAACTTAGCAATATATACATTTTACACAGAAAGATGAACCTTAGTGACAATATTTATCCAAAAGATCCATTCACGCTTTTGAATCTTCAATCTTTATTGGTGATTGAAATTTTCGTAGCTTAAAAAATTTTAAAAAAAAAATCCTTAGAGTTGTACTCATTTTGTAGTTTTATGATGAGTCATTTTGTAACATGATGGACATTTGTATGAAGAAAAAACCTCTGAAGTTCCATGGCTGATAAAAGAAATTCTCTCTAATCTTTTTTTATAGAGAGATGGGTTTGTGCGTGTTTTTATACATCCTTCATAGTTGTATTATCACGAAGCAGGTCCAATGAATTTAGATTGGTACTACCGATTCCCAAAGTATAAGTGTTTAATGTGTTATTAATTTCATTTCATTGGCTTCTGCACATGATAGCAAAATTAAAAATAATTAGATTGTACACGTGTATAGTAAAATTAGACTCTAATTTCATATTCAAATTAGACAATTGGAATGATAATATATGATAGTAACAACAATAGGAAAATTCAAATAAAATTTCGGATTAAATTGTAATAATCTGAATAAAAAATTACAGTAGAAAGACAAGGAAGTAACTTAACACCAACATTTAAAAATCAAATTGGACACATAGTACAAAATTAAACTGTAATTAGAAATTAATTTGATTCGATTTGAATTCTAAAATTGAACTTCAACTTAATATAATATATATGATTATATTTTTGTCACTTTCAACAAATTAACAAAATCTTAATCTAGACACACTAAATCTATTAAAAAATAAGAACTGATCATTGAGCTTGGAATCTTCTTGAAGACACCAATGAAGCGCTAATGTATGAGAGTGTGAAGCAAGGAAGAGTGAGATTGAACATTGTGTTTGAACTCGGCCTTGCTCTAAGAAATCCGTAAGGAGGAAGAGAGGGCAGTGTATGGATCTAGTTGGTAGAGGTTGAGAGAGGAGGAGACATGGGATGACGATATGGAATTAGAAAGAGATAATGTTTTACTTTTATAGTCTTTCTCGTTGGACTCTTTGGTTCTGGTTGTGGTATTAGAAGAGCTCCAGACTCTATTGAGATCACCCATAAAAGTGTGCAAGTGAAATGTTCTTGCTTAGGCCAATGAGTATTATTATTGTGGTTTTCTTAGCTTCCGTGTTAAATGTTAATGCATCATTTATTTGGGTACAAAAATTAGAAAATTTAGATAAGATACATGTCACAAAATTGGATTCTAATTTATAATCTCCATAAAAGTGTGCAGGTAAGATGTTCTTATTTAGGCCAATGAACATTATCATTGTGGTTTTCTTGGCTTCCGTGTTAAATGTTAATGCATCATTTATTTGGGCACAAAAATTTAAAAATTTAGATAAGATACATGACACAAAATTGAAGTCAAATTTATAATTTAATTAAATTTTTTTTTTTGAGTTTTGGTTAGGACAAGTGGCACAAAATTGAGAATCCAATTGAAATGTAATTGGATTTTCTCTCTGCTTCACCTATTATTATATATATAGATTGGGAAGTAATCATAGAAGCTTATGTTGTTCACTAGAACTCCAAGTTCTCTAAAAATGCTCTACGAATTGAACCATCATGTAATGAGCTAAAGATGATTTCTCTAAACCAATTTGAAAGAAATTTTTTTCTAATAAACTATATACTAAACACACACTTGATTAAATAAGTCAAATAAATTAGAAAATAAACTTAACCGACACCACCATATAGGCCATTATGATCCAATTTTCTCTTTTGAGAAATGGATCAATTTCTATTTTTTAGTATGGATTATATTACTACCAGTACTCTCTACCCTTAGGGCCTTCGTGGTTCCTACTCTAGTCTCCAGTAGATTATTCAAATCTATGCATGTATTTCTCAATTGAGCATTCATATTATTCTTAAATTTTCTTGTAAGACAAGAAAAAAAATATTTTCCTTTGTTGAATTATTCCTAATTTTATCTTTGAATTTCTTTATTTTGCATTTAAATACTTTTAAACGGAGATCTTCTTGACTCATGGGTTTGAACGTCTCCTATGAAAATTTTGAATTTCTTTATTAATAGTTCAACAATTATTCAATATCTCTAATTATTTGTAAGTTGTGATTAATTATTTATAATAATCACCTGAACAAAACAATGGCTTTCAAATTTGATTGCGGTCTAAATTTTCTATCATATGAATAATTTGATATAAAAGAACCCAAAAATTAAGTATTGTTATTGGTGCTGGTAGTCAATTCTAGAAAGTAATTAAATCAACGTGACTTATATATATATATATATATATATACTGTAATATTTCAAGCTAACTACATGATTTCAATTTCATGCATGCATGGGAAAATAAACAAAAACAACAACAAAAAAACTTGTAAACATGAAAAAGTGAAAAATGAACCAATTGAAGAATGAAAAGAGTATTTATGGACAATTAAGCAGAAACTCCATCAATGTTTTGAGCCTTTTCCTTCCTCTCAAATGGCCATGGTCTGAAGCCTTTGCGTAGTACCTTCTCAATTTCCTCAAGTGGCACACCTTTGGTTTCAGGAACCAAAAAGTAGATTGCTATTAATCCAAGAAAAGAAAACCCAGCAAACAAAAGAAATGTGCCCCATGAACCCAAAGCCTCTGTGAGGGACAAGAAGTTCATGCTGACTATCAAGTTGGCTGTCCAATTTGACATAGCTGCGACCCCTCCACCAAAACCTCTATACTTCAGTGCGTATATCTCTGCATTCACTATCCAAGGGCCTGTCCCCATGCCTAGGGAGTAAACTATGATGTAAAACCCTAGTAGTAAAACTGCAAAGAGCCCTAATTTGCTAGGGCAACCCTCATCATACCACACTCGATGTTGTTGAGTAGACATGTTTCCTATTGCCTTTTCATTTGCCAAGCAAGACCCAGGTTGGAACTGCTTACAAAAAAAAAAAAAAAAGTCAATACACGAAGCTCATGAAGTATACAAGATAATAGGGTATGAGTGAGTCATGCCAAAACAACTAATTTGTAGCTAAATGGTACAAAAACCTTATTCAAAACTTTTTTTTTATGGTAGAATTTTTACTCTAGCAGCCTAATTTAAGTGTATATGTGTGTGAAACTCTTTCCTGGAGACTTTAACATCAGCTCTTATCCCCCACACCCCACAAGCACTTATACTTGTGGAGTGACCATCGCACTAAGGATGTGCAGTAGTACCTAATTCAAAACTTTATTTATAATTTTATATTGATATAGTATCAATTATATTTGTTGCCACGTCAATTTGAAAGTCTTTTATAATGAAATTAGTAGTAAGTTAAGCACTTTTTAAAGAGTATTATAGATTAAGTGAAGAAGTAATACTATGATAGTTATAATATTTATTATATAGGTTTACAAACTAATGTATCAACTTTTAAAAATAAAAGAAAAATAATGATACTACGTATATTTGACTACATAATGTTCACAAACTAATGTAGGAATCAAACTGATTAGTAGATTTTAACATCAAAAATGAATGTTTGAATTGACCATGAGATAAAAGAATGATCATCCTGGTAGTAAACTAATGTTTCAACTTTTAAACATAAAAGAATGATTGTTAACATGCTCCAATCACATTTGTTGTTGCGTCAATTTGTAAGTTTTTTGTAACAAATTAGTAGTATCTTTAACATTTTTCTAAGTCAAGGCAGGAAATCATACCTTGTCACCTTCACTTGCACAGAAGCGCATTTTTGTTTCAAACAGGTCATGCAATTCCATCTGGAAGTGTCAGGGGCTGAAATGTAAGCTGTGCAAATACTGTTGTTGCCAAAATGGCTAGCGTCATAGTTGTTTATCCCTGGTGCATGTTGAGAAGATTGATAAAACACAGTAGATAGCATAACAAGGCCAATGATAATTAAACTGTGGAGGTGAAAGACTCACCTAGCCAAATTTTACCTTTCTTGGGTTAAACCTTAATCTTTAATCTCCAACGAGAGGGAGAGACTAGAGAGATTATTTTTTGATTATGAGAGAGAGTATTAAATCGGAAGACAATTTAGTCATTTTCTTTGAGCTAGACACTAGCTAAAAGTAGCGCCGAAAGTCACATACATAACTTCTCCATCAAAGTTAACCTCTAAAATAGACGGCAAGAGGTACATTATAACAAAAATCTCAAATTAGAGAGTTACTAGTGCAATTTCAAAATTTGGGAAGACATTATAATTTGGGTGAAAATTCAATGTAAAAGTATAATTTTCCCTTAGTTATATTAGCCTCTTTCCCTATGAATAGTTGAGACTTTTTTTCTTTTTTAGAGTTTTACAACCTACAATGTCTACTCCTAATAACAGTTATTTATTATCAAACTAAGACATCAATCGGTTTTTGATATATCTCTTATTCAACCATCAGAGACTTTACTAATTAAAACTTACAAGAATATTCCGTTGCAAAAATTCTGAAGATCCAACTGATTTTTTGGCCCAAAACTTAGTTAAATGGGTTGCATTTTGTGAAGACTATGGGCCTGCTTCCATCTTTTCTAATCCTGTCTTGTATATAAATTCATGTTATTCAGCCCATAAATTTTTGGACTTTTACTTATGCACGAAGATCCAAAACATTTTTTGGCCCACAACTTAGTTAAATGGGCTACATTCTGTAGTTATGGGACTGCTTCCAACTTTTCCATTCCTATCTAGTATATAAATTCATGTTATTCAGCAACAACAACCAAAAAAAAAAACTCAATTTGAAATTTTCATCATCCTTAAGATGGTGAAGGGGAAGAGGTTTGATAGACTTCTAAATAAACATGCATTTCATTATTTAAGTGTTACGAGGATGAAAGGTGCTTTGCTTAGGTATTTTTTATACTTGGGATAGTTTTGTATTCCGAAACTTTTTTTTTTTTTGAGAATCCCTCCAAAGATTTTATAACTTAGAAAAGTGGCTTATCAGCCAAAACAAGAGTACTGATGTCTAGAGGAACAGACTCTGTCCAAACAGAGAAAGAAGAATAAAACTTAGCTCTCTTTGCCAAGGCATCAGCAACATAATTACCTTGCCTATAAGTATAAGAGAAACTAAAACTCCTAAGAAAGCTTACATAAGACATAGTATCTCTAACTAAGTGACTAAAAGCATAATGAAATGGAATGAGTGTTCCGAACTTGTTAGTGGATGAGTAATTAATACCCATCTAAAATGGAAATTTGATACCACAATAACTTAAAACTGTGAGAATTTATATATTTCTAGGAAGTGTAGCACGTAAAATACATTCAATTTATTCTTTTCATTGATTGATAACTTGTAACTCCATACTATATAATTGTTCAACTTAATCATCATTTGATTTCTCCTTCTGTGCTGAACTTGAAAAGTACCATATAATGGCAAATTAAAACCCCTTGATTAACAAGTGGTTATTACAATGAAATTTGTTATAGTAAAGGGCAATAGACATGTTGATTGTCCCATGCTTTTTAATGTAAGCAACATATTGATAAATAAATCATATATAGGTGCATCCACTGCCTTTTGAATCCACATTTACAATCCCAATTTCACTGTTGTATGGAAAGTATTATTGATTGAACTCAACATGATTGGATTTGTTGAGGGAAAAAATCAAAATTAAAATAGAATATTTGTGCTTTGCTCTGAATCAGAATGGCAAATGCTTGCTATTTTACTCATGGTTATTGAAAACAATCAGATAAAAAAGTTAGTTGGCACTAGAATTGCAAAGCTGAACTCTAGAACAGGTCAATGATATGGCCAACTAAGAGACTAAAAGAAATTATTATGACCTAGAATAAGGAAGGGGTTTGCCACTAAGGAAGTGACTGATCAAAGAAAGTGCTCTCAGTGGCTGGTAGCTTGGCACTTGATGCCCTGCCCCTCTTACAGTTGCAAATGTTAGGTCTCCCTTATACTTTTGTGTATACCCACCAACCTATAACACCAACAACAAAAAATTATTTAAAAAATGTACATGTATGGTAATTCTTTTAGAAGTAAAAAAGACGTATGAAAATACCCGAGATAAAAATGATAGGCAAAACAAGAAGTCTTGAGTCACAACGTAATTAGAAAGTACTCTAGGAAAAATAAAGTTACCTCTCTGTCGATGAACCATGGATACCATGCAGTCTCTATGGGAAGCCTCATTTTGTTTATAGAGTACTTTGTTGAAGTAACAGGAACCCTTCCATCAATATCACCGCTACATTTCACCAAACAAAGACTCATTTCAAATTTGAAAAAAAAAAATTTAACTATCATATATTGATAGGATAATGATGTGAAGTTATAATCCACAATTCTTCTTTTGACCTTCAGGTGAAGTAAGCTAAATCATAAATAACCTCTTTTTCTATTAGGGTGGGGTAAGCACTACTGAAGAATGCCAGTTAGAATTAAGGTTAAGAATTCAAATCAAAAGTCCTTTAGTATTTTATTACACCAATCAAGGTGATGCTTATCTAGTAATTAAATGGATTCAATAGGATTTGATTGCTTCTAGTATTATGTGGTACATAACCTTTTTTATTTCCTTTAAATTCTAAGTAGTGGGAGTTATCAAGTAGGTAGGGAACTTTGTTATCCAAACAACCATGAACCATGTAATTATCCATAAACAAATTAACAATATGATAATAATTTAAGGGTTCAATTAATGGGTGCCCTTAGTGTGTTTGTCAATGAATCATTTTAGGAAAGTTTTTATACTACTTTTATAGAAAATATGAAAAACTATAAAATAAAATAAAAAAATCAGTTACTTTTTTCTTTACTTATAAAAAGTTTTAAAAAAAATTTCCTAAACCAATGTCTGATGGCCGAGTTAAATTTTTTTTCATTCCCTTAAGTCATTAACCATGCCAAAGATGATACTCTTACCTGAAAACCCACACTCTAATGCCATTGGCCATGAATTCTCTCAAAAGGGGAATGATGGTTGATGGGCTATCTATCCATTTTTCAATGATATCACTGCATGGTTCCCAGTCATGTGTGAGTTTAGTAACATTAGCATGCATGGCTTCTTGAACTTCAGGCCGATTCAGATAAGCATACACGTAGTAATCACTACATGGATCTATATCCAATATCTGCACACAAAAAAACAATAGAACAATTTATTTCAAATTATTAAGAGCAAATTAACATTCATATAATTTCATTATATAAATGAGCCCCTCTTTTTAAAAATTTAACTTCCAACTTCTAAGATTCATGCAACATGAACAGTGGTTGAAGAAAATTATTTTCCTAAACTACTTATTAAGCTAAAAGCATAGTGTGTGTTAAAAATTGAAGTTCTAATGGATCTTGGAAATTATGCGCTTTCTAAGGGAAATAAAAATTACAAATCTTACAAGAACGTATTAAAGATATTATGGTCTAAGAGATCCAAATTTATTACCGACCCATATACTTGTACTACAATCTACAGCTAAGATTAGAGTTAGCTCGCTTATTCTGGAGCGGAGTATATGGACTTATAGTAAGTTTGGTCCTCTTAAACACAATAGTACAATACATTACAGTCCTCAACAATCAACAGAAACTTTCATTATCCAAAAAAAAAAAAAAAAAAAACTTACAGAGGCTTTCTTGGGAAGAACAGTGAGATTGGAATTGTGGCACAAGGGAGCATAAATGTTGTAGACATCAATAGGGCCAGTAGATACTGAGACTGACTTATAGCCTTCATTGCACTGACTAGAAGGTTTGGTTGCATTGGGTGAGAAATCACAATACTTTTGTATTTTGTTGTTTGCTTCGTCGGAAATGATAACATGGGTGGCAAGGTAATCATACATTCCCTTTTCGTCAGTGTCATCATTAATCACTGCATTTCCAATCTGCATATATAATGAACAAGAAATCAATGAGATGCATGAACATTGAAATAACACAATCTATTGTGAACTATAGAATATAAAGGGAACGAGAGCAAGACTGAGATGCTATTTTTGTTTTTACTTTTTTTTTAATCTTTAATCTATATGCATGACTAACTCAACCTCTCCATTTCATGGTATTTATTTATAACTTTACTAACTTATTAAGATTTTTTTTTATTAAAAAACAAAAAACGATAAAAGAATACTTAAACATTTTTGTAACAAAATGTATAATTGTAGAAATTTTGTGCCTACTTGTATAACAATAGCTCAAAGGGGATTACTTTTATTTTGTTTTTTTTTTTTTTTCCTTCCCTTCTTACTTTAGTTAATATTTTGAACCTAATTTGCACCACAGCCCTTCCCAGGAAAACATGATCATCATCATGAATTAATAGTTCTAATTCTACTATTTAAAATATTGTTTCCTACAGCTTACTTTGTTTTTTTTTTTTTTTTTTTTTTTTTTTTTTTTTTTTTTTTTTTGTGAGAGTCTACAGCTTACTTTATTGATAAAATTGTACTTAGAAAAAAAAAATTTGTGATAACCAAACAAGCATTTAATCGTGATAAACAGCTAACAAATTTAACAGTACCCAAAGTGGGTAATGGGCCGAATGTGGCCCAGATGGTCCATAGAGTGGTCCAATTCATATAATAAATTAACCTAATTTGCGACCCAATAATGATGGCCGAAATCATGACAAACTATAGTGCTAACACGAAAGTTGGGAAACAATCAATTATTCTGGGCCACTGGACCAGTCCATACACCAATCAAACTTTTGTGAGCCATATATGATTACTTAGAAAAAAGTATGTTATTTTTATATAGATTATTGTTTTAAGTCATGTTTTTCTTTTCCCATTGTAGCACAAAAAATGAAATTGTGCTTTGCATGTTTTTCACTGTTGACCTTTCTTTCCTTGGTGATCATGGATTTCTTTGTTCATTCAAAGTGGAAGTTCATTGAGTTGGACCCACTGTTATCACCATTTTTCTTCACCATCATGAAAATTATAGGAGAAAAAAACAAAAGGCAAAGAAACATGGTGTAACTTCTAAGATTCAATCATCCTCATTATAAAGCACAAGCATATATTTTTGGGGGAGAGAGAGAGAGAGACTTACAATGATTCCTTTGAGGTTGATAAGGGTCTTGTTAGCCTTTTTATTATGTTGAAGAATGGTATGAGCAAGTTGAGGAACATAATGCCCAGCATAACTTTCTCCAGAAATATAAAAATCTCTACTCTTGTATTCTGGAAATCTTTCTAGCCAGTTAATCACAAACCAATAACTGTCTAAAGCTGTTCTACTATCTCCACTCGTATTATAATCCGATGTTCTATTGGAGTATGAAAATCCTACCCCAGCAGGAGACTCAAGAAATAAAACATTTGCAGCTGAAAATAAAATTTCAAAAAAAAATTGAGCTTTCAGATTTGGCCAAAGAATGAAAATTAAAATTCGAACTTCTTGCTAGGGCATAATAATAGTAATATAGTTGAATAAGAAATTTGACATTCAATTTCTATCTACACCAAAAATTGAATGGTGTATTGATTTAATGATAAAAGAACAAAAATCAAAGAAACGGACGTCATAGGTTGACATTCTATTAAAAAATAATAATAATAATAATAATAATAATATTGTTATAAGATAACTATACCTTTATTCCATGCAAATTCATTTGTAAAAAGTGTTTTGCCATCACTGAGTACACGAAATGGTCCGAGCTCTTGCATTGCTCCATAAGCAAGAGAAGAACAACCTGGGCCTGTGGAGAAATTAAACAAGGTTTAATCACCATGTTAAAACAAAGAATTAACTTCTTCTTTTTATTTTTGAACCAAAACTTAGAAATAACAAGGTTTCACATACTATAGAGTATAGATTTAGATAAAATTTCTTTTTTTAGAAAGTAGATGCAGATAACATGTAGATAACATGTTATTAATTTGATATAATTATATCTTGTCAAATATATATTAATATATTTATCAATCTCAAAGTTTGACTACAAAAACTTGGAATTATTGTTGTCGTGGTCAAATATAATAAACTTATAGCATTTTATTTTTACATGTCTATTTAAATTCATTAAATATATTCAAAACACTAATAAATTAATAATCCCAATGACAAATCCTCTTTTTATATGATAATAGCTTGCTTTAGGAGCAATTGACAATAGTTGAAAGTAAAAGTTTATTGGGTAGCCATACTTTTTTAAATGAGGAAGAGCAAATGGGCAATAGCCGCAATAACCTTGTCAAAAAAATAAATTATATCTGAATTTAAAGAGGTGATGATACTATAACTTAAAATGCATGGTAAGCTTGACTATTCTAGTGTAAAAGAATGATAAATTCATTTATTAAATCATACATCCATATGTAGTTTTTAATATTTTCTTTATTTTAAATTACAATTTGCAAGATGGATATACAACACTCTCGCCGAGAAATCCTCCAGAAGAGTGAGTTTTGGGATTTGATTTGCAGAGCTTCCACAAAAGGCAGTGGCACAGATGCCACCTGAGCAATATATATATATATATATATAAGATTCTAAAAAAATGTATTATTATTTTTAAATAAATTATATATATATATAATTTATTTAAAAATAATAATACATTTTTTTAGAATCTTATATATATATATATATATATTGCTCAGGTGGCATCTGTGCCACTGCCTTTTGTGGAAGCTCTGCAAATCAAATCCCAAAACTCACTCTTCTGGAGGATTTCTCGGCGAGAGTGTTGTATATCCATCTTGCAAATTGTAATTTAAAATAAAGAAAATATTAAAAACTACATATGGATGTATGATTTAATAAATGAATTTATCATTCTTTTACACTAGAATAGTCAAGCTTACCATGCATTTTAAGTTATAGTATCATCACCTCTTTAAATTCAGATATAATTTATTTTTTTGACAAGGTTATTGCGGCTATTGCCCATTTGCTCTTCCTCATTTAAAAAAGTATGGCTACCCAATAAACTTTTACTTTCAACTATTGTCAATTGCTCCTAAAGCAAGCTATTATCATATAAAAAGAGGATTTGTCATTGGGATTATTAATTTATTAGTGTTTTGAATATATTTAATGAATTTAAATAGACATGTAAAAATAAAATGCTATAAGTTTATTATATTTGACCACGACAACAATAATTCCAAGTTTTTGTAGTCAAACTTTGAGATTGATAAATATATTAATATATATTTGACAAGATATAATTATATCAAATTAATAACATGTTATCTACATGTTATCTGCATCTACTTTCTAAAAAAAGAAATTTTATCTAAATCTATACTCTATAGTATGTGAAACCTTGTTATTTCTAAGTTTTGGTTCAAAAATAAAAAGAAGAAGTTAATTCTTTGTTTTAACATGGTGATTAAACCTTGTTTAATTTCTCCACAGGCCCAGGTTGTTCTTCTCTTGCTTATGGAGCAATGCAAGAGCTCGGACCATTTCGTGTACTCAGTGATGGCAAAACACTTTTTACAAATGAATTTGCATGGAATAAAGGTATAGTTATCTTATAACAATATTATTATTATTATTATTATTATTATTTTTTAATAGAATGTCAACCTATGACGTCCGTTTCTTTGATTTTTGTTCTTTTATCATTAAATCAATACACCATTCAATTTTTGGTGTAGATAGAAATTGAATGTCAAATTTCTTATTCAACTATATTACTATTATTATGCCCTAGCAAGAAGTTCGAATTTTAATTTTCATTCTTTGGCCAAATCTGAAAGCTCAATTTTTTTTTGAAATTTTATTTTCAGCTGCAAATGTTTTATTTCTTGAGTCTCCTGCTGGGGTAGGATTTTCATACTCCAATAGAACATCGGATTATAATACGAGTGGAGATAGTAGAACAGCTTTAGACAGTTATTGGTTTGTGATTAACTGGCTAGAAAGATTTCCAGAATACAAGAGTAGAGATTTTTATATTTCTGGAGAAAGTTATGCTGGGCATTATGTTCCTCAACTTGCTCATACCATTCTTCAACATAATAAAAAGGCTAACAAGACCCTTATCAACCTCAAAGGAATCATTGTAAGTCTCTCTCTCTCTCTCCCCCAAAAATATATGCTTGTGCTTTATAATGAGGATGATTGAATCTTAGAAGTTACACCATGTTTCTTTGCCTTTTGTTTTTTTCTCCTATAATTTTCATGATGGTGAAGAAAAATGGTGATAACAGTGGGTCCAACTCAATGAACTTCCACTTTGAATGAACAAAGAAATCCATGATCACCAAGGAAAGAAAGGTCAACAGTGAAAAACATGCAAAGCACAATTTCATTTTTTGTGCTACAATGGGAAAAGAAAAACATGACTTAAAACAATAATCTATATAAAAATAACATACTTTTTTCTAAGTAATCATATATGGCTCACAAAAGTTTGATTGGTGTATGGACTGGTCCAGTGGCCCAGAATAATTGATTGTTTCCCAACTTTCGTGTTAGCACTATAGTTTGTCATGATTTCGGCCATCATTATTGGGTCGCAAATTAGGTTAATTTATTATATGAATTGGACCACTCTATGGACCATCTGGGCCACATTCGGCCCATTACCCACTTTGGGTACTGTTAAATTTGTTAGCTGTTTATCACGATTAAATGCTTGTTTGGTTATCACAAATTTTTTTTTTCTAAGTACAATTTTATCAATAAAGTAAGCTGTAGACT